>NC_081226.1:999757-1364757 GCF_902713425.1 Acipenser ruthenus | reverse complement strand
TACAGTAAAGTATTTATTTGATCTCTGTGGGGCTTGCATGCTTTTATTGCTCCAACATTTTCTTGTAAAATGTTGTTAAATACATATTTTGTGTCTTTCCATTTCTTTGTTTGTTTCCATGCGTTTATATAGCCATGTGACATGCCCAGAATTATATACAGTGAGAAAGCCAGACAGACAGTTCTATGCCTCCTCTCCAGTATATATATATATATATATATATACCTTCACCTTTGTGATTATAAACACCACTGATTAACTGCGGCAATAGTTTTGTCCCACATTATATTTATACATATATCGGTAGTTTACTGTATCCAGTGCAGCCCACATAAATACAGTCTACTGGTCTTTAATGTTAGTGGCATAAAAAAAGCTGTAAAAAAAGCAAAAAAAAGCAAAAATGCCAATTCCCGGTTGAACCCCCCCCCCCCCCCCCCCATGTGGGCGGCATTGACTGTATATTAGACTCATTCCGAGTCGCCTTGGCGGCAGCGTCACTTTGACTCCTTGTATTTGGTCTAACTTTGTTAGTTTTGGGTAGTTCAATAACTCGAGTGTAAACAAATGTATTCGCTATTGACAGGGTATTGTACTCGGACCCTGCTTGGGCGCCTCCCACCGAGTCCCCTCAGATATCAATTAATGAATGTTTGTCCCTGTACGCCTGTAAACAACTTCATAAGAACTGAACGCCTTGTTCTAAACGCATTATCTTGCACCTTAATAGCACTCTTCCAAATCAAAGCAGTACAAACACTGACAGTAACAAATAATACTAAAAACACAATCCTCATTCAAGCTCTAGTGTCCCCAAATGAGGTTCACTTCTACTATAAAATAATACGTGATGTCTGTTTATTAGGAAATGGTTGGAGGTTTGGGATAGTGGAAGCTAAAGAATTATTGAGCAGGGTTGCTGTTAACAGGCACTGTGGCGGAGTGTCCCGCCCCTATTTATTATTATTTGTATTTTTGTTTGCGGCGCGGGTAAAAGCGCCGCGTCTTTTATTGTTATATTTAAAAACCTCGTGAGGATGCATGGCTGATCAGCTACTGATTATTTAACTAGCTGACAGTCATGCATCCTTACCAAACACGTGCAGACTCTGGCCGGGGGATAATAAGATAATTACCAACTAGTTAAATCCCTCGGCCAGAGTATATAAACCTGCAGCTCTCTGCACTTGATGTTGGGGTGTTGGAGTAGAGAGTACGGGGAGCGGAGAGAAGGTAGAACATTTAAAAACAATTGCTAATACGTGCTGGATTATCCAGCACGGCACTTACTTGTTTGTTTATTTATTCGTTTGGCCCTCGTGCCCTTTTGTTTGTATTTTGTTTAAATCTGTTGTTTGTTTATTATTAAATACGCCGAGTGCTTTTGCACTCGGTTTCACCCGCCCATCCACTGTTTTGGAGTCAGTTACTTCCTGGTCCGTGACGTCATCACCACACCACTGCGAGCCAGACTGCCACATATGGTGGCAGCGGTGGGATAAACAACGCCTCCAACAGCCGGACCAGGATTGAAAAGTGCGTTTTTTTTTGTTTGTTCGTTTTTTTTTCAAATTAAAAATGGGGAAAAGTAGCCGGAGGAGAAAGCAGCAGCAGCAGCAACAACAGCAGCAGGAGGCGCAGCAACATCAGCCTTACCTTGCCACACTGGATATCTGCCTCACCTGCCTGAAGGGTGAGGAGTGGTGCTTCGCGGTTGGTGAGGTTGGGCACGTGGCACCAGACCAACCCCCTCCATGGCAGGAGAAAGAGGAGCCAGAGCGTCCAGTGAGGGAGGACCTGCATCCTCCAAAGAGGACGAATGCACTCTCCTCTGAGGGAGTCTGGGACTGGCTGGTGGAGCCGGGGAGGGATTATGAGGAAGCCCTCCCTGCAGTGATCAACCTCCTGTGGGCAAGAGATGGGGAGCGCTGGGAGGCCTGGGAACAGCAACACCACCCAGCTTCCCTCCCAGACATCGCAGCCATGGTGTTCAACTACCTGGCTGCGGATATGGGAGAGACCCTGCTGCTGCCATCTCCAGCATCAGAGGGAGAGGAGCCATCGCTGCCGTCTCCAGCGCCAGAGGGAGAGGAGCCATCGCTGCCGTCTCCAGCGCCAGAGGGAGAGGAGCCATCGCTGCCGTCTCCAGCGCCAGAGGGAGAGGAGCCATCGCTGCCGTCTCCAGCGCCAGAGGGAGAGGAGCCATCGCTGCCGTCTCCAGCGCCAGAGGGAGAGGAGCCATCGCTGCCGTCTCCAGCGCCAGAGGGAGAGGAGCCATCGCTGCCGTCTCCAGCGCCAGAGGGAGAGGAGCCATCGCTACCGTCTCCAGCATCAGAGGGAGAGGAGCCATCGCTGCCATCTCCAGCATCAGAGGGAGAGGAGCCATCGCTACTGTCTCCACCAGCAGAGGGAGAATGCCTGCTGGTTTCGCCTCCACAGCCTGGGGAGGAGCCCGAACGTCCTACGCCCGAGTGGGAGGAGCCCGAACGTCCTACGCCCGAGTGGGAGGAGCCCGAACGTCCTACGCCCGAGTGGGAGGAGCCCGAACGTCCTACGCCCGAGTGGGAGGAGCCCGAACGTCCTACGCCCGAGTGGGAGGAGCCCGAACGTCCTACGCCCAAGAGGGGGGAGTCGGTGCGTCCACAGCCCAAGAGGGAGGAGTCGGTGCGTCCACAGCCCAAGAGGGAGGAGTCGGTGCGTCCACAGCCCAAAGAGGGGGGAGTCGGTGCGTCCATAGCCCAAGAGGTGGAAGTCTGCGCTTCCACAGCCTTAGGACCCAAGCTGCAGTCCCAAGAGCCAGAAGGGGAGGAGTTACAGGCTCAACCCCCTGAATTTTTCTGGGGGGGAGAAGGGCAGGATGCTGGTGTTCCCCAGCAGCCTCTATTTATGCTGCTGAAGGGAGCACGGCACACACCAGCCCAGCCGCCACAGCAGAGGGAGCCAGCACCGCCACAGCCTCCCTCTGAGTGGCCAGCATCCGCCCCATCGCCTCTGCCTCCACCACCACCAGGAGCAGAGCAGCAGGAGCTGCCTCTGTCTCCACCACCACCAGGAGCAGGGCAGCAGGAGCTGCTTCTGTCTCCACCATCACCAGGAGCAGAGCAGCAAGAGCTGCCTCTGCCTCCGCCACCTCCACCAGCAGAGGGTGAATGCCTGCTGGTTCCACATCCACCGTCGTGGGAGGACTGCTTGCCCCTCCCACCTCCACCAGCAGAGGGTGAATGCCTGCTGGTTCCGCCTCCACCGTCGTGGGAGGACTGCTTGCCCCTCCCACCTCCACCAGCAGAGGATGAATGCCTGCTGGTTCTGCCTCAACCGTCGTGGGAGGACTGCTTGCCCCTCCCACCTCCACCAGCAGAGGATGAATACCTGCTGGTTCCGCCTCAGCCGCCGTGGGAGGACTGCTTGCCACTCCCAGCTCCACCAGCAGAGGGTGAATACCTGCTGGTTCCGTCTCAGCCGCTGTGGGAGGACTGCTTTCCCCTCCCACCTCCACCAGCAGAGGGTGAATACCTGCTGGTTCCACATCCACCGTCATGGGAAGGACTGCTCCTGCCCTGCCTCGCACCACCCAGGGATGCCTGCCTCGCATCGCCTGGGGCTGCCTGTTCCACATCGCCTGGGGTCGCCAGGGATCCTGCTTCGCCTGGGGTCGCCAGGGATCCTGCTTCGCCTGGGGTCGCCAGGGATCCTGCTTCGCCTGGGGTCGCCAGGGATCCTGCTTCGCCTGGGGTCGCCAGGGATCCTGCTTCGCCTGGGGTCACTACACTGTGGTCGGAGCCCCACGGAGGGGAGCTGCCGGCCATGAAGAAAGGGGGGGAGGTCAGGAGACCAGCTCCCCCAGCCGCACTTTCGCGGCCGGAGATCATGTGGTCAGAGCCCCACGAAGGGGAGCTGCCAGCCATGGAAAAGGGGGGGGAGGTCAGGAGACCAGCTCCCCCAGCCGCACTTTCGCGGCAGGAAATACTGTGGCTGGAGCCCCGTGAAGGGCAGCTGTCAGCCATGAAGAAGGGGGGGGAGGTCAGGAGACCAGCTTCCCCCGCAGCAATTTCGCTGCAGGAGAAAGGGTGGCCAGAGCCCCACGGAGGGGAGCTGTCGGCCATGAAGAAGGGGGGGCAGGTCTGGAGACCACCCCCAAAAATTTTTTGGCCAGAGGAGCTGGCCGGTGCGCGGGCCATTGGAACACTACGGCTGTTTGGGTGGGAGGAGGACATCCCACCGTGGCCGCCACCTTTGGCCCGTTGCTGCCCCTGTTCCTGCGCCGGGACTGCTGACCGGGACTTTGGGGACTAAGGGGGGAGGTGGCCGAAAAGGCCATGTGTGCTGCGCACAAGGGGGGGCATGTGTGGCGGAGTGTCCCGCCCCTATTTATTATTATTTGTATTTTTGTTTGCGGCGCGGGTAAAAGCGCCGCGTCTTTTATTGTTATATTTAAAAACCTCGTGAGGATGCATGGCTGATCAGCTACTGATTATTTAACTAGCTGACAGTCATGCATCCTTACCAAACACGTGCAGACTCTGGCCGGGGGATAATAAGATAATTACCAACTAGTTAAATCCCTCGGCCAGAGTATATAAACCTGCAGCTCTCTGCACTTGATGTTGGGGTGTTGGAGTAGAGAGTACGGGGAGCGGAGAGAAGGTAGAACATTTAAAAACAATTGCTAATACGTGCTGGATTATCCAGCACGGCACTTACTTGTTTGTTTATTTATTCGTTTGGCCCTCGTGCCCTTTTGTTTGTATTTTGTTTAAATCTGTTGTTTGTTTATTATTAAATACGCCGAGTGCTTTTGCACTCGGTTTCACCCGCCCATCCACTGTTTTGGAGTCAGTTACTTCCTGGTCCGTGACGTCATCACCACACCACTGCGAGCCAGACTGTCACAGGCACACATACATATATATATATTTTTCAAAAGCACAATCCCCACAGTGCACAATCCTGCCATTTTCTCAGAAGGCAGCTTCGTTGTAGATTTAATCTGATAGCTGGCGTTGTAAATTGATGTTCTCCAGATTTTTAGAAGCAAAGACATTTTTGCATAAAATCTTACAATCCTATTAACCATTTGGTCTGATAAGTACTGATCTCAAGAGTAACAGAATTTGCGTGACTGGTTGGCATTTTGGAATGCAGCGATTTACATTTTAAACTATATATATATGGTTTAAAATGTAAATATATATACTATACTCTTAAAAAGTGACAGAATTGACCTATTTAAACTCCTCGTATATTTTGTGGTTGTATGAAAAGACAATTACCTTGGTTACTTTGATAAAATGAAGACACACTTCCAAGGAAAACCAATGTCTGGGTGTTCAAAGTAAGAATTAAATAAAGCTACAAAGTAATTCATTGTCTAGGTTTTAATAAAAGTAATGTTAAAGATATGTATAAATCATATATGGCCATCCAAATTCTCTTTTTTTGTCAAAAGTTATGCATCTGAATAATTTATATCCACATCAATGTTCACTGACATCTTCAAACACAATGGTGTAGATTATGACAATGTCATTTCATTAACAGCTAGAGAGACACAATACAAGGGAAACTTCACATTTCGATATTTCATTTCTCACCAGTTTAATATTTAATATGCTAGTAATAAGTTATCATTTATATTTGCTATGCTTACTAAATTGCCAGTATATATTAAAAAAAACTCCTCAAAAGTATATCTGCTGCGGTGCTCCTCTCTCTCTCACACAATTTTTTGCTGGAATTGTTAGTAAACATGGAAATACCAAAGCAGCTCATTGTAGATCACCAAGTGGTTCTTGAATGAAGAATTAGCATAAGTCCCAAGTTTCCTCAACTGGAATGCCATATCAGGGGTGGGGTTTGGGGTATCTCCGTTAGGCAATTCATGAATTACTTGAGCAATTACTGGGTTCAATTACGCCTTTGTTTGTCATTTGATCGTTTTTCTTATGCGTTCAGCCACTTTTTGGTGACCCCATTTGTTTAATAAAAGAAAACTGTTCTAGAGTATGTTTTTGTATTTGAACCTATGACTATGTAGAATAAACAGCAGGAGCGTGTTCATGTGGGTAGTTGTATTTAGTTATAGTCGTTTATATTCTTTCCACCTCTGGTTAGTAGTACTGAAACTTGAACTCAGGGTTGGAGTTTGGAGTTGCTCCCTCACAGCCGCATTGTTTGCTGACAGTGCCACGGCGCCTGTGCTATCTGTGTGTGCGAGTCTCCGCAAACACATCGCTGGCTCCTGCCAGACCGGAGCACAGAGACTCCTGGGCGCCACAGGTCTGAGGGCAATGACCCCCCCCATCCCTGGAGGACCCCTGCCAGGGATAGCAATGGGAACAAGGGTGCTGGCTGCAGAGGTAGAGCAGGCCCAACTATTAAACACAAGGTTATATTTAGGTTTTTGGATTTTCAGTGTTTTACTCTGACTTTTATACTCTCCATTTAGTTGTTTCACAGAAAATAAATAAATAAATAAATAAATAAACAAACAAACAAACCAATTTTACTATTAACTCGTTTCTCAGTTGTGATTGAAATACACAATGGCTTAATAGGTACCAATGTAATTCTGAAAGGAGAGTAATAATCAAATGGGGCTCACTCTGTTACATTTAGTCACGCTGATGACCCAAAAAACACTTGTGAGGAAGGACGTAGAACAAGGGTCTCCAACCCCGGTCCTGGAGAGCTACTGGGTCTGATGGTTTTCGTTTCAAACGAATTCTCAGTAACTTAATTGCACCAGTTATTGGCTTAATTAGTCAAGATGAACAGGTGCTCCAGATCTTTAGCCACTGATGATGTAAAGACACCTTTAAAACCTGATGGATAGGGGTCCCCCCAGGACCAGGGTTGGAGACCCCTGACCTAGAAGCATGTTTTAATGGTCTTCAGTTAAAAAATAAATAAATAAATAAAAAACAGCACTTAAGTCCTGACATTGGTTACCAGTGAGTTACTGAATTAATTTTAAAGTTGCTTTAATAATTTGAAGGTCCTGCTTGGATTAGGTGCCATCCTGTCTCCAAGAACTATTACACTTGTATATTCCTGTTCATTCTTTGAGATCAGCAAATGCAGAACTCTTGCTGTTGTGCTCCTCGTTTGTGGAACCCTATTCCGGTTGACATTAGGCAGGTTGAAACGTTTGATTCTTTCAAGTCTAAGTTGAAAACATTTTTTTAAAATGTGCTTGTATATTATTGGTTGCAGTCGAGAGTGTATTGTAGGCATGAGCTCTCTTTTGTTTTTATCTGTCTACAGCGTTCTGGGATGTCATGGCGTTGTGTAGGGCGCTGTACAAAAATACATTTGTATTGCATATTGTTATGAACCATGCTCAAAATGATACCTTTTGAACGCCCGTCTAACTTAACGAATCATCTGGTATGTCCAGTGGTACACCTCTCTACGTGCCTGCATTGTTTGAGCCAATGTGAGTCGTGCAGGAGACAGAATGTTGTCAAAAACAGGGAAAAGGGATCAGAGATGATTAACTACAGACAGCAGGGTAGAGACGAGAGGCGCCGGACTGTGTGTGACACAGGCGGCACAGTGACTGGCCAAGAGAGCAGTAAAAGGGGGGAGGAGAGGGAGAAAGGAGATATACAGTGTATATATTAAAGCTTTGGATTTTAAAATACACATTTTCAGCCCCCCCCCCCCCCCCCCACACACACACACTACTACAGAGTTAGTTAAATTAATACTTTCCGTCTGTTCGCTCATGGATATTTGGGGTGTTTAATAAAGTCCTTACCATGTTTTATCTTTGGGGCTGTCTCGGAGCAAGCATGCGCAAGGTGGAATTTCTGTTTTGGGGACAGTATATAAATAACCACTAGGGGTCTGCAACAGCTACCCCCCCCCCCCCGCCCCTGCCCCTGCCCCTGCCCCTGCCCCTGCCCCTGCCCCCGCCCCCACCCCCACCCCCACCCGAAACATTTTCCATTTCAAATCAAGTTCCCTGTTTCAGGTTGAACTTACTAAAGCAAATCAAACAATTAAGCGACGACAGTTGACAAGGATATTAGCGGTTATTTATTTTGCAATGTTATAAAAGACAAAACACGCGATTGGCTCCTAGCTACTTGGAGACAACCAACCACTGGCTGACGCCCCACGACTGGGGCTCTGCTATTGGTTGTTATTGCAGTTCCGGCTACTTTTTATTAAAAAAAAAAAAAAAAAAAAAAGGTGTTGCCGTTGGCTATTTTGTGTTCAGCAAGACTGTTAGCCATTGGTTAATCTCATGCTAGTACTACTGAAGAGAAAAAACAAAAAACCTTGCCATTGTTTCCTGTTTGCATCCCCCCCTCCCACCAACTACCCCCAAAAAAGTACAAAATAATAATAATTATTATTATTCAACAACTGCCAGCCATTTTCTTGGTCATCCTACACAGTAAGAACAGTTCCAGCCATTGGCTTACGTTGGGGGGGAAAAAGGGAGGTGGCTATTGGATGCCATTCTTTCTCAAACACACAATCAGGAAGAGTCCGATCCTTGTATTTCTTCTTGCCTTCTTTCTTTCAGAGTTGCTCCAGCGGGAATATTTACAAATTGAAGTCCTTAAAATCAGCCTCCAAGGATCAAGTAGAAAAGACTAAATGTCTGGGTACAGAGCGGTTTGCTTTCTTAAATGGATGGTACTGTTGCCAAACTAACCTTTTTAAGGGCAGCTCCCGTATTTGTTTTTTTACACATTAGAACACAAAAAATATGCACCCCCTTTTAAGTGCTACACCAATTCGTGCACATTTATAATTAAATATAAAACCTTCATATACCCCATTGATGCAACTTCCACACTCTCATCCTCCAACTACCAGTACCCAAGGCTTTTTCAACACTCTTTTTGTTAAGTCTACAAAGGACTGTCCACCAACTCAAAATACAGTCGCAATAGGGGAAGCCTTTAATTTTAATTAGCTGAGACCGAACCTGTCAGGACTTGAACATACTGTTTCAAGCACCAGCTTGTAACCTGACTTAAATTATACAGGGATGTGTCATAATGTCTTTTAAATGGGTGTTGAAAAAATAAAAAAGAACACATTCTAAGAAATCAGATACATTTTCAAAAAAGTTAGTTTGAGTAAATTTACTCAATTTTAAAACAGATAAACTGTCCTTCCTTCTGTAATTAAAACTTAATTTAAGCTTCTGTTAAATCACGCTCAAAAAGGTCATGTGCTTGTTTATTTTCTCAGCTATATTATGATAGGTAGACTCATCTTAAGTTACCTGTCCTTTAATCCTCAATATTCAGTTCATAATCGCCAAATTAACTGGCTTAAAATGAAAGCCTCCACTTGACAAACTCCAGCTTTGTCAACTCTTATTGAGTTTTAATGACTGCCCTCCCGTGACAAAAGCAGGCTTCCTATGTATTCAATTCCTAAATAAAAACCTGCAGCACTTTCAGTAATCTAGCTGGCATATTTTATTTTGGTCTCCCTGAGTTCCAAGTTTCACTTCCACCCCTAGAGAGATGTGAGACAGTGGCAGAGACCATTGCAACCCCTCTGTGCATCAGCATTGCTTGCAGCTAGCATTTGATTACAATTATATTTAGTATTGCCTTATACAGAGGGAAATGGAGAAGGGACTTAGCATGTAAAAACACACCCTACCTGCACTTTATAAACATTCCCCAAACTGGACAGATCTACAGACGAAACTGCAGCTGTGTTCTCTAGTTTTGTTGGTTTGTAGCGCCTCCTGTTGCAGCAGAATAGGTACTTCAACTGAAACTTGACTCCTTCCCACCCCTCTCTTATCTAAATAACTTAAAAAACCAAGGTGAAAATAATTATATTAATAATTATAATAATAAATCTAAGAGAAATAACAACGACGACAAGAACAAACGTGGTAAACCCCAGTAAAACGTACAGATCATGAAAAAAAACACACACAAAAAATAAATTGTCTTGGACAACAGTACCACCCATTAACTTGAAAAGGTCTCTGTTGATTGTTGATATTTTTAAATGAAATAAAAAAGGGGAAGTGAAATTTGGCCTATTTTTGGCTCCCAGGGTGTGCTGTTTTGAAATGAGTCGATTCCGTTTCCTCTGTTGTATTTCTCTCTCTCTCTCCCTCTCTGCATCACATGGCTGTTACTGTCCCGAGGTCTCCCCCATGCTGATACCATGCTGCTGCAACTGAGCTCGGAGCAGAGCGTTCTCGTTCTTCATCTCTTCAATCTGAAACGCAAAATTCAAACCCCTTACTAACTCGCATACGGCGTAGCTGTACTGCATGTCAACAAATCAAGAGCTAGCAGAATCATTAAAGAGAAAACACTGCAGACTGAGATGGTAATAAAACAGCTTGTTAAGTTGCTGCTGAGTTTTACACATGTTTTATGATTGACAATGTGTTGGTTTTTTTTTTAGTTCATATTTATTGTGTTTCACGTTGGTTTGCTGTGGTGTTGCGAGCCTCTTGCCAGGTCGTCACTGCAAAAGAGAATTTGTTCTCGATGGCCCATCTGGATAAATTGATTGTGTTGCATCATTACCCTCCTTTGTGACGCCCCTGCTCTAAATCCGCTCTATTATTTATTTCTTAGCAGACGCCCTTATCCAGGGCGACTTACAATTGTTACACGATATCACATTATTTTTACATACAATTACCCATTTATACAGTTGGGTTTTTACTGGAGCAATCTAGGTAAAGTACCTTGCTCAAGGGTACAGCAGCAGTGTCCCCCACCTGGGATTGAACCCACGACCCTCCGGTCAAGAGTCCAGAGCCCTGACCACTACTCCACACTGCTGCGCTCTAGCCAGGGTATAACCCCTGCCCTGTGGTTCTAACCTGCTGTTTGATGAGCTCGTTGTCCATCTGGACTCTCTCCACTTCCTTGAAGCTCTCCTGTAGCCGCTGGTTGGTTTGACGCAGCTCTCTGATATAATCGCACGCCTTCGAAAGGATCCCCCCTTTACTCTGAGAGGATGAGGAAGAGAAGAGAATTTTTAGCCTGGCCCTGCACATCAAAATACATGTGAAGGAGTGTATATATAACTAAGAACTAGCTGAGGGGCATTAGGGCTCTGGAGAAGGAATTATTTGGTGTAAACAAGTCTCACGAGGAGGAAACTGACAAGGACCAGATCCAATTTTAAAGCCTGTTTCGTGCATCTCGTTGCAAAAATAAGAAAGTCAGCATAATGTTTATTTGGGGGGCTCAGATGTCCCGTGTAACTTAAAAGGGTTAAAAGGGGGATTATGAGAATGCTTTAGTTGGCACTCCTGTAAACTGGGGGGGGGCAGTGATAATATTAACAGCTGTGATTAGGGTTAAGAAATGTTAAAGCCTACTTGTAAGGTCCCTTATAAAAGCTTATCATAGTTAAATCATAGACAAGTAAGAAAATTAGCATTTGTGGGACACACACACGGGTCTCTTGTACCTTAAGGGGTTACTGAAACTGCCTACCATCTAATATGTATATATACACACACACAACATTTGAATACAAGCAGTTAGCAACAGAAGGCTTACAGCTCCTGTCTTGCTGTTGTCGGTGTTGCAGTCTGGAATAATCTTAGACAACGTCACGATCCAGTTGTTGATTTTGTCTCTCCGTCGTCTCTCAACTGGAAAGAGAAGAAAATTTTTTTTTAAAAAAAAGGGAAAAAAAATAAAATAAAAATAAATTAAGCAGCCACGTGTGTTCTGCATACAAACTACTGCTTCCATATTTATATATAATCTAGTCATTTAGCAGACACTTTAATGCAAAGCGTCTTAGAGACTTGGGGGTGAACTATGGATCACAACAACTGCCGCTACAGAGTTTCTTACAATAGGATCTCGGTTTTAAGTCTAATGCGAAGGACGGAGCACAAGTGACTTGCTCAGGGTCACACACAGTGAGTCAGTGGCTGAGCCAGGATTTGAACCTGGAACCTCCTGGTAATAAGCCTTTTTCTTTAACCACTGGACCACCAAGCCTCCTTAAACAACTTCCAAAAAGTCTCCTGCATTTTACCATTTGTGTTCCTTTTCTCTTACTATGTTAAATGACTTGCATGCGTGGCCTATTAAAGTCGTCAATTAAATTAGACCACAGTTTTTCAAAATATTCAGTTACGATGGTTTGATTTCATCTGCACAACAAACCAAAAGCAACACAAGGAATGGGGTGTTCTAATACATTTACACACTACTGCAAGAGTTTTTTATTTTGCTATTGTTAAAAAAGTAAAGAAAATTATGCCAGCCTACATTAAGAGTCCCTGTGAAAACGTGTCTTTAATGTATTATGCACTTTAAGCTTCTTAATTGATGGATGCCTAGCTTGCAACGACTGGTACTCGCTTTAAGTAAAATGCAACACCACTTACTTTATTATTAGTCACTTAGCAGATGCTTTTATCCAAAGCGACTTACAGAGACTAGGGGGTGAACTGTGCATCAACAACTGCTGCTGCAGAGTCACTTCCAATAGGACCTCGGTTTTAACACCTCACCAGAAGGACGTCAGTAGCAATATGGAGTCATGCATATTCACAAACCCCGCCCTGTATAACGTCCGTCCCCCCCCCTCCCCTCCCCTCCCCAATCGCTTACCTTCGTTGTGCTGGGCTCTTCTCCTTTCATCTCTGGGTGTTCTCGGGCCGTCCATCTTCCTGCA
The DNA here is from genome assembly GCF_902713425.1 of Acipenser ruthenus. Taxonomy (NCBI): domain Eukaryota; kingdom Metazoa; phylum Chordata; class Actinopteri; order Acipenseriformes; family Acipenseridae; genus Acipenser; species Acipenser ruthenus. The sequence goes on along the minus strand of NC_081226.1, from coordinate 1,352,103 downwards.
AGCAGACAGCAGTGGAGAGAGAGTTAGGGAACCCAGAGCAGACGGAACAGCCACAGCCAAGTCAGATCAGAAAGTAAGGATCACACAAAAACAAACTGAAAGGTGTGCTAGAATTTGGTGGGGTACACTACTACAGGTTCCCAATAGCTGTAGCACAATGTATACTCCAGGGCAGTAGTTAGACTATTTTATGGCAGTAGAAAGAGTAGGAGAAGCAACGGTTTACCAAGAAGATAAAAAGATGTCAATTGCGCCCACTCTTGAATTTTTGCATCACCTAGAATTCTAGGATTGAGACATTTATTTATTTATATATATATATATATATATATATATATATATATATATATATATATATATATATATATATATATATATATATATGAATGAACATAATTTAGAATATTTATTTAATATCACGTAATCAAAGAAACTACAAAAGGATATCGCAAAAGTCTACCGGAAGCCATAACATTACAGTATTTCATGTTAGAAATTGAAAAATGTGACATTTTAAAATTTCTCAGGTTTTTAGTTAAGCATATGGGAAAACTACAAAGCGGTATGCAATTCAGTATATTAACGTAACACTATTCAGCAGGTTTCATTCGACCTTATGAAACAAAAAGCTGTACATTGCACATGACCCTATAAACATTGAAAATTAACCATATATTCTAACGCTGATAATGCATTTATTCAGGATTGAAATGAAAAACTCATCCCATGATATGTGTTTGAATTGCACAGAGGGCACACAAGTATTCCTTAGTTAAAATTCACCCATTTTTACAAAAAGTCTATATCCGTGTTTGTATCTTTAAGGCAAACTGCTGTTCTAAATCAATAACCTGTTACAGCGCAGGAAATTCTGTAACATATTCAAAAAAAAAAAAAAAATTTGATTAAAAAAAAATATTTATATAAAATGGAAATGCAAATATTTGTAGCAAGTTTAGGCTTTCAAAAAAAATAACCAAATAACTATTTTTGGGACACTGCCTTATTCACATTGAGTTATAATCAGATTACACCCCTTGATACTTTCATCCCTGTTGCAACTCCTATTAAAATAAAAAAAAGTCGCATGATCGGGTCACGGATGTGTCAAGGAAACAGGTAATTTGGCAGGCAGCAAAACCATGGGGTAGATGGTTGGCAATTATATCACAGGGGATGCAATCAGCATCTATTACATGGCCTTCAAGGTGACAGATCCATGCAGCGTTGTTTATACAGTCAATTGGGGACAGAACCTGGACTGGTTCAAACAGCGACGCAATGAATCTGACATTACTTCAGGCTTGGGTTTCCTGTATTTATTTTTCTCCCATGGTGTACTGTTGCCAACTGCTACAGCCATATATTTCTCCTGGGTATCAGTGAACTATTACTTTTGATATTCTCAGTATAAAAGTGAGCACTGCACGTGTATTTCACTATGCTGCATTTTGGGGAGCCCCTTGAAAACAAGATGCTGCATCTCAAAAAACAAATCCGTTTATATATTTAAAAAAAGTAATAAATTAATAAAAACACACACTCGCGAGGATCAAAAAAATAAATACATAGGGCCTTCCCTAATTGAGATATGTTTTATAGATGAAAAGTTTTTGAAAACATTTTCTGTCTTCGTTTTCACTTAGACTCTTGGCATTTCGTTTTCAACAGCAGGAGAAAAAAAGAAAAAAAAAACTCTGGAAAACAAAGGTCAAGAGCACAACAAGAAGATACAAGACTGTGACATCACTAGGACTAACACCGTGGCCTGAATTAATAATAATAATAATAATAATAATAATAATAATAATATTAGTCATTTAACAGACTAATTTATCCAAAGCGACTTACAGAGACTTGGGGGTATGCAATAGGACCTTGTTTGTTTTACGTCTCATCCGCAGGATGGAGCACAAGGAGGTTAAGCGACTTGCTCGGGGTCGCACACGGTGAGTCAGTGGCTGAGCTGGGATTGAACCAGGAACCTCCTGGTAACAAGCCCCTTGCTTTAACCATTGGACCAAAACAACCTTAAATCAGTTTATGGCACTGCCATAGCTATATTTTACAATGGTTACAATGCAGCCGTGATTGACTCAATCCTGGAATGGAAGTGCCAAAAATATTTTAATTAAGAATTTTCTTTCACTAACAAAGTGGAGACCCAAACCTTGGAGAAACACTGGAAGTCTACATTGTAAGCTGCGTTAGGCACTAGAAAGGCTCACTACACAAGAGGGACACTTCTCCAATTCTCTCTCGCTCTATACACACACACACACACACACACACAGTTTTTTTTTTTATGGATTTGAAAATTTTTCTCACCAGGAATTGTCGTGATGCAGCATCTCATTTTCAACAGTTTCTCTGGGGACGGTAGGTAAACACAACTTTACACTTTCCACAGCAATCATTAAAACAGTAAACATCAATCAAGAAGCAGAGAAATCAGAACTCTAAACACGGGAGGGGGTGTGTGTGCGTGCGTTTGAGTGTCCCCAGAATATATCCCTTTAAAAAAAACAAGAGCAACATAGAAATTCTATTTTAAAATTCAACATTCATATTAACATTAGCGCCACCTTTAGTGGTTTTTCTGAAGATTGCCTTTGTTATTGTTACATTTAGGATGGCAAGATCAACAAATCGTCCTGAAAAGCAGTTTCAAATGTCACAGCAATTATTTTGTTTTACAATTCTTTACATTCGATAGTGCTTGTTAATCCAAAGAAGAAATATGGACTGCTTGTATGTCTAAACAAGAACTAGAAAATGGAGCGTCATTAAAGTTATTATTTAATACAAAACTACCCTCTAACAAGTACTGGGACAAATTAATAAATACAGAACTGGAGGGGTCTTCATCTTCTCCTAATAATGGGTTTCTGTCAAGACTGCTACAACAGTCACCATGACATCATCCTATTTTGGGGGGGGGGGGGGGGGTGTTAAAATAAAGAACAAATAACCTGTTCTGAATTGGTAGTAAAATATTAATTTGGGATGCCACTGCACTTGTGGGACTGATTGCTCATTACAGTCTTTTGCATGATTATTAAGATGGAACACCATGATATTCAGAGTGGGGTGAGATAACATAGGCAATCATTCTACATTTATTCATTAGTCTCAATACTTGTTGGAAGACAGTATATTTACATACCATTGCCAAATTTACATTTCTATCAGGGTGTTTCAATGGAATAGGTGACAAAAATGACTATCATAAAAAGATTGTGTTGCCTTATCCCTGTATACCCAAACCGTGTCTGTGGACAAGGACCATTACTTTTGTCTTTAACCCTTTGCGGTCCATTTATTAATCGCGCGTCAGGCACGCCAGGTCTAATTAATTTTCACACGCGCAGTTAATTTTATACGCGCTGTTTAAAAGTATTTTTTTTCACAGTCAAACGGGTTTAAATGGCCCTGCATATCAACAAAGCACTCACTAGGCATCTCCAGCCCCGCCCCACCCTTTCGTTTGCTATAGCGTTTACCTATGTAAGAAATAAATAATAATAATAATAATAATAATAATAGTCGTACATACCGATCGATCATCTCTGGATCACTCGTTTTATCACCAAACTCCTCAATAATGCGATCCAAGTCATTATTTTATTACTATAACATCTGAAAAAAGCTCTGCAAATGTCCATGATAGTCTCTGTGCGCTGACGCACTCAGCCAGCTTGTTTACTATGACTGCCCCGTTATCTGATACCTGATACCATGTATGACTATTCATGAGATACGCCTTTTTTTTTTTTTTTTTTTTCGACTTGTCTCGGCTCCTGTCGCTCCCACTCGGCAATTGAATGGTTTTCTCGGCTTTTTCCGGAGAAAAAACGACTAAACACCCGTTTATTGCGTTGCTATAATGATGTCGGACCCAGTCCGACAAAGGACCTGTGAGGAATAATTGCAATGTCGGACCCAGTCCGACAATGGACCGCAAAGGGTTAATCATTTTCTGTGAGATGAATAACTATCAAACATCGCCACTTAAGGCAAGCATTAGAATCATTTCTGTATGAATTTTAGATACAGAACAGTATAACGATAAAATATACACCAAAAGTTATTTAGATTTGAACCCTAAATGACAATATCCACAGTTCTGCCAGGCTAAAGTTTGGTTCAACTGTATAAATAATTAACAACGCCATACATGCATTATATAAAAATAAATAGATAGGAAACTTAACGTGGTAAAATTGTGCACACAGTGACTGAAGGGGCTAACAAACAACGGATAGTGAAACTGGGCGCTAGGTTGAAACCTCTAAACTGATTTTACTTGGAACCCGAGACGTGTGTGGGGCCCCCCCAATGTCTCTATGGTCAATGAATGAAGACAGACACTCGCAGAACCAGTCATTTTTGAGCCCATGTCAATTGAAACAGCCCGGTTCAACACGCACACCCACACACGGAGGGGAGGGGGGCTCACTTACGGAGAGTACGGGTGCGTCCGGGGGGCGATGGATCTCTGTGCCCCAGACTGAAGCACGTCTGGAGGGGTCATCATGACATAGAACTGACCTGGGGTGGGGGAAGAAACAGTGAGATGGTTAAGTTAATGGTGTACAAAATGGGACTCAAACATAAATTATTTTCAATGTATTTATTTGGCAGACGCCTTTATCCAAGGCAACTTACAGCTGTTATATGTTTAAATACAGTGTAGTTTACAGTAAGTGCAAATCATACTACTAAAATACAATATGAACTAGGATATGATATCTATACTGGCATATTAGTAGTGCAATGGTGCAAAGATAGTGCATTAGCAGAGGATCCAGCTAGGCACAAGAGAGATAATTCGGATTCTTTTTTTTATATAATAGTGCACTTCTTCACTAAAGTCAAATTTCATTTAAAACCTGTACTGAACAGAACAGGCCTGGCAGTCATGGAAGAACGGAGCTACCTCCTGCCTGGGCGAGGGCAGGGTCGGCTGTTTGCATGGTCACTGCTGTCGTGGTGCCGTCTCCCACCGTGGACGCGGGGAAGTAGGCAAACCTCGTCTCCCCGCTGACTGTGTCCGTCACGGGACTGCCGCCATTACTGAAAGGGTTCTGGATCACCGCCTGGAGAACAGACAGGCCGTCAGAGTTACAGCTGCTGGTCAAAAGCAAGGGCCGTGGGCCATGCAAAACATGAACCAGAAATACAGCTGCTGGCCAAAGGCTTTGCATCACCCTGTAGAATGAACTCATTTTGCTTCAAGTCGAATGCAAACCTGCTGAACGATGTTAACCTATTGAATTACATACAGCTTTGTAGTTCTCCCCCATATTCTTAACGAAAATTGTGACACTTTCGAAATCTAACATGACCTATCTTTACTACAGGTTTATTATTATTATTTATTTATTAGCAGACGCCCTTATCCAGGGCGACTTACAATTGTTACAAGATATCGCATTATATTTACATACAATTATATTATTTTTTACACATTATTTTTACATACAATTACCCATTTATACAGTTGGGTTTTTACTGGAGCAAAGTAGGTAAAGTACCTTGCTCAAGGGTACAGCAGCAGTGTCCCCCACCTGGGATTGAACCCACGACCCTCCGGTCAAGAGTCCAGAGCCCTAACCACTACTCCACACTGCTGCCCCAGTTTCCTGTAGATTTTTGGCTAAATCCTTTTATAGTTTGTTCGATTACATGATGTGAAATAAAAGATCTAAATGATGTTCATATAGGGTTTTATTTATTTTTTATTAGGTCTCAAATATTTTAGGGGATGAAAAACCTGTGGCCAAAGCTGTAGAGTTGCAACTTGTCCATAGGGAAAAATAGAACATCCTTTTAATGTGCTTACAGCAAACTAAAATCAGTTCAGGGTTAGAGAAGTGCTGAAAGAACGGCAGTGCCTACCTGTGCAACCGCCTGCTGTCCTCCAGTAAACGCTGCTGTGGAAACAACACTGACCGCCCCTGTGGCATCGGTCTGTCCGTCCAGCTGCCCATCGGTCACCTGGACTACTCTGTATGTCACCTGCAGGAAGACAGACAAAGACACTACTGTCAAATTCATTTACTGCTTTAGGAGTCAGTTTCCTAAAAAAAAAATCATTTCAGTTTTTATTATAGATATGCAGACCTCGTTGACAGTCCACTTGGTTTACCTAGGTAGCTTTAGCAGGCAAAATTCCAAGTAGTTGAAAAAGTATGTCAAAGTAACAGATCACTGCAATAATTTACTGTATATAAAATTTTATATAGAAAATTGGTGGATCTAATAAGGTATTAAATCAAGGCTCTTTTGCCTGTCTGGTTCCCTTGACAGTTCAGATTTCCTGGGCTGGCTCCCTTTCCCACAGCTACTAAAAACAGCAGCCGCAACCGCTCATGTGACACCCTCCTGACCAGCATGTGACTACAGCAACAGCCAATCACTGAGCCGGCCCTTGTCACATGGTGTAGCACCAGCTGTGTTTACAAATAAACATGAGGATCAGCTGTTTAACGCACCCCCTCCTTTAAACAAAAATAAAACATGCTGTGACTATGCAAAACAAGCAACATCACTGCCAGCCTATTTAAAGGCATACTAACAGGTAACATTAAAAAATGAACACCTGCCATATGTAGCACAGACTTGGGAGCCTATAGATATTCATTTATTATGCAAACAGCATCCCTGTCCCAGATTTCATTACCTGGTTTATCAATCTGATGTAACCAGGAATGATACAGCTGTAAGGCTAATATTTTGAAACTGATATAAAACTTAGTACTAAGGTAATGCAAATCCAATTCAAGGGACCCGAATTCAAGGGGCAAATATAATGCCGGACTCTGCTCTCCGGCTCACCTGTCCTCCATTGTTTTCTGTGCGGAACTGGTACTGGATGTTGTGGTCAGCGAACGCTGTGGCCTGCTGGACACTGGCAATGGCCACAGCCGTTTGCTCGTCCGGACCTGTCCCGTCTCCCAGGGGGAAAAAAAAAATAAATCGTCAAATGATGTTGCACTTTTTTTTTTTCTGTTGATGTAAAATGCATTAACTGTGATGACATATTATTTATTTCTTAGCAGATGCCCTTATCCAGGGTGACTTACAATTACAAGATATCACATTATTCTTTACATACAATTACCCATTTATACAGTTGGGTTTTTACTGGAGCAATCTAGGTAAAGTACCTTGCTCAAGGGTACAGCAGCAGTGTCCCCCACCTGGGATTGAACCCATGACCCTCCGGTCAAGAGTCCAGAGCCCTAACCACTACTCCACACTGCTGCCCTGTTTTAGCAATTGTGCAGCAGGTTTTAGCAATTGTGAAACGTTTCCTACTGAAGCTTTAGCAGAAATTCAGCAGATCAGCAGGTTTTAGCAATTGAGATGTGCACGGTTTTAAAATAAAGCAGACCTTGATATGGGTGTGACGCAGGGTCGGATACCAAACAGTGAGTAAGCAAGTCAAAACCGCCACCAGCTGGGCAAGTCGCCAGAGTTCGTTTATTATTGAACAGAGGAGATTAGTTCACAGATTGTAGATCCCACCAAAGTTTTCATACGCTGTGTTACATCTATGTGCTACCATTGCTGGTAGTGTCACATGAGCTGTTAAGTGTGTTGATATGTAAATAAATCCTGTTCGCCTGCGGTGGGGCGTATCAACTTCAACCTCCGTCTTGATCTCCTGCCCGTCACTCAGCAGCGAATGCACACACCCACACTGCAGTCGGCTACCCTGTCACAAGCATGAATACCCAGTATCTTTCTAAAGAAGGGATTTAAGGGAGCTCCCTAATAAAAGCTGAATCTCAAAACAACAACTGTGTGAACATATTAATTGTTACAGCTGTAATGGTATTTAAAACAGGATTCATCCATCCGACTTTTTACATAGCCACCCTTACTGTGGTCCCACCGCATTCGGATACGCGACAGATTACTGTATAGTTCTTTATAAATCATAAGAATACAGGTTGCAATCTCATTGGCCAACAAGTGTTCTAACCTATGCAAATATGTCATCATACACCATACTTTTACAGGCCTTATGTACACTGGAAAATAATGCATATGTAATACAAATTCTTAAGTTTCTGGCTAAACCAAGCCTTGGAACATTGGGGGTTCAAAATTACTGAGGACAAAGGTGTGACAAATGTCTATTTTTTGCAAGATTCAAACAAGCTCTTTTGCATGCATGCAACGTATACCCTGGAATCCAAATTGTTTTTATTTCACAATATTTTTTTTGTCTTAAAAACAACTAAATCTTTGTCAATTTCGAGAAATGAGAGGGATAAAAAAAAAAGGGCCATTTGTTTCAAAAAAGAATTACACCGGCAAATTCAGAGTCGGAACAAGGGACTTTACATTAGCAGCAAGCAACTGCTTAAAATATGTAATTTGTGAAAACAGCACCACCTGGCGGTGGCCCGAGTGCATTGCACCCTCTTTACCTTCCTGCAGCTGCACTTCCTCCTCGGTTTCCTGTCCTTTCTCGTGGCTGAAAGAGAGAGGAGAGAGAGAGAGAGAGAGAGACCGGGGTCAAACCTTGCTGGAGGGGACAGAAAACACACAGTTGTCGTGGCCTGCTTTCACTTTATTATTATTATTATTATTATTATTTATTTCTTAGCAGACGCCCTTATCCAGGGTGACTTACAATTGTTACAAGAAATCACATTATTTGTACATACAATTACATTATTTTTACATACAATTACCCATTTATACAGTTGGGTTTTTACTGGAGCAATCTAGGTAAAGTACCTTGCTCAAGGGTACAGCAGCAGTGTCCCCTACCTGGGATTGAACCCACGACCCTCCGGTCAAGAGTCCACAGCCCTAACCACTACTCCACACTGCTGAAAACTGCGGCTGCACAAGGCAGGGCAAACAGAGACTCCACACTTTTTTTTTTCATATTCAGAATATGGCAGTTTTTAAGATTATTAATATTCATTCCCCACAATTGTGTTCTTGCAAAAAGGTATGTAAAGGTATTTCTAAAAACATACAATATTTATTTAATAGATTAACACCTCTTGCAAAAAATACACAAACTGTAATCGTATTTAAAAAAAAAAATGTAGAAAACACAGGTGCCTTGATTACTTAATAAATAAAAAGATTCTTTCGAGGACAGCCCGTGTCAGTTTTCAGCCAGTGTCAGGGGCCGTCTACTGGACATACAAACACGCATTCTATGCATTTCAAATGATCCAACACAATTAAAACTGTATTGAAAAGCTGCTAAAAAAAGAGAAAAGAACAAAAACACACACACACACACCCTTTGGTATATTGTCCTTCCTGGGCGACCCCGTGTGTCTGCTGGTTTTCATTCCACCTGAGCTCTTAATTACTTAACTAGACCCTTAAGTGAACTGATCATTTGCATAATTAGATCTTTTAAATTGTTTTCAGCTCTTACAGTTCCATAGTTCGTTAGCTATAACATTTTATAAGCAACAGGAACGCTGCAACTGTTTAAGAGCCGAACACAATTACAAAAGATGTGTGATGTGATGTGGACTTATTTACACTGTCAGAGATGGGGGGTCATCCAAATTGTCAGTTTCCTCCTCGCGATGCTCGAGTCGCTCTCCAATGTATTTTAAGTTTATACAACCGCTCAATAAATCCAGCGTGTACCTCAAGGGGTTAACCTGAGCCTGCTGTATCGAAATCATTTTAATTTTGTGACCCGAGAAGCTGAACCCAGGCCTCCTGAGGTTGGGACACAGCAGGCTGGGACAGAGGAACGGGCAGATTTCACTTCTGTTCTGCTTCCTCAAGCATCACAACACAGCAAGATGTGGTCCGGTCGGGCTACCGGGAAGCAGGCCATGAATGACTGCATATTAAAAGCCATGTCTGTCAAAATCAATCTGCTAATGCAGAGGAAGCTAGCGATGCTGAACCAGCCCAGCGATGTGGCTGAATGTGATTAGAGAGTGCTTTTAGACAGAAACATGCAAGGTCTACTGAGTTACTATTGTCTGATGATGACAAAGTAGTATAGCTTAATTATAAAAGGTTTTAACCCTCTATTACCAAGTGAGGCTATCCGACTGCATTTATTTATAGTGTAGTTTAGTGTAGCAAGCACAAAACCAGGGTGGGAAGTGGTTAGGGGGTCTTGGTTTGGGCGGGTTGAATAATGTAGCACCAGTTGGCTGTGGTGCTAAACTTTCAAAACAGTGTAGCACCAATTTGCAAAACGTTTTGCACCCCTGCCCCATAAAACTGGTAAGGTGTAGCTGTGGTTAAAGGAAATAGAAAGCAGAACTCAACTGATCTGAGCTTTACAATTGTGTTCTAAGCTGTACACTATGGTTGCATCAACAACAACAACAACAACAGCAACAAAAATAGTCCATGTGCTGTTATGTGCATGTGGGTGTTTTTAAAATGGACAATTGGTAAATTACTTTAATAATTCAGCACGGTGTGACTATTTTAAAAACCCAACAACGAAAATCAAGCGGGGGAGATTTTTTAGAAGTGCGTTATAAAACATGCACATCCCCTTCGTTCTTATTCAACAGTAATGTTTATTCCTACACAACGTTTCAACACAGACACACAGCACGTTGCAAGCCCCTCCCCCATCCGTCACCTTTTGACATTTTACACCGTTATAAAAAAGTCAGTGGCGGGCGAATTTATTTCCTTAAAAATTTATCATTTTACCGCTGTAATTACATTAAATACCATGTTATACTATAATTCCTCCAGACTAAAAACAAAATAGCCCGTAGGTTGCTTAAAACAGCCATGTGTTTAAAAAAAATAATAATAATTCGTTATTCCAATTTAAGATCATTATTATTATTATTATTATTATTATTATTTATTTCTTAGCAGACGCCCTTATCCAGGGCGACTTACAATTGTTACAAGATATCACATTATTTTTACATACAATTACCCATTTATACAGTTGGGTTTTTACTGGAGCAATCTAGGTAAAGTACCTTGCTCAAGGGTACAGCAGCAGTGTCCCCACCGGGATTTGAACCTACAACCCTCCGAGTCCAGAGCCCTAACCACTACTCCACACTGCTGCCCCATAATCATAAACTATGTGCATATTGTAAAAAATAAATAAATAAATAAATAAAACTAATTTATATATTTCAACACTGCTGTTTTTCATGCCATCCTGTAGTACATGCAGTGCAGCTAGTATTGACAGTAATTATTCCTAGTGTAATATTTGTGCAAAAAAAGATTAATCGGGATTACAGAGTTTTAAATGTTATCAGCAAATCTTCCCGCGTATTTAACCGAATAAATGCTTTTAGCTTTACTTCACTGCACTGATTCTGAGAATAACATACCATCGGGTACGTCACAGTGCACATATATATATATACATACACACATTTTGCAATACAGACCGCAATGACTACTTATACTAGATAAAGCGCAAAGTTTACCGCACGTTCTAAATTTAATCAAAAATATAACGCTCTAGCCTTCGGTCAGCCTACCGACTACCGTACTGTGGGTCAACATGCAATTAAAATAAGCTGCACACAGTAAAGTGAAATACCTATATCGGTTCACATTAAAATCCTGATATTATTACACTCCGTTTCCCTTCAGTCCGGGCCGCCTACTCCATTTTGTTTCTTATTACAGACTGTACAATACAAATCCAAAACAGGAAGGTTTTCAACAAATGCATCTTCACCCAACTAGCGACAATATAACTGTAGACAGACACACACACACTATAGAGTTAGCAGGGCTTGTCTAGCCCGTCCATTTTGAACGGCAGCAACGTATTTAATTTGTTCAAAAAAAGACTCAACTGTACTGTATACGTGCGACCAGGCCAAAAAAAACATTGCATATAATTAAAAATATAGGCCACACACACACATTATATATATATATATATATATATATATATATATATATATATATATATATATCCTATATTTTAAAAAACATATATATATATATATATATATATATATATATATATTACAAAAACAATTAATAAAATAATGCAATAAAAATAATCGGGAATGTTTTATAATCTTTTGCAATCGTATAATAATAATAATAATAATAATAAAGGCACAAGCTTTCTTCTGCCAGCCGTCGCTAGAAGTAAGAATTGAAAATGGAGGCTGCGGAGGAGAAGCCATTTAAAGCCCGTGGCTCTCAGCTCTCGCTTACCTGCTTGCAGAGTCCAAAGCGTGATCTAACATGTCCATGTGGGGACCTGGGTTCGTATTTAAAACGTGAATTTCACAGAGAGGAGATGGAAGTTTTGATCACGGGGACAAACACTCGGGTCATGTGAGATCCCCTTTCCAGGACACGTGAGGAGAGATCTGGCTTGGAGAAAATGGAGAGCGCTGTCTCTCTCACTCTCTCACTCACTCGGTGCACAGCGCAGCTCTAGCATTGGGCGCTGTGTCTGCAGTATCTGTGCAAGCTTAGCTAGGGGGCTCTTTGCTTTCTCTCTCCTTCTTTCTCCTCCCTCCCTTCTTTTTTTTTTTTTTTCTGTCGCTCTTGTCTCTGGTGAGCCGCGGTGCTGTCTTTGACGTATCAATCCTCCGCGCTGCAGCGAGCAAAATGCGGACTGGATGAAGGTCTAAAACACTGTGTTGTGTAAATAATGTTTTACGATATTAATTCACTTTATGTTTTAAATTATAGAAAAAAAAAAGTAGAATGGAGAGTTTATTTTTTTGACGCAGTATGACAAAAAATGTAATGGATGGCGTGTGAAACTTGGTCATTTTTCTGAAGTTCTGTCTGTTTACCTTTTCTGAGAGGGATACAATTTATTTAAAGTGTTTATAGCGTCTGCAAATGTATGTGGCAATTGGGAGTGTGGGCAATAATATCAATATTGGTTCTCCATTATAATACTTAAGGTTACATGTTGTTTTTTTTATGTCACGGTTTTTCAAAACTAGTTTTAAGATTTGAACACTCGAATGCCTTTCCTGTCCTGACTTGACCTGTTTGAAGCCGGAGAGGAGAAATGTGGGATAAATTTATGACTGCTTGGGGGATTAGACCACCAATATTACCTCGCTATGTATCTTTCAAATAAAGTACGAGCAAAAAGATAATTTAACAAGTCCCACAAAAGTGTGGTATTACAAATATTATAATGCAATCCAATATTATATTTGATTCCAATTTGCTGATTAAAATAGATGCCTAGAATGGTCTCATCAATATTACAAAAACATACTTCAATAAAAAAAAGTATTTTAAATAACATTTGTGTGTGTGTATATATATATATATATATATATATATATATATATATATATATATATATATATATATATATATATATATATAATTAAAGCTTTTAATTTTTTTCTGTAAAATGTGTGTGTTTTTTGCCTGTATTCTGCCAGTTCAATATATTCAATCCTTTCAGTCCTGAATTTATTTTTGTCGAGCTGAAGAATAAACGCCCTTGTTGGGTAAACATAGAAACCGGACAAAATGTGTATTTATCTATTTATTTATTTTACATTTTACATTGAGTTTAGTGCATAAGGTGGCGATGTACAAGGTTATTTAATAATCGCGTGGAAATATCCATCAGCTTGTAAATAAAACGCTGAATAAACCATATTTAACATCCCTGCAGAATACAGTTTTGTTTTCTGAGTTTCTCAGCCACACAAGCGCTCAAAAAAAAACCAGCTGACTGGCCGATCCAATCCGGGTTTTACACAAACCACATGATGCCGACAGACAAACAACGAGCCAGCGGGGAGGACGCGCAAGTAAAGCAGTTCCCATGACAGCTTTGAAACCCCAGAAACGAAACGTTAACTCACCAATAACGAAGCAACCAAAAAATATAACCCTTTTTAAACTTATGGTAGCTATTTAGATGTTCCGTTGGTGGAATTATTGTTGAGATTTGAAGTACAATGTTGTTTTTGTCTCTTTGTTACGTAAACGCTGTGCTTCGGTCAGTACTACCCGGGACTATAACAACTAGTTTACAGTTTTGTTTCTATTTGTAATTCACTTTAAGTCTATGTTGAATAAAGATACGTTGAATTAAGATGTTCCAAAGCGTCTTTATGTTATATAAACTATGCACATATTATTATTTTGTTTGGGGGGGGGAATTATGCATGTTTCATACACAGCACCACTGTACGCTATCAACCGTCCTTTTCCGGTTTTCGTTTGCAAAGCATTATGGGGGCTGTAGTTTTTTGGTGTGCAACACAATGAGTGTTTTTTAAGTTTAAGGTTTTTGTTTCACGACGCAGCTCACTTCATTTTTCTTGATTACAGTGTATGTTTATCAGTGTGTACATTTTGAAAATAATACTGTATTGTTCAGCATTCGTAAGAGATTGGTTGGACATACACTACAAGTCAGTGATTCAAATGAGAAGTTTTGAAAGAAACGCATGTTATAGAAAATATTTGTTTTCATTTTAAAGTATAACCAGGCTTGTACAAAAAAAAAAAAAAAAAACATAAAAAAAGGTTATTTGGTATGATATTTATCTATTTTGTTCTGTCATTACTGGCATAGCCCTGAGTCCTGCTGTATTTATTGGGTAAGTAATTTACCTAATAGTATGCAATCAGCTGCCTTATACCTCTGGTGCGAACGACTGCAGAATTATGTTTAGGCACATGGGAGGAACTGTAAACTTTAACATCCAACCGCTGCATAAATGAAATCATGGAGCTGCATTACCTGGCAACCACTGGAATCATTACACTTGGAAGCAGAATTCCCTTCGTAACCACCTACTCGATTAATATGGAATAATCAATTCTTTATTTATATAGCTCCTTTCATGCAAAAATGTATATCAAAGCGCTGCACAGGACAAAACAGAAGAGGTTGGCTCATATTTACAGTAATGGATGACGAGTATAAAATGAATAAATAGTTTTATTTTAAGCAGGGGTAGCTTAGGGGCATCATATCTTCATCAGCCAAGGTCCAGTATTCTTCATACTTAACATCCGTGCTGTTTGAAGCCCAGTCTACAAAGCAGGTGAGGTTCAGTGTGCAATTCTCACAGCCAGAACTGAAAGGCCTGCTGTTAGTTGAGGTTGGACGCCTCACAGCAGGGTTGAACTCCGTGTTGAGGTCCCGGTGCTGGGTGGCGAGGTCCAGCCCCCTCAGTTCTTTGTCGTGGTTTCTGGAGGGGTAGAAATCTGGCTTCCTGCCCGAAAAGAATTCGGCAGGAACAACGTTCCCCCAGATCCCCATGAAAGATTTCTCGAGTGCCGTCAGTGGACCCCAGAGCTGGTAAAATTTCATCCTGCGGCAATTGAAAAACGTATACAGAATTTCTAGCAGATGAAAGAATCTTACCTGCTATAGCATAATTCATTTTAACAAAGTGCATTTGGTGCCCCCTCAGCAAAGCCTTCATATGATATAATGGAGAGTGACAAGCTTAAACAATAAGCGAGCACTAGTAAGAGCTTGGAACTGGAACATATGAATAAAAACAGACCCCCATTAACACTAGTATTGGAATACCTTACATAAGGTAACATTAGGTAGTCCAGGATTAGTGCTAATCAGGGTCTGTGAAACCAGCCACTAAAATAATGTTTTATTTTATTTATAGATATGACCACTAGAGGCGTAATTTGCAACTACGGCTACTGATAGTACTTAAAATCTCTGTACAAAATAACAAAGCAGAGGTGACAGAAATTGTAGCTGTATAGACACCTCTAGTGGTCATTTTTCAAATTACATCACCCAGTGATGGAACATTTCACTACACCCAGCAATTCTGTGCTTGAATATGTAATGCAGGGTTTTTAAAAAAATGTATTCAATGTTAAAGCTGTAACATTTGTTGTATGACACAGTTTATTAAATAGGTAAGCAATTACATTTTATGAACATGTAGATTTCCACATCTAATGCACATATCTGTATATGCATTGATTTACATTCAAATGATGTAATAAAAATTATTTAAAATGATATTAGAGAAATCATCTAACCGTCAGAGTTCAAATGTGATCAGCCTTACCTTTAGCAATTACAGACGGGTTCAAAGCTTCACTCTGGGTTTGCTGGTAATGCTTGAAGCAGATCTTCTGTCTCAGAGTCTCAGATTTAAATCAGTTGTGACTTTTAATTTATTTTAGAAAGTGTTTTTGCTGTTGCCATGTTTGGAATTTAACTTTGTGACATCATCTCACCCAGTGATGTCATAGTATACTTTTAAATACAATTATAGACAAAGAGAAGGAGATACCTTTTTATTGGACTAACTAAACAATAATTAATCACAAGCTTTCAAGACCTCAAAGAGCTCTTCAGGTGAAAGTAGAAAAGACAGATTGATGTTTACATTCAAAGGTGGCATCAGAACTTTAATAAAAAGAACCCATTTTGAATCCTTATAGATCTAATGTAAGGAAAAAAGCTGCTTCACAAAAAAAACAGGATGTGTGGCCTGATCACAAACAATGACAATAACAAAGACTAAATACATAAATAAATTATCTGACATAATTGCAACAGTATGTACCAATATAATAGTAAAAAAAAGAATATATATAGACACACACACATGCATGCATACTATATATATTCATTTGTGTCCACCAAACTCATTTCACTTGTGCTAAACCAGGTTCGAACCCAGATCTCCAGAGATGAAGGGCACTAAATTAGCCCCACTGCAGCATGTCCTGTCCCTGCAGGAATCAAAGCTGATTCAGTATTTCCACCAAGGTTCTGAAAGGTCACCTCAAGAAGCAGGTAACACCCAGTTACAGCAGGGCACACCTGCGGAAATTAAACGGAACGCTGTTATCAGGCAATGATATAAAGGCTCTAATCACTAATAGACTGAATTTACAGGTCTAAAGTTGTATCGACGGTGAGGAATCTCACAATGAAGACTTTCTTGGTAGTCGTCATCGTTGGCATTTTCTGCAGTGTACAAAATTCAAGGCATATGAAAGAAAAAGGGTTTTAAAAAAAATGTCCACAAAAGGTTTAAAAGATTAAAACATATTTTATTTTCAGGACTTTTCTGGCAAAAGCCCTTCTTCAGCTGTTTAAAAAGAAAAGTAAACACAGTGCAGTAAACTTGTTATTATTCAAGAATTGTAATTATACAAAAATTCAGCAAACAAAAACTTTTTTTCATATGCCTTCAATTCTGTACACTCAGAGGGGGCTTTCCGAGTCAAGCTAAACCAACGCTGTGCAACAAGGCTCTTCATTTTGTTGTGTTTCAGCATATTCCTGCACTCCAATAACGGAAAAATGCAACTCCTCCTCCCCTGTGTGTTTAACAGTTTAACTGTTATTAGGTTTGGTGAGTTGGAGAAAACATATCACATTAACAACTCGATTTAAAATAAATACTGATTGCTCGCATTAACAAGAACGTGTTTATTTATTTTTAGTATAGATATTTAATAAAACCTATAATTTTTTAATGCAGCACATTTGACTGTCCAACATAACAATGTTAGAATGCACACAAATTTAACTAAAAACAAACGTTGAACTTTGCCCTAGTTTGCGACTGGGAAAAGTCACCGGGCACAAAATCTCAAGCTTCTGTTTCCTAGCCAAATAACACGAGGACCGATTAGCCCCTCCTCCACCACCTAACTCGAGCTGCCTGATTGGATGAAGCAGCGAGGACGCTCTCTGTAATTGGCTATTTCTAGGGGCGTTACCAAACACCTTCCCACCTCCCCGGTATCTTTTGTCCTCCGCGAAATCTGTCCGTGTTGGCCTTGGTCTTTTCTCCAAATTCTGTTGAAAATGTCTGGACGGGTTTTGGTCGGAGTCAAAAGGGTCATCGACTACGCCGTCAAGGTACAGTATAAAATATATAAACATACTTTCAAAAACAAAAACAATAAACTGCAGTTTATAACATAACTGGGAGGACGGCGGCTAAATCATATGTCCAGTGTACTGTACTGGCAAGGTCAGCACTAGGTTTATTGATACAAATATATTATAATTTAAAGACACGCGGGGTAATATTAATACGTAATGTAAGTTAAATTATAAAATACTTTAGTTTTGTGTCTTGGCTTCTGCCATTCCAAAATGTAATGTATGACTGACCGACATCAGCGTGTTTACAATAATAATAGCAAACTCTGTGTATTATTATTATTATTATTATTATTATTATTATTATTATTATTGCACGTCAAAAATGTCAAACAAATTGTAATTATGCAAGAGCTGTTGCTGATAAGCGTGCCTTCAATCACAGCTTCAAAGTTAGTTGACCCTGACATTTGAATGTGACCCTAAAATCGAAATTCCTAATCTTCCGGATTGATAGGAATTTCATATTTTTCTTTTTTGCTTAACAAAAGCCTCATTTAAATGGGGACCGATGGATGTCGACAGAGCGCCGCTTTAAGGAAGCGCACACGGTGACTCGAATGAAGTCCGTGGAGGATTTTGTATTTTGATGGGACAGCATACGGACCTGAAACACAATATTTGATGACAGTACGACGTTGATTTAAGTTAACGATCGATCTTGTGTTTTGCCTAGATCCGGGTGAAGCCAGACAAGACGGGCGTAGTGACCGATGGCGTAAAGCACTCGATGAACCCCTTCTGTGAGATCGCCGTGGAGGAAGCGGTGCGTCTCCGAGAGAAGAAACTGATGAAGGAGGTGATAGCAGTGAGCTGTGGGCCTCAGCAATGTCAGGTACTGTTTATTTATAATATACAATCTGCTATAGTAATCGATTGTAATCACAAAAACCGTGAAAAAACATTTCAGTACTTCACAGCAATTTCCTTGTATGTAAACCATCTAATTCCCAGTGATATTAAGTGGGGTGGATTGAAAAAGGCGGCAGTATTCAATATCAATATTAGAAGCGTGTGCCTATTGACTTCTATTATTTCCTGGCATGGATATTTCAACGCTGTGATGATAAGTGGAGGTTTAAAATGAACAGGGGAGATATTGAGCTGGTTTGACAATACTTCAATCAGCTATACTGGCTACAATGAATTATGCTTTCTGAGGCAGGGGTGTCAAACTGCAGTCTTGGTTTTAATTCCAATTTAAGCTGTCAATTAACTTAATGGATTGAATTATTTGTTCAGTTGGACATGTTTTAATATTTTGTCAAGGTCTTTTCCAGTTGATGCTTCAGAAAATGCACTTCATTCATGGTACATGACCTATAAAACATATTGAAGCTTGGAGAGACGTGTTCAGCGTGTCCAATTAATCAAATAATTAGACCAATGAAGGAATTGAGAGCTCGGGGTGGGACTAAAGCCAGCAGGCACTGCGGCCCTCCAGGAGTTTGACACCCCTGCTCTGAAGTAAAAAAATGTCTCAGCAGACCAGTGTTTTGCTTCAGTGTGCGTGTTTTGTAGGAAACCATCCGCACAGCTCTGGCTATGGGTGCAGACAGAGGGATCCACGTGGAGGTTTCAGGGAAGGACTACGAGAACTTGGGTCCACTGCAGGTCTCCAAGATCATGGCTGCCCTGGCCAAGAAAGAGGAGGCCAGTCTAGTCATCGTGGGGAAGCAGGTAGCCAACCAATCGAACACCTCCAAATAAACACTCACAATTACTCATCACGTCAGTGTGTGAGACGGGTTGCTCATCGCCTATAGCATGAACGTCCCATGCAGTTGTCATTACCTGCTAGATAATAGCAGTTGGGTCTCCCTTGGCAAAGTCAGGCACATTTAATGAAAGACGAGGTCAATTCTCTACAGACCACAGAGGATAACAAGGCT
The DNA here is from genome assembly GCF_902713425.1 of Acipenser ruthenus. Lineage (NCBI taxonomy): Eukaryota > Metazoa > Chordata > Actinopteri > Acipenseriformes > Acipenseridae > Acipenser > Acipenser ruthenus. Next base: position 1,332,354 of record NC_081226.1, on the reverse strand, counting down.
GTCATAAACTTAACGAGTGTTTGTGATGTTTTGTAAATGTTTTGGCTGCTTGAAATGCATGGGACAGTTTAAAGTGAGTTTCAAGATTCTCAAGACATGTTGGTATTAAGAGAGTGTCTACCTTAGGGATAATGTGTGCTCTGACCGTTCTGTGAGGTTAATCATTTTGATGAATTCATTTTCTGCTACATTCCAGGCTATTGATGGCGATTGTAATCAAACCGGACAGATGACCGCAGCCCTGCTTGACTGGCCACAGGTAAAATAATTTTATGGAGGCTTGGTGGTCCAGTGGTTAAAGAAAAGGGCTTGATACTGGGAGGTCCCCAGTTAAAATCCTGGCTTAGCCACTGACTCACTGTGTGTGACCCTGAGCAAGTCACTGAACCTCCTTGTGCTCCGTCCTTCAAATGAGCCGTAAAACAAAGGAGGTCCTATTGTAAGCAACTCTGTAGCAGCAGTTGTTGATGCATAGTCCACCCCTTAGTCTCTGTAAGTCCCAAATATAAGTATAATGCATTCAAATAACAAGTATGTATTTTGAATACCACCTGGAGTAGTATCAAGTATATAAAGTTTAAACACTTATGTTTAATACATTCATTTAGTGGTATCTTAACTAAAATGTTTCACTACTCCCTGTGATTGTCAAGTTATTCCACTGGAAAGTTATGTTTGATTTAGAAATAATTTATTTGCAGGATCATTTAACACACAGCATACACATTTTCTACCACAAATAACCTGATATGTTAACAGAATATAATTGTTCTAAAGTTAAACAAAGGGGTATTGAAATAAACATGGCGTGTACAATCTTCGAGTGGGAAGTGTTTGTAGAAGTGTGAGGATGATGACTGACCACTAGATGGCACCAAAGCCCACGTTTTGGCAGAACTGTAAATGCACTTCCATTCCAGGTAATAAATTGAACCAGGTACTAAAGGACAAATCATTCATTACGCCTATTGGTGTAAGTTTGATTTTTATTTTTTAAATTTGTTTCTCAACAGTAGTTTTTGTGTTCTGTATGTGCCATGCTTTGTTGGTGTTGTAGTTAAAGCAAGCAGCAGTATATGACCTTGTTTCTATTAGCATGGATTGCCCGCTGATCCGGGTTCTCCGCCTTCCCCCTGAACCCCCATTGATAGTCTACACGAGCTGAGTGAAAACACTCAGTTTCCATGCACTGCCAGATGTTGGCTGTTCTTTCCCAGCAAGCCTTGCGGTTATGGTCACATGGGCGGTATTGATTTGCTTCCGATAATTGTTGCTTTTTGTTACCAAAAAAACAAACAAAACAAAAGCAACGCGACAATATTAAAGCACAGAGAAACTCCGGAAGTGGATGAAATGTTTACGCCCACCCGTCACTTGATTGGTCAGTGGAATGATGTACTTCCACCCATCCCACTTTGGGAAAGGGCATGGGAAAGGGGCAGCAGTGTGGAGTAGCAGTTAGGGCTCTGGACTCTTGACCGGAGGGTCGTGGGTTCAATCCCAGGTGGGGGACGCTGCTGCTGTACCCTTGAGCAAGGTACTTTACCTAGATTGCTCCAGTAAAAACCCAACTGTATAAATGGGGAATTGTATGTAAAAATAATGTGATATCTTGTAACAATTGCAAGTCGCCCTGGATGAGGACGTCTGCTAATAAATAAATAAATAATAAAGTAAAAAAAAAATCAGGGGCAGCTCTGATTGGTAGCCAATGCGGAGTCGGCTAAACGAACATGGAAATGCAGTATCGGGGGCAGCAGGTGTTTTGAACCCGGGCTGAGGGGTGCATGGAAACGCGGTATGTTGAGACTTTCATTTGTACATATACAAGGTAGTTTAAGGGCACGGGGGTCCGCTTTTTCAGCAGCAGAAAATGATTGATTTATTATAGACATGTATGGCTTCAAAACAGACTGTACCTTTATGTCACTGCGCTGGAAAGTGTTAATTCGAACTGGCTCTTCCGTGCCTCTGCCAGGGTACCTTTGCATCGGAGGTGTCTGTGGATGGGGACGGCCTGAAGGTGGAGAGAGAGATCGACGGCGGTCTGGAGAGCATCAGGATCAAGATGCCTGCAGTGGTGACCGCTGACCTGCGGCTGAACGAGCCTCGCTACGCCACGCTGCCCAACATCATGGTGATTATGAGAGAAGGGGCTGTGCTTTAAGATCCTGCCAGCTATTCTGACACTGTTATAAGCAGCCTGTATGCAGTGATCACAAACATCTGTCTCTCCTTAGAAAGCCAAGAAGAAAAAGATCGCCAGCGTGAAACCTGCAGACCTGGGAGTGGAGCTGACCTCTCGACTGGAGATCCTGGCAGTGGAGGATCCCCCTCAGAGGCAATCGGGGGTCAAGGTGGAGTCAGTGCAGGACTTAGTCACCAAACTCAGAGATTCGGGCACCTTGTAGAGGACCGTCCGGTCGCCTCGCTATCCACACTGGGGTAAGAGCCAGAAAAGTTCAGCTTTCTGATCTCTCGTAAGGATCAGTAATACATCTATAAAGCTAGGTTAAAGCTAGATCATTTTAGGGAGGGTCGTAGCAGTGTTCTCCAGCCCAGTGGATCACTTTTATTTACACAAAGGCAGCTGTGGGGTGCTTCAGTGTTATTTTAATTGTTACACCCCCTTGACATCCTCTTTCAATCAAAAGGGGTGATTGAATCAAATAACCAGCTATATTAATGTTGCACATTTTTAATCCAGCCATTATTTTCTGCTGTCTTCTATATAACTTGTTTTTCAAGGGATGTTTTTTTTTTTTCATGTCTACAGTAAGTGAAAAATAAATGTGTTTTCTATTAAATACAAGCATGGTGACCCTCCTGTTTTAATTTTTATTTTAAAATCTTTGGGCAAGAATTAAGACATTTTCATGGGTATCATAAACTAAGGAAACTCAATTATTCGTGTACGTAGTTCTCTGTGTGAAGGAGCACACACACACACAAGGATTGAACACATTTCCTTTACGGATTCCAATACTCAAAGTCACACTTTTGCAGCTTAATCATTATCATTAAGCACAATGATGAGGCCACTAGTTGTTACCATAAATGATATCGGTTACCAATCTCTGGAAGAAGCATCGGACACGACGCTGGTGTGTGTTCATGGAGGATCCTGATGCTTCTCAAATGCACCTCCCAGTCTCTGCACCACTTTACATGTAAAGCTTAGTTGTTGGCTTTTCTCGACTCCTGCTTGTCAGGTTTATTGACACTTTCTCAGGCCATAAAACATTCTTTCCCCGATAGCAGCCAGATAACAGCGTACTTTACACTCAGAATCAGTTTCGTATTTATAATCTTTTGCATTAACCATTTACACGTCCTGTACAGGAATCCAGCCCAATTCCTGTATCTATCTTTTTTTTTTTTTCTATCCTCTCTCAGAATTGAAGTGGGAGGAGTGCTGTGTTGTAGAGGGACGTGTTTGTCAAGCCAGTACACTGTGATCACTGCTGGACTGGACTGAAGCTCGCCGCCTTTCTGGTCTGAACACGGCAAACGGAGGCTGAAAAGACTCACGCGGCCCGCTTAGTTCACCCAAGCGCCTAATTCTACTTTGATTGTTTTTGGAGGAAAATTACAATATGTACAAAATAAATAAACTAGTAGTTTTTAAAGCCTGACTGAGTACGCTGTGAATTTTTGTTCTTGGGCGTAAAGATTATTATTATTATTATTATTATTATTATTTATTTCTTAGCAGACGCCCTTATCCAGGGCAACTTACAGTTGTTACAAGATATCACATTATTTTTACATACAATTACATTATTTTTTACATACAATTACCCATTTATACAGTTGGGTTTTTACTGGAGCAATCCAGGTGAAGTATCTTGCTCAAGGGTACAGCAGCAGTGTCCCCCCACCTGGGATTGAACCCACGACCCTGCGGTCAAGAGACCTGTACAGAAACATATTGTAGGGTCACAGATGAAGAACAACAATCCCAACCGACCCTGTCATTCTGCATGGATAGTAAACGGATATGGTTGCAGTACCACTTCGAGTTCATAATTAAAATCTATCGCTTGCATTTGAAAAAAGATACCAAGATATTTTGAAAGCAAGGGATATTAAACAAATTTCCCTTCTCCCATTTGTTCTGCTATAAAACGACAGTGGAATGGACTTTTCCATTTCTATAGTGATCACAAGTCAGAATATCCTACAGCAGTACAGAATTGGTATATCCTGCGATATATCTGGCGTAGGCTTTACTTTTTAAACCTCAGCACTGCCCTAGTACACACGTTTAGTGAGTGAGCGGGAGTTGTTATTGAGGTTCCTGTAGCTGAGTAGTTCTGTTCCCATGCAAATTTATGCAACGCTCCTGTTCACTTTCGTTCATTGTTTTGTTGTCTGTCAGGTTTGCAAAGAGGAGTGCATGTGACGTCAGCGTGCCCTTGTTCTCTATTTACAGAGAATCGGCAGGAAAAGCTTGAATATTCTGCAATATGGTTGGTTAACAGACTTGCAGCATAATGTAATAAATATGAGCTTGTGAGGAGGTAACACCCTTTAAAATGTATATCAAAATAACTTTTAAAATTGAATACACCTAAATAAATAGCAGGAGGTGTTTGGGTGATTTTCTATTACATCATGCTGTTGTTTGCTTATTTAATACATTATATATTATTATTATTATTATTATTATTATTATTATTATTCATCTTAAAATAGTGTCTACTATTGTAAATTATAAGCATCCTTTATTTCATATGTACCCTAAATAAACTTTAAATACTCCACTTTTCAAACCGGACATAACACTACCTAATAAACATGAGCAAAAAGCTATACATTTGTTTGAATAAGTGTCGAAACACCTAAATCATTTTTTAACCAGAGATGGGGAAAAATTGACCCTCAAAAAAGTTCAAATAAGTCGCATTGGTTGAAAATTGGTTAACTTTATCTCTGTCTAAGGCTCTCTCGGTAAACAGCCCGTCGCATTCTTTTTTTAAACAATCTCCTAAAATAAACTAACAGCTGGTATTTAAGTTCAGGCATTAGGGCTCAATAAACGTTTATTTAACACATTCCTGCGTAGAAATAGCCTACTTAGGTGTTCGACGTCGCGTACAGATTCGCTCGACCTTATTCTTGAAGCATCAAAGAACGAGGGTGTAAGAGAAAGTAACAAACAAACAAATATTTAATTACACATGACACTGAAACTATAAACGTCTGCGCTCGAAACTATAGAGCCGGTCCTGACAATGCAGGCAAACAGGTTCCTGTGTTCTGCCCGGCGATCGCGCACAGTAACTGCACTCGAGTGAACTGCATGGGAGAAACTGTTATTTGTATTATTAATATCATTTCCCCCCTTAGTTTGCCAACAGTTATCAACTGTCACAAATAATAATATTGTATAATTTACAGTAACACAGTGAAATATATTGCGCAATAGACAATACGATGTATTTTTTGTTTATTTAGCAGACGCCTTTATCCAAGGCGACTTACAGAGACTAGGGTGTGTGAACTATGCATCAGTTGCAGAGTCACTTACAACTACGTCTCACCCGAAAGACAGAGCACAAGGAGGTTAAGTGACTTGCTCAGGGTCGCACAATGAGTCAGTGGCTGAGGTGGGATTTGAACCAGGGACTTACTGGTTATAAGCCCTTTTTTTTAACCACTGGACCACACAGCCTCCCTAGATGCAGATAGAAAACAGCTACTTTTCATATACGAAATATATCAGTATGTATAATTATAGATTGTAATATATTCAAATACATGTTACAATGTTTCCACGTACTGCATAATACTATACAACAAACGTGGTGATGCAGACTAGGACATGAATTCCTGTATTCATTCTATCTATCTATCTATCTATCTATCTATCTATCTATCTATCTATCTATCTATCTATCTATCGTGATAAATCTCTGTGCGTGGCGATTTTATCTGTGTCCTGCCGCGGAGCCTGAAAAACAGCGACTCAAAAAGCCATTTACAGTATTCAGGTTCTGCCAGTTAGACCCAACTGTAAATATCAGAATATAAACAAGCTCAGTGTTACATAATTAAAGATCTATTTTTTTTTTAGTACTGTAACTCAGCCATAACTAATAAACACAACTGAATTTAGAAATACACCGTCGAAACCATTGTCTGGTATTATAATACAAGATAAATCCAAAGTTACATTATTACTGCTGAAAATTGTACCCGTTTTATGAACCATTTCTCGGCGCCGTCGCTGAAGTGCTGTGAGGAAACCAAACGCCACGCCCAGAGACATACCTGTCCGATCACTTTTTGGATTGGCCAGGTAAAGTTACGTCATTCCAACACGCTCAAGAAGGAGGGTGTTGTCAGAATACGCCAACAGTACCTGTCAGGTCATACTGGAAAAACTGCACATTACTAAGATTGGGTTGACAATAGGGCTAATTACTACAGCTGTACTTACCGAAGTGGGATATATTTCAACTACAGGACGCAACATTTCTTAGCAGTTTTTACAAAGGAAAAAAATAACCACATCTCAGCTAGATGGCTAGAAACAGCTGCCAATTCACCTGCCATGTTGTTGTCATACTGTTTTTGCTTGTGTTCGGTAAGTGTTTCTTTGTCGAAACTCGTTTTTATTGTTTGAAGGCTTTTTAATATTTTTTCCGTGAACGAACTGGACCGTTTTGTTATGGCAACCTCGAGCTACGAGAATCAGTGTTGGTATAATAAGCCACAATAGATTTGTCTATATTCAAAACAGCCCATCTGTGCCTTTGTCAGTCTGTTTTGTTAAGAACTCCTTTCGATTCTTACTTTGAAGAACCTATATTCGTTTATTGTACTCCACGCAGGGAGTTTTTGTAGTGTTGTTTGATATTTACCCTGGCTAACGGGTTTGTAAATCTATAAAAGCAAATAAGTCTAAACTTTTGTGAGTTTATTGAGCCTGGATCAACTTCAAGTTTGTATTTACAGCTGAGCAACAACGCTGTAAATAACTCTTCTCCAGTAATGAAGAGCTCATCTATTGTGTGGAGTCTTTTCAATTGTTTTTTGCAAGCAGCAGAATGGTGACGCACTTAAGAGACGCACACACGTTGTTAGAGACTGTTTACAGATATTGCATTCCTTGTTGGTGTCTTGTAAGCATGTCTGTTATTTAGTTATTACACAACATCAGGGCACTGCTCCCCCATTGTGTTCAATGGAGGTCAGCCGTTCAGTTATTGCTCAATAACAGAAATGCAAATACAGCTGAAAAGATGACAGACTCTCTTATCTGTAGTTTCGCATTCTTCACACAGAAAACCCCTGTGGGGAGACAAACGATAATTCTAGTGGTCTTTATAGTAGTGCTGTGAACCTTAAAAATAAAACAGAAACAAAACTAGAAATGGAGACCAGATATCACGAATGATGTGTGATGGAGGGAATTATTTATTTGGGTAGAACCTGTTTATTCAGCTTTCTAAAGGAGCCACTTCACAGGCTCTGATCCTTGTGTGGTGAGTTGAGGTTAAAAGTTCAGTTGCAGCAAATGCAGATGAGCCTGGCTCTTTTGTGTAGTGTTTGAGATTGCTGTGCGTGGTTGCCAGTTCACACCCAGCCTCTGCCCTGTTACATTAGCACTAAAAAAAGACTCTCTTCATATTTGCATGCAGAGAGGTAGAGACTGGATCGTGATGATGAATGCATTGTTTAAACATGCATGGGAAAGTGGAAGATCAGAAGTGCTTCTAAAACCATTCCCGCACAGTTCTGGCATAACGGATGGGTGCCATCAAGGCACAAGTCCGTCATTGCTTCATTAAACTGTGGTATTTGTTCAGCCTTTCAGAGCAGTCAAGGAGAACGTGCCCCACACCAGGGCGATGCCGTATGTGTGGTTCAGTGGTTAAAGAAAATGGTTTGTAACCAGGAGGTCCCTGGTTCAAATCCCACCTCAGCCACTGACTCACTGTGTGACCCTAAGCAAGTCACTTAACCTCCTTGTGCTCCGTCTTTCGGGTGAGACGTAGTTGTAAGTGACTCTGCAGCTGATGCCTAGTTCACACACCCTTTGTAAGTCACCTTGGATAAAGGCGTCTGCTAAATAAACAAATAATAATCTAACAGGCAGGTCCTCATGAAGTGGCCATGGCCATGTCGCACTTAATTTTTTTTTTTTTTTGTGAACAGGATTGTCTTCATTAATAAAATGCTGATTGCTCTCATTTTTACTATGGAGGCAGTAGGGATATTTTACTGATGTTGTATTTATTACACTGTAAAGATACCTGTAAGAAAAAGTGCCGACTAGGTCTGACCTTGCTGCTGCTGCTGCTTGCTTTATCATGAGAATTGACTGCCTTGGATATGGGATTTTTGCACAGAGGGATGCTTTATTAGATTTCAGTTTCTAATCTGTAAAAAGAAAGACTTGGTTTGAAACGAGCTTTTGTTTTTCCTGTAGTGTGGCATTCCTAAAAGGGAAGGGCGTACCGAGTCTTTTTCAGGCTTTACAAGCAGCATGAAGACCCATCTACGCATTGTAACCAAACAGGCCAGTCCTGCAGAAGGTGGCGCCACCAAAACGATTCAGAGACTTCTCTTAAGCTTCAGTATCTGTTTGATTCAATCTAGTGTAGTACCAGAAATCATGTAAAATACTGGACATATACTGTAGGCATCTTTCAAAACTACACATCTTTTTACTCAGTTTTTCATTAAGTATATGAAAAACTACAATGCGGTGGTGTGTAATTCAATATGTTAACGTAACATTATTCAGAAGGTTTCGACTTCATGAAGCAAAATGAGTTCATTCTATAGGGTGATGCAATTTTAGCCATCGCTGTACAGCTCACCCGCCTGTACTCTCACATTAGCTGTGACAAACCTGTTTTTAATCTGCTGGGAAACACCCACAGTGTACACTGTTCCAGAAGTGGAAAAACCCAATGCTGTCCTCCACACCAATATACACTATCTGTTACAGGAAGCCTTACCCTGATGCGGGTTGTTCATTCGTTAACAGAACAGCTATCTAGGAGCACCTACTGTAGGATTCTATGAGTGTAGATTTTTACCAGGAAGTTATACAAAGTTGTGATCAATCTGAGTTAAGTTCATTGCTGCGATACTGTTGGATTTTTGTTCCTGTTGAATACACATTTAAATAAAATATTTTATTACAAATAAGACCACTGGGTATTATTAGTTAAAACTGTTTTAAATGTACCTTTTTAACATTAAAACAGCATGCAAAGTATTGGTAGCTGATCTTCTTATCCTCTGTATGTATGTCGCTCTTCACATTTTTTTAAATATATATATATAGAGAGAATTCCTAATTCACTTGTCATGAAACATGGCCTTCACATGATTTAGCATTGAGAATTTCAGATTCTGTGGATGTATAGGGGTGACTGTCCATTCATCCATCCTCTGTCTGTCACACAGTTATGCACAGAGAATCGCTTATCAGGTTGCGATTAAACATTTCATTGCTAATTCTTATTCTGTGCTCTAGATCTATACCGTGCTCCATAACTTTTCCATCCTATTGATGGCACTCATTGTGAATTCACAGCTATGGTGGGGGATGTACGTTACTGACATGCTAGCTAGCTCCGACTTGACCTCTGAACCATGCGTGGCAAAACATAAAATCCACATAGTTCGTATTACTTTTCGCATATTTCATTGTTGGAGTATCACAAATTGTGTTACTATTGTACATAAAAAATATATGCCTTTGATCAAATCTGGCAAATGTGTGCTTTACTGAAAGCTGTTGTAAATATGAAAAGCTGGCAGAATATACCTTTTCAATTAGGCATACAAGTTAATAATAATAATAATAATAATAATAATAATAATAATAATAATAATAATAATAATAATAATAATAATAATATTGATGATGATGATGTGGAGTAGTGGTTAGGACTCTGGACTCTTAACCGGAGGGTCGTGGGTTCAATCCCAGGTGGGGGACAATGCTGCTGTACCCTTGAGCAAGGTACTTTACCTAGATTGCTCCAGTAAAAAAAAAACAAAAAAAACAACTGTATAAATGGGTAATTGTATGTAAAAAAAAAAAAACGTAATTGTATGTAAAAATAATGTGATATCTTGTAACAATTGTAAGTCACCCTGGATAAGGGCATCTGCTAAGAAATAAATAATAATAATGATGATGATAATAAATGTTTTGGCTAAATATGTGAAACAAAGGAAGTGCTTCTCAATTTGAACAGTGCTTAGCAACGATCTCCACGTTTCAACATGCTCTGCCATTATAGGGCTTGAGGACCATGGGGTTCCTAAGACAGGTCCTACTGCCCAGCTGTACTGCATTGGCTCAGGGCAGTCAGGGCAGTCTGGCGAAGCAGAAAGCTCTATTTAAATTCAAGGGGAGGCACAGGGCTTGTATCGTTGATTGGCGCTGCAGTACCAAGCAGTCATTGGTGGGGTCGTAAGCTATTTAATCACAGGAGAGGAGAAGGTTTCATTTGCTGTGTCCTATAAGCAGTCATTCCAATCTCTTTTATTTTGCAGGTGAAGTAGATGGTGTCACCATTACAGTCCCCAACCCCACTGTCAGTGCAGAAGCTGGCACCGATGCAGTTCTTATGGTCAGTTTCACCAGTGGGACAAATCCCTATGTGTCCTGGGAACTGGATCTGTCCATTGCTTCATGGACCATCAACTCGGACCAGCCAGCAGACATCGCTCAGGCATACAAGGGCCGGCTAACGATCGACACTAAAGCCCCCTCTCTCACACTGAATAAGGTCACTACTGCTGATGCTAGGGACTACAAAGTCACTATGCGGGCAACTGGGGAATCCAGTGATGAGAAATTAATCAAACTCAATGTGTATGGTAAGGAAAATATCTAGCAAATAGCTTAACTATATATATTTTTTGTAGTATTTATTAGTTTTTTTGATTTGGCGGGGGGAAAGATCTGGTGGGTAAAATGTAAAATAATATCATGTTGTGTTCAAGTGGCTGATCTAGTAGTCATTTTGTTCCCCCCTCTGCAGAAAGGATTACGTCAGTAAATGTGAACATATCTCCAGCGGATCCGGTTGAAGGAAAGGATGTCACGATGACTTGTCAGATCACAGGGACGGGCACAAAATACTCGTGGAAGGTGAACGAAACACCGGTGATTGTGGACAGCCGGCATGTGGCCTCAGGAAACACACTGACCATCAAGTCACTGGTCAGGACTGACAAGGGCCAGTACAGCTGCACTGCTGAAAACCCAATTAACAGCCTGAGAAACAGCGTTGATCTGATCGTTTACTGTGAGTAGAGTTTCCATTACTATTTCAAACCCTTATGTATCACAAGCTTTAAATGTCTTCATGCATGCTAAGAAGATGAAGTTGGATGTGTCAGAGTATAGTCCCCCCCTCATTGTACAGCTGTGGTCAAAAGTTTTGCATCACCTAGAATTTTAGGGGGAAAAAAGAACAATATATATATATATATATATATATATATATATATATATATATATATATATATACAGGAAGCAATAGTAGTAGTACAGTATTTCATGTTAGATTTCGAAATGTCACATTTTTTTAATTTTTGTCAGTTTTCTTGTTAATTATATGGAAAACTACAAAGCGGCATGTAATTCAATATGTGAACGTGACATAATTCAGCAGGTTTCGTTCAACTTTATGAAGCAAAATGAGTTCATTCTATAGGGGGAGAGGGTCCCAACTTGGGGTGTAGCAGCATAACAAGGGTTTGAATTTACACGACAACAAAGGGATAGATTCTCAAAGCTATTTGACTTAAAATCATAATTTTTTCAGTATGTAAAAATGCACCCAAAAAACTTACAAAACACGAAACTCCGAATTGTAATAGTGGGGTTTGCAATTTTGTATTTTAGAATTTGACCTATTGCTAATGATATTTGTAAAGAAGTAAAGGGCTCTAACAATCTAGCCCTGTATGTTTTAAGATGGAGAATTATTCAAAGCAAGCTCCGGTTCTCTTCCTGTAGATGGTCCGGATGATCCTGTGATCAAAGTGGACAATGCCAATGCTGGGACGCAGCACAATGCACTGGTGGGGTCAACTGTCCAGCTGGACTGCGTGTCAGAGTCCCTGCCCGTGTCATACAACTGGAAATACAACTCTGTGAGTACAGCCGGTGGGAGCAAGACACTGTCCAACATCCAGAGGAACCAGGAGGGGGACTACGTCTGCGAAGTGTCTAACGCCAAGACCACTCTCACAAAGAGCAAAACCATCACCATCAAAGTGTACGGTGAGTGAAAAAATAAAACTGTGTCCATTAAGCACATACACTGTAGTGAAGCAGACCTACGTCTTCATCAGTGTTAAAACTATAAGAAACTAACAACCCCATTTTTATTTTAAAAAAAAAATCACTATATAGGGTCTCAAATGTGTAGTTTTGAAAGAAATCTATGTTTTAGCAAACGTGCTTATTTCAATATTAAAATAGGATATCTGGTACTATACTAGGTTAAGGAAATCAAGCCTTGCTTTCAGATAGCACTTTCCTGGTCATTTCACCTGGAGAGTGAAATTGTCCCCACCCCTTCAGGGCATTCTTTCCTGTCAGTAACCAACCAGCTGCTTTCCCCTAATGATTGACATGATTGGGTTCGGCATAAGGCAGAAAGTACATGGGAGATTTTTCTTTCCGTTGGATTACCACCTCCTTGATAAAGCGTCAAAATAAAAGCCCTTCGTCTTCAACCCCAATCCAGTCGACACGCGTTTCAATCTGCGCTCCCGTCACTGTCACTAAGGATTGGAAACTCAGTCATGCCTTTATCAGAGTCGCTGATTCTCTCTCCCGACAGATATGATCCAAGGGCTGAGTGTGTCGACAATCCCGGTGAACCCAAAGGAGGGGGATGCGCAGGTGGAGATAACCTACGCCACGGATAAGGGTTCAGGCACAGCCATGTGGCTGAAGGATGGAACAGCACTGCCCAACGACCCGCGATACACTGTCACTGCCAACTCCCTAAAAATCAACAGCCCTGGCCGGTCTGACTCTGGGGTCTATACCTGCAACCTGACCAACCCCTTTAGCACTAGCACTATCCAGAAGACCATCAGCATCTTCTGTGAGTAACTTCTACTGTACATATCTTGACATGTGGGGACAACTGGAGGCTTGGTGGTTCAGTGGTTAAAGAAAAGGGCTTAATACCAGGAGGTCCCGGGTTCAAATCCCAGCTCAGCCGCTGTCTCACTGTGTATGACCCTGAGCAAGTCACTGAACCTCCTTGTAGCCCAATAAGGTGAGCTGTCCTCTCTAGTTCGAAAACCTGATCTCTCTCTCTCTCTCTCTCTCTCTCTCTCTCTCTCTCTCTCTCTCTCTCTCTCTCTCTCTCTCTCTCTCTCTCTCTCTCTCAGATGGCCCAGAGAAGCCACAGATATCTGCTACTTCAGTGGAGAATCCTGATCCTCTGAAGTACGTCCTGGTTGGCACCACTGTGTTACTGAAATGCAAGGCTGAGTGTGATCCCCCTGCCACCTATTACTGGAACGTGGGGAACCAGGATGATCCCAATGTGCCTGAGGGAGCCACTCTGAACCTGACCAACATCCAGGCGAACCAGGCGGGCAGCTACACCTGCATCGCTGTGAACGACAAGATCAACAAGAGGGTGCGCAATGTCGTGCCCCTCAACGTCTACCGTAAGAGAAGCCGTCATAAGAGTCATGTTCAATTAGAATGTATTGAGAGCAACTATACTTACAGTTTTGTCAAGAGTGGTGACAATGTATGTATGTCTTTACCCTTTAAGGTACAAGGGACACATGCTAACTTTTGCAATGAGGTGCACGCAACAGGGTTTACAATTTAGTGATGGGTTGGATCTGGTCAACCCTCAAATGTATTTTAAAAGGAAACCGTTGGAACAGTACCAGCGGTAGGCTGACTAATCTGATGTACTGCAATTTTCATACTTGTCGTATCCTAAAATATTTCGTTACTGTACACTTTTGTCATCCAGTTCATGGATGTTTTTTTTTTTTTCATACGGTTCATCATTTGATAACTGATTCATTCTCACCTGCAGACAAAAAAGTACCAGATCTAGGATCCAGGGCGATCCGGCACAAATTAACCCTGTGGTTACTGGAAAAAAAAAAAAGATAAAACTAGAAAATTTGAAAAGCTGACGAGCTGACGTTGGGATAGCGTAATGTTTTGCAGTCTTCTATTTACACCCCTGTGTCTGTCTCTCTGCCTCTCAGAGAAGCCTGTGAGTGCTGGACCCACATGCTCGATGACGCCGGTGAATTCTGATCTGCAGTTTCGCTGCTCTTGGCTGGGTGGCATTCCGAAGGTCTCGCTGAAGTTCCTCGGACTTTCTGAGGTAAAAGAGGCCAGCGAAACTCTGGATCAGACCGAGACTGCAGCCAAACTACCTGCGCTCAACGGCAAAGCAATCACCTGCGTGGGAACGCATCCCATAGCTCCCAACAACTGCTCCATCACTCCCAGTAAGAACTTGATATTTAACAGGAACTTACTTCTTAGTAAGTTTATTTTAATATTGCTACTTAAGGCTCACTGATACTCTATTGCTCACTGCAATCCAGGTCTACAGCTATGGCTAAATGTTTTGCATCACCTAGAATTTTAGGATTGAGACATTAATTTAAAAAAACAAAACTATATGAGCATAATTTAGATTTAACATCTACTAACATTTATTTAACATCATGTAATCATAGAAACTACAACATTCTATTGCATTAAGTCTCGCAGAAACCATGATAATAGTAAAGTAGTATTTCATGTTAGATTTCGAAATGTCCGTTTTTTCGTTAAGCATATAGGAAAACTGCAAAGCGGTGTGTAATTCCATACGTTAACATAACAAAAATAATTTGGCCATAACTGTAGGTTTATTTGATGTGTTCTGTTTTAGGGTCTCCAGAAGGCATCCTGCCATCCCACAGTGCCACAGCGCAACCCTCTGGCAAAGTCTCTGTGACAATTTCCTGTAAGGGAAGCTCCCAGCCCCCGGCCACTGTCACATGGTCTAAAGCAGGACAGCTGCTGACCTCAGGAGGGATCTACACCATAAGCAATGACACCACAGATCTGACCATCACTGGCTTCAATATCAGTGGGGGTGATCTGGCAACATACACCTGTGTCAGCACAAACCTGCTGGGCTCTCAGAAAAGCTCCATCAACCTGACAGGTACTCATGACTCCCGAATACTGTTTCCACACTAGGCTGCGGTTTTATTGTTGCTGTAAGCCCTCAAATGGCTCCTCCATATCAGTGATACAATGTTTTTCACTTTTCCTGTCTCCAAACCTTTCAGTCACACCTGTTAAACCAGGAACGGTACATTTTGGTTCCCTTTTTGAGTACTTCCTAATCTTTCAGTAAATAAAATGACAATGAACTCTTTGTGAGCACCACTGTTAAAACCCAGACTGCGTTTCCTTTTCTGTACACAGGCCCGGCGATTTCCAAGTCTAGCATATTGGTGAACCCGGCTCACACCGTGGTCACGTTAACCTGGGAGACTCCAAGAGATTCGGTTGTCACGGGATTCAATGTGCAGATGACAGGCCCCGCCCTGCAGAGAAGCTCCATCTCCAGAGCCGCCACTGATTGGAGGACCATTCAGACGAAGGGGCCGGAAGCTCGCAACACTGACATCTCCCCCCTCCAACCAGGAGAGATTTACCAATTCCGGGTTAAACCAATGGTGGGCCAAAATGAGGGGCCACCCTCAGAGACATACAGTTTGGGCCAGGGTGAGTGGCCATAGCTGCTTTAAAACAAGTGACTAGGCTGTCAATATTAATTGTAATCTCACTGGTTAATGTTTTTTATTAATTACTTATCCTTCGGATTTTAAATGTGTGTGATCTATAAGATTTTAATAATGTTTTTAGATGTTTAAGAAGGTCGTTGATAACAATTTCATTTGAAATACTGCTTATAGCCTCAAATCCATACCCTCTTGTTATAAATATGGCATAATCAGAATTGGCCAAGAAAAATCACAACCCGTGCTTCCCCAACTCATTGGCGTTTCTTTTCAAATTTGATTAGAAATATATATTAAATTGGTGAGTGTCTATATTTATGCACAGGGTGATTAGAAAGTCAGTTTATCACATCAATGATGTGGTGTGTTGATGTGATAAACTTACTTTCCAATCACCCTGTATATAGATGTATTATTTAAGGTGCAAACTGTCATTGTATTGTCATTTCAAAGTTGTTTATTTATTAATGTATGTCATTTAATTTATCGAACACTATCAGATATGAAAATGACTGATAATGCAATGCCTCAAACTAGCCCTGCACCCAGCCATGGGTATTAGAACTACCTTCAATTAAGTATATTTTTACATAACTAGGGGGCATCGTTTTTCCTGCCTTTATAGATGCATGAACAACTCCTATTAAAAAACCTACAGACTCAAAGTGTGAGTTGTGATGTGATTAGTACAATCATTTCAGACCACATTTACAGTAGGCCTGACACTTCAATAATATACCTAAACAAGGCCAGTTCTGAAATCCAGAAATATAAGCAGGGCTAGTGTGACTTTCAAGCCCTGATTATCTTAAACAGGGGTGTGTCCCTAGTTGGTCTTTCCTATCCTAGTCTTTGTTCCATGCCTATTCCAAATTGTTTAACCAATAAAACCTTAATCCACGCCCTAAATTAGTTAATTATTTCATTTTACATGCTAGACCCTGAATGGAATGGCCCTCTAGGCCGTGATTGGCCACCACTATTTCTGAAAGTATTGTGCCAATACTTAAGGGCACCAACATACATCAGCACCACCTGCTGGACACTTAAAGCATAACTGCTGACATGTCGATACTGATCCAGCTTGCTGTGTCTCTGTCAGATCCGGGATTGAGTGCAGGTGCGATCGCTGGGATTGTGATCGGGTCTGTCTTCGGATTCCTCCTCCTGTTGCTTCTCTTGATTCTTCTTATCCTGTGTTGTCTGCGTAGGAAAAAGCAACGTGAGTATATTTCTACAGTTCTCCAAGACGTATTGGAAAGGATCGGGGTACCAGTGGCTTACCCGGTAAACGTAATACCTAGTGGCGTGTGGAGTGAGTCATGTCATCAGGAGCTCCCTGGTTTGAATCCTGGTTGAGCCAAGTTGCTGATCTTAGTTGGGGGACCCACTGGAGTGAAATGACCTAGGGATGGTGGAGTAGCTGGGTTTTGCAGGTGATAAACAAGTTATTTTTGTATAGAAAGGTTTAATTTACAAACTCGCAGCTGCGAGAGGGCAGAAATTACAGGTCATTAAAATTCGATTGCTGTGTGTTTATATTATGGAACAATTACACAAGTGCATCTGTTTACGGTGTGTATATATCATATCTGTTCTGCTGTGTACGCTCTCGCAGGTAAAGAACCGAAGTACCCAGTGCCGAAAACTAAAGAAAGGGTGAGTGTTTTAGTCCTAACGTTTTTTTTGTTGCATGTGTTATTGGGAGTACTAGATTGAGGTGACGTCCTGCATGGAGGCGCCTCTCTGTCAGTACATTCATTCGTCTGCATATCACATTACATTTTCCCATGCATCTTGAGAACACAAGAGGTTATTCTGCAGAATGCCAATTTAACATGTTTACCAGGATACTGGCACCTCATTGGCTTACCAAGTGACATCTAGGGGTTTGAGTTACTGACAGGCTTGTTTCTTCTACAGGTAGCAACTGGTGTCTCCCAACCAAACATCTTACTGACAGGGGGAGTGACAGCTGCAAGGAATGGGCCATCCATTGGCAATGGGAACAGGGCTTATACACCTGAGCCCTATACCCAGGTAATGATTGAACATATGATCATTAGTAGACCATTGTGACCTTGGGGGAGAGTTCAGTGAAGAGCGGCCAATCTAATCCTTGGCTTGAGCGATGAAGTTTGTGGGAACTGGATTTATTTAGCCTAGAACAACGAGGCAGTAGGGCGAACTTGATTTGCAATTAAGCTTAAAAGGAATTGACAAAAGTTAACCCTAGACAAGCACAGCACAGAAACCAGGATCAAAAGGGCAGCGTTGGAAATGAAGTGGAAATAGAAGGTAGGAGACACTTCTTTTTACAGAAAGTGGTGAGGGGATGGAATTGGTTAGCTAGCCATGGGATTGACTTGTAAGCAATAGTAAACCATCACATGTAGCATTTACATTCATTTTCAGCTAGGGGGCGACCTTATAAGTGAACATGCATAGGCTGTAAAATATTACATTTCCACAAAAATCAGTGTTCACTACAGTATATCACATGTTGTGTACATGTCTGTGGATGTATACTAGCATGCAAATCTATACGTGCCACCCTGTGCTCCCCACTCTGTTACTGACGTGTTCATTTCTCCTTTGCTGTTGCAGTATGACAAATCATCCACCCTCCCCTCCAATGTCACCCCTCCTGCCGTGCGGATGGCTACCACAGTGTAAAACTGGACTTCCTGTGGCTGTAGGTACTTCCTTGAATAAAAGTATTTTCTCAAAGCGGTGACCCGCTATAGAAACTCTCTTGAAGCACTGGACTTCGCTGAGCCCATTCAAACAAACCTATTGGCTTTCTAAACTTCCATTTTAGAATGACTCGTGCCAAGGTTTGACATTTTTGGGAGGGGTCAGGGAGCTGGGTAAAGCAGTGTTATTTTATCCCTGGTCCTCATGTACCCCTAACAGTCCAATTCTTAAGTTTGAAGCAGGTTTTGTATATGGTAAAGAACTAGAGAAATCACTTGAGCTGCACCCTGTTCTCAGAGGCTGTTTCTAATTGGGTTCTTATCTGCACTGGAAAACAATGCACATTTAAAATGCGTATTTTGTTTGTAGTTGAAAGAAAATCCTTGACCATGGGACCACAGTTGTGTCAAATCAAGAACTGACAAATGTATGCATTGAGGGCTGAATTCTGCATCTTTAAACTGAACAGGCAACTTCTTTGATACTTTTTACTAACCTGGCAAAATAAGCATTAGAAACACAAAAGCATTTAATGTAAATTGGTCCTGTCGGCTGCTTGTCCCCATTGACCCTCATTGTATAATGGGATATTAAACGTGTTTGACTGGAAACATTATTTGCAATTGTCATGGTACTGTAGGTCGCATTAGCACTGAAGCGATTCTAAGAACATTTTTGTAAAAAATGCTAAAATAATTTTGTATCAATATTTTTTAGACATTTTCTGCATACCTTTTAGATTTGATGCTGCAGACAAATCAAGCATAGATAGCTAGAATTGGAAAATTTGTACAAAATAAAGATATTGTTACATTGTTGCTTGCTCTGTTTTTGTATCGTTCTAATTTCAAATGAAATCTAATTCGGTGTTCTGGTAACAAGGCTGTACTATGACTTTCAGGGCCAAAAACAACTTCAGATTACTTCAAATCTTGTAGCATCAGCAGGTAACAGAAGTACCTGGGCACAAATACGTCTCCCTTTAAGTAACTAATTTATTTAATATCATTAAAATTAACCTACTGGGTGTTTTTTTTATATATATTCTTCTTCTTCTTCTTCTTCGTCTTCTTCTTCTTCTTCATCTTCTTTTTGGTAATATAAAAGTAATAAGTAATCAGTAATATATTACTTCTATAAAAAAAAAGTAATCAGTAATATATATATAGATTACTTTTTTGGACCCAGCAATCTGTACTTTACTATTATCCCTGGCCATAAAATATCATTAGAAACCTAAAATGATTATTGTCTGCAAATTGGGTTACATCTTGCATTGTAAGTAATTTAAATAAAATTACATCATTTCTTATTGAATTAATTTGAAGTACTGTGGTGCTGATTAGTATTAGATCATGTATTTATCTTTTACTTCCTTTGAAGTAATAGTAAATCATATGCTTGTTTTAAATAACATTTGAATTACCGCTGATTATAAAGTGTCCCCCTGTTTTGATACCAAAAGTAAGTATAACTATTTTTAACCAGTGAAATCGAAATACTATATATATATATATATATATATAGAGAGAGAGAGAGAGAGAGAGAGAGAGATTATTTATATATTTTGTCATGTCTTTAGCTTTTACATTGTAAGCCTAAATGTTTAAAAACTGAGAAATGTGGAGTTAATACTAACAAGTGTACGATAAAGGACATATTGAAAACAACTCAATTGCTCTTAAATTTGTTTTACAATAAAATAACTGTTTTCTTGTGACTCTCCAAGCAGATATACAAAATGTTATCAATTATTTTTTCATGTTTGTTCATGTATATGAACTCATGCATTATGATGTTATTTTTAAATGTATGTAAAATAAATATTTAAAATCGAATAAAAGTTAATTGTATTTTTCCGTGCTATGTTTTCCCCAATGTATTTATTTGAATCATGAGGGATTTCAAAACAGAAACTTGTACATTTCAAATGTAAACCCTACTGTATTTGTGCACCATTCATTTCAAGCCCATTTGTTGCTAACTTGCTGTAATTGTGCAGTTAGTTTTTACATGTTGTCCTTTTGCTATAAATTGGTGTCTCATTTTGATTTTCTGGAAAAAAAATGCTAAAATAAAAAGATAGAAACGAGGGGTTACAATATTAGGTCATATATATTTTAATACAGTTTATAATTTTATGATTTAAGATTTAAAGAGCTTTTGTTTAATGTTTACTATAGTCCACAGTACTTTTACTATAGGAATACTACACATGTGAATACTACATCAACCGTAGAGTAGATAATAGTTCATCAGTATTTAAATGTATTTAATGTACTATTTTAAAATATTTTTCTGTTTTGTCTATCTTTTTTGTAATATTATTTTTTTTTACAAAAACTTCCCCGACCAACTATTATTACTGTCTGTAATTGATTACATTATTTTATCTATCTATCTATCTATCTATCTATCTATCTATCTATCTATCTATCTATCTCTATCTGTCTGTGTCTGTCTGTCTGTCTGTCTCTATCTATATACTGTCTGCCTATCTGTCTATCTATCTATCTATCTATCTATCTATCTAATATCTATCTATGCACTGTATTTCTGTAGATCCCTATAATTATACTATATAATAGACTATATGGGCAGTCATTATTATTACAGCTGCTGATGTCCTGCTGTGTTGTGTCCATTATAAATAATAGGTGCCTCTTATTTTCTTTTAATTATCTGAAACAAATTAATTCTGCAAAGCAGCAATTTGCAGAGAATCAGGGACGCTAAAGTCCGGTCATTGTCTTCCAATTGTTGTTTGAGCCTCTGCACACAAGGCCCGACAGCCCCAGGCCTCAATTGGAATGTAGGCCTCAGCAAGTTCTATTTACCGAGAAAGAGTGCAGGCTCTGCACATCGGCTTTCCAGAAGGCAAACTGAGGCCAGCCATAGGCTGACAGGGGGTGGTCACCTGATCTAGCGGTCAGCGCCAGTGGGAATTGTTTTTTTTTTCCTGTTAAAAAGGTTTTGCCACCATCGACAAAAATGTCAAAGGGCTAACTTTTTGGAATCCGGCCTAACGGGTCTCTTTGGCTTCGTACTTGCACAGAGTTAGCAGCACTCTTGTCAGTCTCTGGAGACAACAATTCCACTCAGGTAAGCTGGTTTATTTGTTTATTTGTTTGATAATACCTAGTGGGTATTTGTATCGTCAGAATAAGTCAACAACAACAAACGTCAAACGTTTTAGGGGGAAAAAAACACATAGTGGCGCCAAAAAAAGAAACAGTTACCGGAAACCGTAAGTTTTATGAACTATCGTTTCATACTGTGTACGGTACACAATGTACGTTCTTTCACTCTCTTCCTTAGTCAGAACTAATAAAATGCATTCATTAGCCAAAATGTCTACTGTCATACACATCCTAAAAGTCACTATGTTTACTTTTCTGTTTATAACGGTTTGTTTAAAGTACTTATTTTATCCATCCAGCTGAAGTAATCCGATTACTTCCGAGGGACAAAAGTAACTGAGATTACTTTTTATTACTTCACTTGGAAGCCGTGAGGCATGCTGTTGCCTATGTTTCAAAAGAAAGAAAGCTAAATAAAGGATAAAAGTTTAAGCATTTGTGAAAATTGAATGCACAATTTAAAAGTTTTTGGAATCAACAATAAAAAGTGTACATATGTGTACAATATGTGTGTTTGTTGTCATCATTATTATTATTATTATTATTATTATTATTATTATTATTATTATTATTATTATTATTATTATTGACAAAAGTAATCAAGAACATATTACTTCTATACAGAAGTAATCTGTAATATGTTATAGATTACTTTTTGGAGCCAGTAATCAGTAGTAAATTGCTTTTTTGAAAGTAATTTTACATCCCTTACAAGATATATTCCTGATATCGAAGTGATACAGTCATTTTTTCTTTGTATCAGATAGCTTCTTACTAAAATTAGCTATGCTATTTAATTTGTCTTAATTAACTCTATACTAAAACAAGTGTAGTATAGGGTACTATGTAAGATCCAAGCTGATTTCCACCCTACTCAAGGTCAGAGCGGCCAGTTTGTCTTATCGAGAGTTTTTTTAAAAGCTCATATATACTGTGCACAGCATTCCAGCACAATAAATACATGCTATGTATTGAAAACGTTTGCCCTCCGGGATATAACCCCTGGTGGGCATAAACATTACACATGCATTTCCAAAGTATTAAAGCATTCCTATATTCAAATGGCTGCTTTGCATATTCCTTGATGCAAAACCTTTGGCCATAGCCGTACGTATATAAAAACGACATCTTCATAATCCAATATCGGTAATAACAATTGATCTGCAAGCTTTTATATTTTTTTGTTACATGTGTTATGGATGTTCTTAAAAAATGAAAATTGGACAAATTGTCCAGTATCACAGGTCTTGTTTTCAGATTTCCTCTCTCTCTGGTGCCCTGTGCCCTGCTGGTTCAACCCTGAAGATGTACAGTTTCATGGGAGGAGGGCTCTTCTGCGCCATTGTCGCTAATATTCTCCTGGTGGTCTCCACGGCGACAGACTACTGGATGCAGTACCGCCTATCAGGGGCGTTTGCACACCAGGGTCTTTGGAGGTACTGCATGTCCGGGAAGTGCTACATGCAAACCGATAGCATTGGTAAGCAGCCATAATGCATGCACCCATGGGATACATGATATAGCAGGACCTTTTGACATAGTCATCTTGTAACTCTTGTACAAGGGACATACTTGTCCCTACAAATAAAATGATGCTAACTTTGAGGTAGAAGAAACAGGGTTTAAAATATCCTGACAGGTTGGATCTGGTGGTCAGTTTCCTCCTGGCGATACTTCAGTCACTCTCAAATGCGTTTTTAAGAAGAAACCGTTGGAACAACCACTGTATTCCTTGTGTACCTTACAGGGTTAACCATCTGTTTCATTTCAAGATTCCCTTGTAAAGTAATTGCAGCTAACGAACTAATACCATACATCTTGCACTTCCATTAGCTAAGGTCACCATATGACTCCGTGTTCACTGGGACGGTTTGGGACAGTTCAGGCTTTTCAACTCACAACCCAATGCATTCTGGTAAGCGTAGTCCTGCTTCTCTTAAAGGTAAGAGATAAGTGAATGGTACCTGAGACAGGTAAAACGTACCAGAATGCCTTGGGTTGCGAGTTGAAAAGCCTGAACTGTCCCAAACTGTCCCTGTGAACATGGAGCCATATGGTCACCTTACCATTAGCTACATACAGTAGATCTTGAATGTGCAGTTTTGAAACAAACAGATGTTCTAGCGCACATGTGGTGTATTTCCATTTTAAAACAGAGATCTATTATTATTATTATTATTATTATTATTATTATTATTATTACTATTATTATTATTATTACTATTATTATTACGCTATATTCTCATTTTGAATGCCTTAACTTCCGGGACTTTACTGTTTTACTTCATTGGTCATTGCACCTCAACAGTGTCTTTCGAGTCAAAGCATATTACTGGCTGAAAGCATGCCAGTCAATAGTGGAAGTGGCTTATGACAGGAAAGAGAGCGTTGATGGGTGTGGGGACAATTTCACCATCCAGGTGAAATGACCAAGCAAGTACAACTGAAACATGCCATGCAAACAGAGACTTATTTAACTTGGTGTAGTACCAGATACCTTATTTTAAAATGAAAACACAAGTTTACTATAAAGTCACTTCTTTCAAAACTGCACATTTGAGAGTGAAATAGCAAATGGAAGTTCCCAAGTTTAAGGCAAAGCTTTTCCTTTAGGATGGACAGTCAATTCAGTATCCCTTTCTTACTCAAGTCTTGGGGGGTTGCTGCTAGCTAAACCAATGCGCTTTCTTTCTTGATCCAGCGTACTGGAATGCAACCAGAGCTTTTATGATCCTGTCGGCCATGTCGTGCTTCGCCGGGATAATCGCTGGAATCCTGTCCTTTGCTCACTTCTCCGCCTTCGAGAGATTTAACCGTTCCTTTGCTGCTGGGATCATGTTCTTCGTCTCCAGTAAGTTCACCTTTCTTTATCCCAAGCCTCATATCCTCATCATGGGAAAACCAGGCACATAAACAAGGTTAGGACTTAAGGTGAGGGAACGCAAAGCTGCTTTGTTCCAAGTGGCTTGAAACCTGGTTCCAGGAGACCACTGGGAGACCTAGTTTGAGGTTGCTTTGTCAAACCCAAGGACCCCTGCTGTGCCATGCAATGGTCTGAAATCTAGTCTCCTGAAACCAGGTTCTAAGTGGCTTCCCTTAGCTTTAGAATGTCAGAAAGAGAAGATGTAGGGTCAGACCTGGTCAGTACTGTGACCTGGTCAGATTTCAGAAAGGTAAGCAACAGGGTTCGGTCTAATCAGTGCTTCTTCAAGGTGTGTAATCTTTTCAAAATCCAAGAAAGATACCAAGCAGGGTTCTTCTTCTTCTTCTTCTTCTTCTTCTTCTTCTTCTTCTTCTTCTTCTTCTTCATTAGTCATTTAGCAGTCGCTTTTATCCAAAGCAACTTTCAGAGACTAGGGGGTGACCAATGAATCATCAACAACTGCTGCTGCAGAGTCACTTACAATAGGACCTCGGTTTTACGTCTCATCCAAAGGACAGAGTATAAGGAGGTTAATAGACTTGCTCAGGGTCACACACAGTGAGTCGGTGGCTGAGCCGGGATTTGAATCGGGAACAAGCCCCTTTTCTTTAACCACTGGATCACCAAACCTCTTGTGGGATAGGGCTGGTCAGTACTTCTTTTTAGATTGTGATCTGGTCAGATCTGAGAAAGCTAAGTGGCAGAGTCTGGCCTGGTCGGTAGTTAGTAGATTGATCTGAACTCTTTCTCTCTTACAGCTCTGTTCGTACTCCTTGCCATGGCAATTTACACGGGTGTCACTGTAAATTTCCTGGGGAAGCGGTTTGGAGATTGGCGATTCTCCTGGTCTTACATCTTAGGATGGGTTGCTCTGCTAATGTCGTTCTTTGCAGGTCAGTTTTTGTCATTTAAAAAATCTGAAGTCTCCCACATCAAGATTAATTTATTAAAATTGGATTCCTGGGTGGCTGTTTACTTTAATGTGGCACTGTGTTTATTGTCCAGTTTGTGTACATACCCTAAAGGTAACTTCAGTTTCTTCCATAAACTATATGTCAAATAGGCCAACATTTCTGCTAATGCTTTCAGCTGTAGACATGGACACATGGCTTCTTTCCTGTCATTTGCCAACCAATTGCTTCCTTAATTGACTAGCATGCCTTCAGCCAGTAACATGCTTTGACTCAAAGAAAAACATTCCTGAGGTGACCTGACCTAGGAAGTGCAAGTGTAACAGATTTTCTGAAAACAAGGCATGCAAACTGAGACATTTCTTTAACCGAATGTATTCCCAGATATCACGGTTTAAAACAAAAATGCCCGTTGCTCTTTCATAACTCAACATTTGAGACCTATATCTGGAAGTGCGTGACTGAAAATATTATCGTAATTATTTTGTTAGCTTCAACAACTTTAAGGAGTCTTTTCAGAAGCAGTGTTTGAAAAACAACACAGTAAGCAAATTAAACAGCACGCATATTCTGAAATATATTGATGATATAGTCCACATTAATCCTATTTTCATGTCTACTGCTCCTATTATGCACTGGACTTGCCTGACCTCAGCACCACGTTACTGGATCCTCAGCTAATGCACTATCCTTGCACTATTGCAGTACTCCGTCATTGTAGATATAACTGCTTGTAATCTTGTTGCTTCCTAGTTGATTGATTTTAGTAGTATTATTTGCACTTACTATAAACTGCACTGTATTTAAATATGAAGCTTGCATTGTAACCCTTTACTGCTCTGTAACACCTGTAAGCCGCCTTGGATAAAGCGGCCTGCCAAATAAATAAATAAATAAATAAATAAATAAATAATAATAATAATAATAATAATAATAATAATAATAATAATAATAATAATAATAATAATGTCCTCCATTGCAGGTATATTTTATATGTGTGCCTACAGAATGCACGAATGCAGAAGGGTGCCTGGGCCTCGCTGAAAACTGGACACTTCGACCCCACACACCCTCCCCAAACTAAGACTACATCACGGGGTCTCCATTCTACACACAATATGAAAGAGGAAAGTGCTGTACAAACTCTTCAAGCTGCTTCACAAACTGACCCCGATGCTGTTCTGACCTCAGTCATACATTAACCCTAGATTTCTTAAAGATATGAATATAAAGTAGGAATTCACATGTTAGAATGCAGTTCTGATTTTTTTTTTTTTTTAATAAAACAAAGCAAAAACGACACAAGTGTGCTGTTATTTACATCGAGCAGAATCTACAATAAACATTATTATGAACAAAACTGGTGTCAGTGAATTGTATTTCTGTTAGTTTGTTTGCTTGTTTGTTTGTTTGTTTTTTTAATGTGTAACGTCTTAAATCACGTAATATATAAAAAAAAAACTTCTCAGGCTGCTAATCTATATAGTATTTATTACAAAGAAACGTTCTGTATCAAGCGTCGCTGGCTATAATGTTGACGCCGGATACGTTTTACCAGTCCCGGAAGTGCTTGTTGGTTGGTTGGACACAAATTGACAACAAAAAGGAGCGCCAGACAACAGGATCGACATGAGCTGCTCAGAGACAGGGCAAGGGATTTTACAAAGAAAAATACCCAGTATAACTACATTATAAAGTCAAATGAACTCGTAATAAATTAACACACACCAAGAGAACCCCAGAAAGGCACGGTTTTGTCAGAAACGACGAGGATCTAACCTCAGAATTTATGATAACCATTGATGAATCAGTGGCCTGTGTGTGTGTGTTTTGTAATGTAAGCACTGCATAAACATTGGATTTAGACTAATGTATTTAAAGCAAGAACGTTACATAATGTTAAGGTTTTAAGACGTCTGCAGTTAAATGTTTTGTTTTTGTTTTTTCTTTAAAAGTTAAGTTTCTGTGTTTTGACGCATTTGGGGTTTAGTGTACGCGTTTCACTGTTTTTTTTTTTCACTGCTGAGAGAATGCCAGAAATTAAAGTAAAGCACATCGTGTCCTGTAGCAGCGAAGACAATGTAAGTGAAGCGTATTATTATTTGTATTGTTATTACACCGGTATTGCCACGCACGATTTAACTCTGTTGTCTTTAATATGATTCGCTTTATTAAAGCGTAGTGGTGTATTACAGATGACATCAACAATCTGTATTTAAACATATATTCTAGTAGTGAACACTCTCAAATCCTGGCCAAAACAAAACTCTTATTTTCACTGTTGACAAAATGTTATTTTTTCTGGCTGACTCCATTGTAGCCTAGACGAAAGAGTTATTTTTTTCGTTTTACTCATTAAAATAGGCTAGTTGTTGTGTTACAGTAAACGGTCAAAGGAACAGATTTTAAATCTGCATATATATCTACTACTGTCACTAAAAGACAGCAACCTCGGTTGTTATTAATTAGACATTTAGCAGACACTTTTATCCAAAGCCACTTACAGAGATTAGGGGGTGAACTATGCATCACAACTGCTGCTGCAGAGTCACTTGCAATAGGACCTCGGTTTTACATCTCAACCTAAGGACGGAACACAAGGAGGTTAAGTGACTTGCTCAGGGTCACACACAGTGAGTCAGTGGCTGAGCTGGGATTTGAACCGGGGACCTCCTGGTATCAAACCCCTTTCTTTAACCACTTGACCACCAAGCCTTGGTTTCAGTTACTGTACTTAAGTCAGTTTAAATAGCAACCATGCCACCATGCACAGTATTGTAATCTTATAACAAAGAGTTGACGCAGGTCATTTAAATTTGTATGATATACACGGCGCGCAGGAAGGGTGACTTTGCTTGGACACCACATTTCTTTTCAGGTGATCGTGCCTTACTTACTGGCCAAGCCAGTGGTGTCCAAAGCTGGCCCTTCCAGTCCTGGTCTTTGTTCCAACCCTGTTTTAAATTGTTTAATCCAACCAATTAAACCTGCACCATCCAGACCCTGAAGAAGTTCATTATCTGATTTTACCGGGATTGATTGGACCCCCCGAGCGAAACTGTTGAAGGCAATATCTAAGGGACTACACCTTTTATATAGATCTTTACAGATAAGCCTTGCCAGGTCTGGGCTGTAACGTGTGCTCTGTTGTCCTCAGACTCACAAAGCAGACAATCTGTTGAAAGCCGATACCTACAGGAAGTGGAAGTCTGCGAGGCCAGGAGAGAAGCAGATATCCGTTATCTTGCAGGTCAGTGGGGGTGGCCTTTTAACCTTCGCTTCACTAACTTGCTTTTAGCTTTTTTGTCTTTTGAAGAATTAGCAGCTTGAAATGTCACTTTACTGTTATTACATTTCCCTTACAATTTGATGGGGTTTCAATCATTGTCAGTGGTTCTGGATTTTGTTACTTCAATATTGTGCTTTTTTTTAAAATTTAAATATTATTTGTTTATTTAGCAGACACCTTTATCCAAGGCGACTTACAGAGACTAGGGTGTGTGAGCTATGCATCAGCTGCAGAGTCACTTACATCTACGTCTCACCTGAAAGAGAGGAGGTTAAGTGACTTGCTCAGGGTCACACAATGAGTCAGTGGCTGAGGTGGGATTTGAACCGGGGACCTTCTGGTTACAAGCCCTTTTCTTTAGCCACTGGACCACACAGCCTCCAGTGGCTAAAGAAACCTGGCTTTGAGTGTCTGGGGAATCCTAAGCACAGGTACAGACCAGCCCCTTCCTCATTCTCTTAATCACGTGACAATGTGACTTCTTCAATACTGCCAGCCCCAACTTCTCTCCATTTTTACATAGAAGTGGAGATACAGAATGGAAGGCTGGAGGAGTTGAAAGATCACAGTGTCACGATGTTTGATTGGGATGAGAATAGCTGTTCATTCTCTGCATTTAGGGTTCTCCAGACAAGCTCCAAGCCAGGCAAAGACATATTATAACGACTCAATACAGGAGGAACACATGCAACACGTATGCAGCAGCTCTGCAGTGTTGAAAGGGTTAAAGACTCCACTTAAAACTGTGGGATGATTGATGGTAAAAAAAAAGAAAGGTAACTGTACTCAAAACAGCCAATCAGTAAGCAAATCTAATATGCATATATATATATTTTAAATTTACCCATTTTTATATTTCAGAAAGTTATTTTATTAGTTTCCTATGGCAGTTATGTGTAGTTTTAATGCTGAAAGAGGCTTAGCACTGCATTGCACTGCACTGAAATGTAGTGTTGCTATTATTATTATTATTATTATTATTGTTGTTGTTGTTTTGTTGGTTTTGTGGTGTAGGGACTTTTATTCTGTGATGTGTGTGTTTTTTGTTTTATCACGACTGACCTCAGCTCTCTGTTCTCCTTTCAGTTTGAGAAGTCGGAGCAGATCCACAGTATTGATATTGGAAATGAGGGCTCTGCGTTCGTGGAGGTGCTCGCCGGCAACTCTACTTCGATCAAAGAGCAGGATTACGAGGTAAGAAGGAGAGTCTTTATGACATCGTTGCTGTGGCATTCTCAAAGCACTCCAGATCAGACCTGGAGTCGTTTATGGTTATAATTACACTGACAGCAGAATTGCTTGCTGAATTTACAATTACAATGCTATTGTGTTCAATTACAGTTACAGTAATGGCGATTTAGAATTACGCCAACATAAATAGCTCCGCACATTAAAATGTTTACTCTGTTTATTCTACCAAGCAGTCATCGCAGCTACAAATACAGAAACATACTTTTTTTCAAACAAATGGGGTCACTAAAGTGGTCGAAAATACAAAAATACCGATCTCAGTGTAAAACGCAACGTGGAACTGAGAACTGGAAAGGTGTGTAATTGATCAGTTATATGCTCAAAACTGCACATTTTGAGACTTGTATAATGAATGAATGTGCATGGCAGAGAAAATATATGGAACTATTTTATCAGCATCAATTACTGTAAGACAGCTCTTCAATGATTTACTCTATGGGTAGTTACTTTGTGGTAGAACAGCAAAGGAAGTGCTAACCATTGTTAAACTGCTGATAATTAATTTAAATTCTCATGGGCAATACCCATGTTTTCACATCTAGGGTGATTTTCACCCACTGTTCTAGTTTTGAATTGTCCTCTTTTTTTTTTTTTTTTTTTTTCCAGGTGATCCTGGTGACCTCCTCTTTCATGTCCCCCACGGAGAGCAGGAACAGCAACAATCTGAACCGCGTCCGCATGTTCGGACCAGACAAGCTGGTCAAGGCAAACACGGAGAAGAAGTGGGACCGGGTCAAACTCATCTGCACCCAGCCTTACAACAAGGTGACCGCACACTGCTTCACTACATTACTAGATAAGTCAGTGTACCAACACACAGCCAGCAGTGGTGTAGTCAAGCTGGAACGCTGTTCCTGTACTAGTTTCTATAGACAGAAGCGGTGGTGCAGTGGTGTACTCTTATAATAGGTGAGCAAAGTTGCATGACTCACATCTCCCGCACAACTGTCAGTAGCCTTCTTAAAAGTTTTTCGTTAAGTGTATATAAAACTACAAAGCGGTATGTAATTCAATATGCTAACGTAACATTACTCGGCAGGTTTCATTGGACTTTGAAGCAACATGAGTTAATTCTATAGGGTGATGGTGCAAAACCTTTGGCTGTAGCTGAAGGCAGAATTCCCATCTGTAAACATCTAGGAGTGAATTAAAGACTGGAGTAAAGGCTTTGCGGGCAGGTGATCTGATTGTAACTAGACCGCAGAAGCTCAATGAGTGATTAGGTGTCGGGCAGTAACTTTGACAGTAAATAGAAAAGGGCTGGCAAGCTTGTATTGCCACTTATGCTGTGTTCTCCGTTTGTTTCAGAATATTTCCTATGGGATCTCATTTATAAGGTTTCACTCGCCACCGGACGGTACTGAGGATTCAGCAGCTTCCCCACCAGTAAGTGACTTTCACTTCCGTCACACGGATATAAGCAGTATTGTCTTGTGATGCATAGCACACTGTGTTTAGTCCAGTTGCCTCCACTGTTTTCTGTTTCTGGTGTGTCATGTATCATAAATCACCTGTTTCCAATAATGTACCACTAGATGGTGCAGTTGTATAGCATCAGAGCAAAAAAAACCCTCCAGTTACTATGAAGGAGTTCATTCAGCTGTCTTCTCCATCTCTTTCCACAGAAACTAACAAAACTAGGCCAGTTCAGAGTGAAGGAGGAAGAGCCCAATACTGCCAGTCTGAAGCCTGGCAGTCTGTTCTTTAACAGGACGGCCAAACCAGACACCCCTCCCAAGAGTAAGACGAGAGCGTGCGTGTGAATACGCGCTGGGCTGAGAATTGATGAAAATGTTCAGTTTTGATCCTGAATGCTGCAGTGATTGTAATGGCTGTTTTATTTGTTTATTTATTTATTTATTTATTTATTTATTTATTTATTTATTTTCAGGATAATCGGAGCTCTACCTGCTACGTCTTTTATTAAAGAAGTTGAACTAAACTAAAATGGTCCCGCTTAGATTTGCAGCGACAGAACAAGCAATTCTTATGAGGTGTATTACTTATTAGGAAGCTCCTAAGAACATTTCATTATTTGCAGCAACTTAACACAGAGTGTGGTGAGGGTATGGGATGGGCTACCTAGTCATGCTGTTGAGGCTGAATCACTTGGATCCTTTAAGACCCAACTTGACAAGCTCTTAAGATAAATCGGCTACAAGGAACCTGGATGAGCTTAGATGGGCTCGTCTTCGGATTGGTTGCAAGCATTCCAAATCTGCTAATGGTTAAAAGTGCATGAAGAAATTGAAACTAATACGCTAATTCTCCATGCATTTCTTTGCTGTGGTTTCCAGCCACCCCTCACAGTGACAAGCCGACCCCGAGCTACGCCACTGCCACTCTGCAGTCTACGGGCTGTGCGGCCCCAAGCGCCACCCCAGACGCGGAGGAGAAACCAGCAACCAGTACGACCGCTTCAAAGGTAGAGCACGGGTTACTGCACAGGATGTGAATGTACAGGGACGCAGAACAACCACCCATGCTGGTTGATGATATTGGAGGGAGTGGGAGATTTGTTACTCATTTTACTCCACTCGGATCTAGGGTTGGTCGATTTTCAGTTATGGATAATCTGCTAAATATTCTCATGATCATCACGATGATCTCAAATCATGTTTTTTGACTTTGTCTAGTTTAGTATTTTCTCACGTACTCTTTATTTTAAAAAAGCCAACACATACTTTGTTTTAAAATTAAGCCATAACACTATCTAGATTTTTTGTATGCCCAGTTTAATTACATGTCATTTCCCCCAAGCAGGAGCCGACGCCGGGAAAGAGGAAGTATGAGTTCAGTAAAGAAAGGCAGCCTCCCGCTACCAAGAAACAGAACTCCCAGAATGCTCAGAACCCCACTGAAAACACGCGACCCAAAGCTAGCCCTTCACAAGCCAGCACCAAGAAACTCAAAGGCGAGTGATTACGTGTTTCTGACTGCCTGCCTGTTCTGACGGCTCAATGCAGCTAACAAAATCATTTCATAAGGAGGCTGTGTGGTCCAGTGGTTAAAGAAAGGGGCTTGTAACCAGAAGGTCCCCGGTTCTCAGTCACTGACTCATTGTGTGACCTTGAGCAAGTCACTTAACCTCCTTGTGCTCCGTCTTTCGGGTGAGGTGTAATTGTAAGTGACTCTGCACACCCCATAGTCTCTGTCGCCTTGGATGAAGGCGTCTGCTAAATAAACAAATAGTAATACCTGTTTTCTGAATAATGTTACGTTAACATACGGAATTACATTCCACTTTGTAGTTTTCCATAACAGAAAAATGACAAAAAATGCGATGCCACTGTACTGCTGTTAAGACTTCCGGTATTAGACTTTTGCCATATCATTTTGTAGTTTCTTTGATTACATGACGTTAAATACAAGATCTAAATTATGTTCGTATAGTGTGTTTTTTTTTTTTTTTAAGTCTCAATCCTAAAGTTCTAGGCGATGCAAAACTTTTGGCCATAGCTGTAGTTTGCATAAAAAATAAAAATGATTTCAAATTATGTGTTTAGCCGAACCAGTCAGCCCATCATCTCCCCCACAAGAGAAGAAACCACGAAAGCAGGAAGAGAAGAGAAAGACCAAGACCAAGGATTCGACAGAGGCGGAGTTCTCCCGGCTCCTGGAAGGCACTGTTTTTGTGCTCAGTGGATTCCAGAATCCATTCCGGGCTGAACTACGGGACAAAGCGCTAGCCATGGGGGCCAAATACCGGTCCGACTGGACCCCAGACAGCACCCACCTCATGTGAGTAGACGCAGGGTAGAATTTATTTTTTTCATTGTAATCATTAATTAGTCATTTAGCAGACGCTTTTAGTCAAAGCGACTTCCAGAGACTAGACTGTTGCAGTCACTTCAAATAAGACCTTGTTTGTTTTACGTTTAATCCAAAGCACAAGGAGGTTCAGTGACTCGCTCAGGGTCACACACAGCGAGTCAGTGACTGAGCTGAGATTTGAACCGTTTGAAACTCCCACAAGCCCAGCGCCCATTTCGGGGTTTCAGAATCAATTCATCAATGCATCGAGACAACTTTATTATTGAAATTAAGAAGCAGCATACATATCGGGGCTGTAAACACCTGTGGTTTAGAAACGTTTTACTCCTAATATTAATAATAATAATAAAACAATATTTCTCTGTGCTTTTGTTATCTAGCTGTGCCTTTGCCAGTACCCCCAAGTACAGCCAGGTGAAGTCCCTAGGGGGTGCGATTGTGCGTAAGGAATGGATCCTGGACTGTCACAAAAGGAGACAGAGTATCTCTTTTAAACGGTAAGTAATGCCAGGCTAAGTGTCTGTTGCCGCACCCTATCAGATCTCCGTAACATAAGCAGCGTCATTCCATCAGCGCAGCATAACAACGTTCACAAACACGCCGTGTTTAGTTCATTTTGATACGTTTTAAAAAGTGTTCAGTTCAAATGGTGGGTTTCCTGGTTTCTGCACAGTCGGGGAACGAATGAGTTCACAATTAGCCATTTGTACGAGGATGGGTCAAGGCTCAATAACACTGTTATGTGTACGGTTTGATTTCGATACACAGCATCTCTGTCGCTGTATTACAATATTGATTAAAAAGCCCTGTGAAAAGCGTGCTGCATTCATCGCTCGTTGCATGTCTTCTTTTTCAAATTGCTTCTGAATAGGCTCCAGTCGACCTTTTATTTTCTATTTCAAAGCAAGGACTTTGTTATTGTGGAGCGAAATAATGCTGTGTTTTATTTCAAGAGCTTTGTCTCTACGCCCGCCTTCTGCATGCATTTCATTTACAAAGCTTGTCCTGTTTAGGAGAGCTACGTGACGTCTTTTCTCTCGGTATGCTCGGTTCCATGGAACCATCGAGGCCTAAGTGGCCCTTTTATTGTTCCCATAAATGGAGCTAATTATGCAGTCTTATTTAAAAACTCCATTTCGCATGAGTAACTAAAAAGCAGGCTCTGTTTGAAGTGGAATTCTGAAACCTTTTTTTTTTTTGGCTTGAGCAAGAAACAAAGATGAGATAAAAGACATTTTGATTTATGTATTTATTTCTTAACTGAAAAGTGCATAGAAAATATTTGTTTTTGTGTTCTACACAATATTTTTTTTTTTCACCAGAACAATGAGCAACCAGCATTTGTTCTAAAATGTTCTGTAGCAGGAAGCTACAAGCATTAGCTAATGAGAACATTTGCCTAGGTCAAAATGCTCTTTTGAACAACGGAGCCCTATGGTTTTTTTTAACAGCTTGACACTTTTTAGATGTCGTCGTAACAGGATTTATTTCAGCAGTCTGTACAGAAATCGTATGGAAATAAAAAATGGCAATGTATAGTTAAATGATATAAGTAGCATTTAAGACCTAGGTCCCATTTGTTAAGCAGATGTGGTGCTGGTATCATTGTAAAGTATATGAAGATTTAAAGTACGCGGAATAAATTTTTATGTTCTCAAGATAGACACCCCAGTGTATTTCCAGAATCTAAAACACTCAATAACTTATGAAACTTAATGTAGTAACATATTATTTAATAGCAATTGGGTGTAGTTAAGGTATGATATGTAGGAAATTGTAAAGTTGGGCATACAACATACCACTATATCGCAGTTGCCAGGGATTGGACAGCATTGTTTAGGTCTGCTCCAAA
This sequence comes from Acipenser ruthenus, assembly GCF_902713425.1. Lineage (NCBI taxonomy): Eukaryota > Metazoa > Chordata > Actinopteri > Acipenseriformes > Acipenseridae > Acipenser > Acipenser ruthenus. The sequence continues at coordinate 1,296,725 of NC_081226.1, read as the reverse complement.
ACGTTTGTAAAAAATACTACTAATTAAAATCCAACAGAAAGCTCAGTATATATTAAAATTCCCCACATTTGTAGTCGTTTATTAAATTAAAATGAACCAGCACAACTTAGTGTGCAACAGTACTAAAATGAACTTGCTTGCCTTGTCAGAAAAGTTCGCAGAAGTGATGCCACTTTAAATTGGCAATCGGCAAACCCCAAACGTACAACGATAGTACTGAGAGTAATCTGAAATTTAAGAGAGAAAAAGGATAATATAAATGTATATATTTGTAATGTTATTTAATGATAAACCACATGGTCATTCTCCAAAGACTACTACATGCACAGGGATGTATTTTCCTAACATTTAAACAAACGTCTTCATTTTGAATTTGCTCGAAAGCAAAATAATTTGTGCCATTTCAGAAACTAAATCTCTCGGAAATAAAATAAAGCAGGTACCTCGTCAAATTACCCAGATCAAGGAAAAGAGAGACTTCTGTAACACAGATTGTCTGTTGTTTTATTCCAGACCTCGTTGATGCATTAGATCCCTTTGCATGATGTCTTTTTGATACAGTCGTTTATAAATTCTGTTCTATAAACACATGTAAACAGGAATGCATTCTAAACAGTGTTTAGAATGCATTCCTGAATAGTTGTCCCAGAACTAAAATTAAATAAAAAAAACACATAAAATGAACTACTAACTAAGGCATACTGCCAGATTGTTAAGATTATTTGTGTAGATTTTAAGCAAAATTACACAAAAGAATGTGAGAAGAAAAAAAGCCAAATAAAATAGGGTCTTATCACATCTACAGAACACACACACACACACACACACACACATATATATATATATATATATATTACCCATTTAGAATACAGTGAATCCTGTCTAACCCAGCACCTGTACAAACCGACAGTCTGTACAATTCAGCATGATTTTTGGGGCAAATTTTGTGAATTGTGCAATCTACATCTTCTGATATATTCTGATTGAAGTACCCAAACCAATTCAATAAAAATTAATCAAAAAGTGCTCACGACACATAACAAGTATTTTGTTACAGAGTGTACTTTTTTTGAGGCTCTATTTTTGGGCTCTCTTCATCAGAATGCTATTACCTGCATTTCCCTATCTTCATCCACTTGTTCACTTACTAATGTCCCAGTACAAAAACAACCAAGGAACTACGTCATCTGTTGTGTGGTTTTTAAATTTCAGCTGTAAACACTTGGTAAGAAATAATATATGATATGAATGGAAATAAATAAAATGTGTAGACTCTCCATCTACTAAAAAGGTCCATGTGGAAATTATTCTGCACAACTGCTTTTGGAACTTTATTAAAAAGCACATTTATTCATTAGATTCTGCTGTTTTCTATACATATTGGAAGACTTTAGTCTAGACACAAGGACATCATTTGATTCTGGCTAGCTTTCTACGTGAGGCTGCAATTTAATCTTTTTTGAGACTGGCAAAATAAAAAGCTAGTTGCTGCATCTGACAATATTAACCTCTAAACCATATGTGATCCACACTCTAAGCTTCCAAGCCTGGCTTATAATACACTTTAAATAGCTAAAATGCATCTTGGTACATTCGATGCTCCTTTTAATAATAAAGTGAACGGTTTGCATGTAACAGTCCAGTGGGAATAGTACTTCATTATTTAATTGATCATGATTTTGGGATGCAATGGCTTTAAAAAAGAAAACTATATTAAGATAATTTTTTTTTAAAAAGCAGTGGAAATCAGGAACGAAAGTATAAAAAAATCATATTATCTGTACTCTGGTCCTTTTGAAACGGCCTGGTTGGATTGGTAAACCATGACAAGGCTTGAGGCTTGCGCCTTGCATGCTCTGTGTCCCTATAAAGCGAAACCGATGACTATCATAGGAATGGAGATTTGGGGATAACCAACCTCCTTTAGTGTTCGTGGAGTATTCTCTATAAACTGAATTCCGAGAATTGCTTTTCATAAATTAAGCACCTGCTTAGCAACCCTGACGAATTTGGAACAGTGTGATTTTTAACCTGGTCAATCTGTGTCATTGAATTTGAATGAATGCAACTATCCTCTGTCTATCTATCTCTCCATCTCTATCTCCTCGCTAGATCTCGATCTCTATCTATCTATGTCTGTCCTCTGTATGGTGAATATGAAAATAACTCTTCAGTGCTCGAACTCTCAAGGATATGCCCGTGGTGTGTGTACATGCCTTGTTTTTTATCTGGAGAACCGTGAGGGTATTCTGCAGCACAAGTCATCTGTCCATCTGTCTGCACGCCACACTTTTTTTTTTTTTGCTTATTCAATCATGATGCCCCTTGATAAAGGCTTTCTTTTAAAACAGTTCTTTGGCAGTATCTCAAGCTGGAGGTTTGTATCTATCGTTCTTTTTTTCACGTATGTACTTGGGTGTGTAGTAGCTCGTGGTGATTTTTCATTTTCACAATACTGATGGCTCTAATTTTTAAAAGTGCTTTTGCATGTTCATACTTCAATGACAGGTACCTGATGGACGGAGCGGAGTCCAGCACTGAGGAATCTGAGGAAGACAGTGAGGAAGAGGACTCTGGGAAGCGTCGATCGTCCAGTAACAAACAGGTGAGCCGAGACCACTGTATATCGGATGTATGTAACCCATACAGAGGTCACCCTTATAAAAGTTGTAAAACTTTTGATTTTATATTCTGATATATTGTTTTAAACCCTATCTAATGAATTTCAGGACATAGATTTACCCCGTTCGGCAGAATTAAAGAGAAGGAGCTTGAAATTTCATTTATATATTTTGTTCCTTACCTTTTTAATGTCGTTTGCAAGCCAGTGTAAGGTGCTTTCACTATAGTACAAGGGCTGCTCTTCATTTCTTGTTGCCTGCCAGAAATATACAGCTGTGGGCAAAAGTTTTGCATCACCCTATAGAATTAACTAATTCTACTTCATAAAGTACCTGCTGAATAATGTTACGTGAACATACTGAGTTACGTACCGCTTTGACGAAAAACTGACAAATTGAAACATTTGACATTTTTAAATCTGACATGAAATACTAGTGTACTACTGTTATGGCTTCTGGTAGACTTTTGCGATTATCATTTTGTAGTTTTCTTTTAATTGCATGATGTTAAATACAAAATCTAAATGATGATGATCCTATAATTCTAGGTGATGCGAAACGTTTGTCCAATGTAACGTACAGGTATCCTGGATCAGCCAAAGAGTCTTTATGGAAGATCTCGTGAGCTGACATTTCCAATCAAGTTTGCCGTCGCTGATGTTGCTGGCTCTTAATAATAACACGCCCTTTCTCTAATCCTCTAATATTTCTGTGGCAGGCAACTGGATATGAAGAATCCTGAACTCCTAGTCATAGCACTTTAGCACTGTGTGCGTCACAAACAACATGCTGCATGTGAAATAGGACATTTAAGCCTGCTAAGCCTTTTGTTATGACAACAAGTACAAGGCAGCTTTTAAAGCTTAGTTTGCAGACAGTGATCACTGATAATGATGTGTTCAGCTGTCTACAATGGCCAGCCAAGAATAGGTGCTAAGCTGTTGGAAACGCCACAGTGTACGGACCTGGTAGGAAACAGTGACCCCTATGGGCGACCAAGGGAATTTGTGACTTTGTACTACAGTGTCCGGAACACCGTCAGCTTTACATATACCATACAGAAAGTGCAGTTCCATAACGAGACTGGGGTATACGCAAGTACAGAATTTAAGCCAGCAATGACCATTTCACAGATAGTATGTGTGCAAACATAAATAAAATTCACATATTAAACAGCGCTGTATTATGTTTTTTTTTTTTTTTAAGATTCAGATCGTTTTAATAAAGACACCACATCAATAAACTGCTGCCTATTTAAGGTGTGGTAAAACATAAACCAATCAGGATTGAAATTTGCACAAGCCATGTCGTGTGGGTTATCTGTATTTAATGCAGTTGTCTGTTTTGTTCATTTATTATCCCACGCTGGTTATAAAATCCCCTGCAAAGATGGAAGTAGTGGAGGCTGCCGTATGATGTCACACTTCACATTTTTGCATATATCAGCAGAACCACATATTTACTTGTCATGAAACCTGGTATTAACATTATTTAACATTAGTTATTGAGCGTATCGGATCCTGGGGATATATGGGGGTGTCTATCTGTCTGTTCACCAGTCAGTCTGCATGCCGCTGTTACATTTTTGCATATATCTGGATCATCTCTTATCAAATGATGAAACATGTCATTGCTAATTCTTCTGTGCTATGCTGTGTTTTTTACTGACGTACTTTTTCAATTGTAAGCAGCTGCGTGGTGTTCTTCCTATATGAAAACAAACAAATAGCATTATCTAGCACTCCATTCTTGTGGTTGCGTTGTGGAAGTACATTTTCAAAAAGGATTTCTTCCACTTGCTCTCTGTGTGACTGATACCTTTATTTCTCCACCATTGCTGTCCCCAAATGACTTTCTAACCTGTAGGATCTTTAAAGCAGTCCTGTGTGTTTTTTTAACACGTCGCTAATATTAGGGTTGGTGTGAATTGCAGAGGGCAGGCTCCCCCAGCGCTAACCACAAGAGAGTGACTCCAAAAAAGGAGCAGCAGAGAGAGAATGCGGAGCGCCCTGGGACGTCAAGAGCAGCCGGACTCGTCAAGGGCCAACCGCCCCCAGAGGAAGAGGACAAATTCGGGGGCTCCACCGATGAAGAGAAGCCTGGTATGTGAGCGCAGGGGTGAACAGATCATGTTGTTTCATGCGTTTGTTTTACCGTTTGCGGAGCAGTACAGTAGAACCTCAGAGTTACGAACACCAAACTTACAAAGTGACCGAATACCCTGCTTTCATCTGGAACTATACAATCACTCAACCATGCGTGCAATGCATATAGACAGACACTTCTATATGTGCTGTGTACCGACAAAGGTAAGGCAGATTTCAAAGCAAGTACGAGTAATTTTACTAGGAAAAATGTTGTTTTAAACAAAGAGCTCTTTTGGAATGCATTTTGTTTAAAATAAAATAAAAACGAGCACTATATTAACCCATGTTTTCCTGGACGTCTTTTTGCTAGAGCTAAGATTTCAGTGCCAACTTAAACATAGCCTTTTTTTCCTTTTTTGTAGTACTGTTTTTAAAGACCATAGCAATGTGATTATTGCATGACTGTGTTATTATTATTATTATTATTGTTATTTATTTCTTAGCAGACGTCCTTATCCAGGGCGACTTACAATCGTAAGCAAATACATTTCAAGTGTTACAATACAAGTAATACAATAAGAGCAAGTGTTGTATCCTTGTATTATTCACCAGATTGAGGGTGTAGATAGCAGGCGTGCACATTTATTAAAACCACTGAAAACTCATTTTCAGAGTTACGGACGTTTCAGACTTATGAAAAACCTCAATTCCCAAGGGATTTGTAAATCTGAGGCTCTGCAGTATATTAAAACTATCTTTCATGCTTCGTATCTCAAGCTTAGCATGCTAGGTAGATAGGTAGGGTAGGCTTTTTGCTCGTTTGTTTTAATAGCAGGAGGACGGGATGGTATTGTCACGATTTTTGTATTCTTTTCAAACAAAATACAGATAAGCATGTTCTCGTTTTCAACACGCCTTAGCTTGCTCTGCATTACAGTTTTGTAGAAAATAGTTTTAATGCGATTGATTGTCATCCAGGGGGACTTAACTCTTTTTATCTGCGCTAAAAAAAAAAAAAAAACTTTAGAGAGACTCTTCTCAGTAACTCTGAATACTTGAGGACATGAGATGATTTCAGATCTCCACTTGTTGTTCATGGTAATGTTGTTTTCCACCACCTGACAAAGCCACTTGGCTCCAGCAGAGCCGTGACAGAAGCAATAGTGAGAGGGGAAAGATTAACTACTCTTGATACAGAATCTTCCAGCATCATCCACCTTGGAGCACCAGGGCTTATCTTGCTAATCCGTCTGCAAAAACCTTCCTGGAGTCTGTCCCTGCATTAAACAGCCCTTCAGGTGCTTCATGTGCAGAATACAATGTACACGGACAGAACAGCACATATCCAAAATCCTTAAACTACATTTTTCTAGCTGAGATGTTTAAAAGATATATTTAATACACAAAGTACGCTTAAAGGGATAACCAATTCCACGAATTGTCCGAGGCATGGACTATACAGGTCTCGCGTGTGTTGATGTAAAAGAACCCTATGCTGTAGCGAACGTGTATTTTCATTTTAAAACCTCTAGTACTACAATAAGAAATCTGTTTGCAGGTCTTGCATTGTGATCGTCTTGCACTTTCCTGGTCGTTTCACCTGGGGAGTCCCGCCCTTTAAGGGCCGCCGTTCCTGTCTGTATCCAATCAGCTGCTTCCCCTGAGGACTGACATGCTTTGCAACCAATATAACCTTCTCTGGCCCGGGAATACCTTTTCCCAGTTTACTAATAATGACAGTGTTTCGGTTTGAAGTAGTTATGGAGTATTACAGAAGTCGCCCTGTTTTGAGTTCTTGTATTGCTCCCCATTTTATATCAAATAAATCAACTGTCAAGGTTTTAAACTTCATGGCATATTTCCTCATCAACACCCCCCCCCCCCCCCAGCAGTAATATGGAGATCAGCTTTAACTGTGATTGAGTTGGATTCCTTATATCAAGGTAGCTTTATTGGTCTCAGCACAGTGTGTGCCATGACCCGATATGTACCAGAACCCTGCTGTGCTGTTAACTCCCAAATTGAATGCAAGTGAAATGTCCTATTACCTGTAACACAGACTGTTGTGGCAGGAAATCAAAGTGAAAACAAAACAATAAAGGGCTTTTTAGAAAGTTCTGCTAATACAGAGAACTATTCTTTTGTTTTTTTGCAAGTGTTGTCGCAAGCCGGAGCAGAAATTGAATTTGGAAAAACACCTACAAGGTCACCCGAGACATTCATCAGCCTTTCCAATTAAAAAAAAAAAAAAATTGGTCTGTCTGTCTCTCCCCACCCCCTCTCTTCTCCTATGCTTAATGACTTTCACTGCTTCAGATAAATTGGCTGCGTGATCCGAAATGTAATTAAGAAGCAACTTGCTTTGAAACCTGTTGCTTTTAGAATGCATTTTGGTTCTGTCTCTTCCTTTCGGTCTCTTGAGCACCCTCAACACTTATTCGATGCCATGTTTTCTGTCCGTTTTTATTCCCTCTTTCTCTCTGTCTCTCTGTGTGACGCTAATTCTAGCATTTACATATAAATTGAAAACATGACAGTTCGCTTTTATCTCAATTACCTGGCTGTCTTGTGAGTGCGCAGCTTAGTGCCTTCACAATACAGCAGCACCAAAACAAGATGCAGACGGCTACAGCGAGTTTCAATATCTGCTCGTCCTGTTTGTGCAGGCAAGGCAAAACTGCAGACGTTCACATTGCAGGTGGGGTGGGATTTTAAAATTACGTAAAAAATGAGTACTTTCGCCTTTAGTAATCCCTTCCTGGTTACTATTGCTAAGAACCTAATTTTAATTCTGTAATCTGTTATAGTCAACTTTATTTGCCAAACAGAGACCCTTTCTAGTAAAATGATTGATGAAACTGAGATACAGGTGAAAGCTAGAGATTTGAGGGATTAGGTTTGGAACCTTTCGAACCTCTGAAATATTCTCCTGCGTCTCCCTGCAGGTAATGGCCGGGACAGTCGGGAGGACTCAGGGATGGACACAGAGGATGAACTCAGAAGGTTAGTGGTTTAATAAAGAAGGCATTTGCTGAATGGTTAGTCTGCTTGACTTGTCAAGAGACTCTTGTGATTGTCGACAATTGAAATGTCACTATCGCACAAGCACCAGAATCCATCATATTTAAAGCTGTACCTGTACCATCTGTGACTATTACACACTCCAATAGGGATTCATTTAGAAATACTAAAAGAAACTGATTAAAGTCTTTCTTGAACTCATCGAGACATTGAAGATGTCTTAAAGACTTCAAGAAAGACTTCTGATCAAAACGGATGTGTGACAAAATGTCTTGCCTTGCGCAGATGTAGTTGGTGCTCTGGAATAACACACACAAGACAGTGGAAGTTCAATAAAACAGCTCCTTTATTTGGCTGGGTTGCGTGTCAGCAACACTTAAATAATAAGCACGGGCGCTACACAGCGTTGTGACTCCGCCCCCTTCCTGGCTGGCTGGCTTCCGACTGACCCTGGGATGAACTGCCAGACCAACCAGTACGAGGCACTCTGTTCCTGTTAAACAGCGCCCTCACAGATCGGGAGGGAGATTGTTGACTAGAATTCACTCGCTCTCTGTTACAGGGTGTCATTAGTGGGCATAGAGCAAAACCTCTTGTGAAGCATTAACCTTGACAGAAAATGGCATGGCATTCCACATTTCCCTTTGAAACTTATTGCCACAAACTTTGAGCAGCTTCTTTAAAACAGGCCTCTATATAATGAAAACTGTTAAAGTACATTTTAAATGGGGGTCCATGAGTGGCTTACTTAAACGTAAAAGGAGGGAGCGTCGCTTTGGCTCTGGCGCTCCTGTGGATTAGGGAGGCAAAAACCATTGGGGACAGTTTCTCCTCATCACGCTGTAGCGAACCCTGCTTGCCAGGCGCCTGTGAGCTCAGAGCGGACACCTGCGGGGTTGACTTTTGTCCTCCAGTGGTCGGTAGCTCGCCGACATCTGCTCTTGAGTTCCTGGGTGTAAAAGAGGAAGCTGGCTCAGTCGTAGGATCGGAGGACACTCACTGAGCCTTCAGTCCTCCTGGGCTGTGTGGGGAATCGCTGAGGTCGGGGGGCAGGGTGGGGGGGAATGAATGGCCATTCCGAATTGTGGAGAAAATCTTGGGTAAAATAATTACCCCAGATTACACATTAAAAATGTACAGATAATACATTTTAAAAGTTATATATTTCTGCGGCAGAGTGGAGGCTCAGAACCACAGTAAGAAGCAGGGATCTCGGCGCTCAGCAGGAGAAGATGATCCATACGCAGGGTCAACGGACGAGAACACAGACACTGAAGAGCCAGAGCTGGACCTTCCTATCCCAGAACTGCCAGGTGAGGAGGAGCTCCTTAGTGTGACAGAACCCCCGGCAGTGTTACATTACCTTTGCTGTATTCCGTATCAAAATGGGCTTTATGAAACAGTCCTTCACCAAAACATTTCTTAAAACAGTCCTCGACGTTTTGTGAATCGGTCCAGCTTATCAGTGACGACACAGTCTCTTATTTCTGGTTTTATTTTTGATGGAATTTAAGTTTTGTATTTTTGGTAAATTATTCCTTTACAAAAAGGTAGTTGGATTTTGTTGTGTTCTCTTTTTTTTTTTTGTGTAGACAACGAGGTTGTTCAGTTTAATTCTCTTTCAAGAAATGTTTTTTTGTTTTTTTTCTTACAGATTTCTTGACTGGTAAACACTTTTTCCTGTACGGGGAGTTCCCAAAAAACGAGAGGAGAATGATGATCCGGTATATCACTGCTTTTAACGGGTGAGTCGTTTATCCAAACACAAACACACTATTAGCTGGGTACAATTTCAAACACTGGGAAAACACATAGCTGTCTGAAACCTCGTGGATTGCCACATCCAATCACATTCAGAGTAGCGCTACCATAAGAATCTTAATTTATACAGCAGCCTGCCACTGTGTAGGATTAAACATTTCTGTAGCAAACAAAAGGTCCATTAATCTTAAGTGTTATAGGTCTGAAATGTGCCGTTTTCGATTTAATTAAATTTCTGGCTTAACGAAATAATATTAATAAAAAATTCCTGTGCAGTTAAAAAATAATTTGCTGACTAGTGCATTGTGTTTTTATCTGTGCAGAAACACACATAACAAAAACTAAGCAACAGGACTTCAAAGTATATTCACTTTCACTGATGCAGTACTATAAACCTACGTGTTCCTCATAGATCTCATTTAATTGCTTGCCTATTGCATTTATAATAACCGTCAACAACTGCACTTCAGCAAAACACTACTTTGGCAGCGAATGTTTTATCTGTAAATAAAAGCTCTACTCAACAATAGTTGGATGGCACAAATTGGGCATGAATGTACATGTATAAGGGTGACTCCATTTATCCCCAGCGTGGGGGAATAAAGGATGGAGTTTGATTGAGGTCAGAATGTTAAATCTAAGTTCTCCACAAATCTCATTTAAAGTTTGTTGAATGGGCACTGACTTGAGTTGATTATCCCTAAAGCGGTGCATTGTTATTTGTAATGGACAGCGGGTGCTTTTCTTTGGTGAGTCTAAGTGGAGATTAGATTTGACGTGACTTTAGATCACCTAAAGGGATTTTAGTACACAAAGATACAGACTGGATCCGAGTTTCCTCAAGAGATGCATGGATGAGTAGATACTATTACTCCAGGGCTATACTTTCTGATTTTCAACAGAGTCCCCGTTGCTTCTGTATTTATATTCACACACTGCACCATTAATTACCTGCTGAAATTACATAGAAACTTGACTCAAAACCAGTTAGCAAGCTGAATCTTATATACTAGTGGCATATCCATGCACACTGTCCTGTTTCTTCTAGTTTTACTGCTGTGCACATATACTATTTCCATTCCCATTGTCTTAGTTGCAATCACTCTAATAAGTCTGTGTTAAGGTGCTTTGACTAGGAGTTCAGTAAGCTTTGAGTTCTAGTTCCCTGCCACTGGCATGCAGTATGTAATATAGGCAAGATGAGACCAAGTGCCTTTACCTTAGTAAGCGCTAGCGCCCTCTTGTGCACAGCTAGTGTGTTGCCAACAAAACAAAAGGAAACTTGCACCAAAGTAGCAGATCAATAGAAGGATGTTGAAGAAGGGTTAACTGCATTGTTGTGATAACTCAATTTTGTTAACTGCGAAAGTTAAGTCTAAATGGAATGTATCAAATTACATAAGTACAGCTTGTGTTCCACAGCAGGGTTTCCCAATCCTGGTCCTTTTCATTCCAACTGAGTTCTCAATTACTTAATCAGACCCGTAATTGAACTAATAATGTGCTTAATTAGACCTTTTTAATTGTTCTCAGCTCCTAAAAAGTTGATTTTTCAAGTTACTTATAAAATTGTATAGTTAACTTGAAATCTCTGTTTTAAAAGCTGAGAACAATTAACAAGGTCTAATTAAGCACATTATTAGTTCAATTAAGGGTTTGATTAAGTAATTGAGAACTCGGTTGGAATGAAAACCAGCAGGCGCAGGGGGTGCCCAGGACCAGGGTTTTAGAAGATGTATTTATTTTTTCTTTTAAAGAAAAATATATTTGGTACTTAATGGGTTAACACAGACTTGAGCAGTCGAACAAAGAAACACCCAGAAGGATGGCCAACATCATTAAAAAAGGAAGCCTTCACTTCCCTCTGTTATTCCCCTTAATAATATAATGATATTTGCCTCCAGCATCTGTTTTTTCTGCCAGTGAGCCACAATCTTATCTGGTTACAAACTGATCTTGGTCTGTCTTGACACTGATAGGAACAGCCTGATTTACAAAGTTGTGGATAGTGTAGTTTCTTCCCATACAGTCTGATAAAGTCTTAAACTGCAGTAAACCGTGAATGGACACCGACTGGAATGTGATTGTGATTGTGGGACTCTGCACTTAGAGGGGCTTCATGAAGTGGATAATCTGGAAATTAAAAGCCAGTGGAAGTGACTGTGTCCTGCATGCGTTTCACAGAATCATTGAGGAGTACATGGATGAAAAAGTGCAGTATGTCATCACAGCCCAGGATTGGGACGAAACCTTTGAAGACGTGAGTACAATACATTTAAGAACACGCAGCTTCAAATCGCATTTTACATTTTTTTTTTTTTTTTACATTAACAATTTTTATTTCTTAACAGCAATTTTATTAATGCTTTGACCATACAATAAATCATTATTATTTTTTTAAAATGTATTTCTTAGCAGACGCCCTTATGCATGGCAACTTACAGTTGTTACAAAATATCACAATACAAAGTATCACCTTTACAGAATATCACGTTACCGATAAGGACAGTTATAAAATAAAATCAGTAGAAAGTAAGAGCAAAATAAAGAGTACAGTAAATTACGTTTCAGAGCAAATTCAACGAAGAGCAGTTAAACCTATTATTATTATTTATTATTATTATTTATTTCTTAGCAGATGCCCTTATCCAGGGCGACTTACAATTGTTACAAGAGCAATTGCCCACTTATACAGTTGGGTTTTTACTGGAGCAATCTGCAGCTGTGCCCTCCACCTGGGATTGAACCCACGACCCTCCGGTCCAGAGTCCAGAGCCCTAACCACTACTCCACACTGCTGCCCCTATAGTGAAGGTATTAGCTGGAAAGAGCAAATTCCATTCAGAGCAAGTAGGAAGTATAATAAATGGATAAGAACAATTTCAAATAAGAGCAGTTACACAAAACGTAAAATCAAGTACAAGATACAGAAAATATAGTTCTAATTTAAGTAGTAGAATACAGCAGAGCAGTTCAGTACATGTACAAGATGATGCAAGTACTGATACAACTGGGTGCCGTACAGTCGAGAGTCATGAGGAGGTGCCGAAAGGTGGTTAGAGACCGAGCAGTCCTGATATCCGTGGGTAGGTCGTTCCACCACTGAGGGGCGAGGGTGGAGAAGGAGTGGGCTCTGGAAGTGGAGGGGGGGTATAGCTAATCTGCCGGTAGGGGACGAACAGAGAGGGTGTAGGGAGAAATAGTATTCTGGAGGATGAAGGGAGCAGAAAGGTCAAGACAGCAGTGGGCAAGTATAAGAGTTTTGAATTGGATGCGAGCGCCGACAGGGAGCCATTGGAGAGTGCGGAGTAGCGCGGGAGAAACGAGAGGGAAAAACAAGGCATCTTTACAAATTAGCGTTAATAGTATTAAAGGCATATAAAGTAAGTGTTTCCTTTAACCTAAAGTATTGTAGTACCCAGATATCATGTTTTAAAATGAAAATACGTGTGTGCTGTAAACTGCACATCTGAGGGGTGCTATTAAACTGAAGGACATAGACACTGAATAAAGGACACATATTAAAGTCTGAAATACAGGATTTTCTTGTTTTTATACTCTGAAAGATAACAGAAACGTATGAAGAACGTGTTTTTTTGGGGGGGTTTTTTCAGCGAAGAAGTGCAAAAGCCAGAATTCTCAGTATTGGTGAGAACAGGTTTTTTTCAACGTAAAAGTGTGACGGACCTTCAGTTTAGTAGTACTCCATTTTCAAGACCTATTTTAGCTGATAGAAGTGCAAAGCAAATAAGATTTATTACATTCTTTTGTTCGTTACAATTACTTTAAATCATCTGCATTTTCCAAATATTTAACTGCTTACATTTTTAATATCATATTGATCGGTGTTCTGTATGATTCGCTCTAGTCATCTTTAAGTCATTTTTGACAGACTTTCTAACTATTACTGCAAAAACACATTTTTGGGGAAAATCAGGAACTGCTTTTTTGTGTCTGATCCCACAGTCTTATAGACAGGGAGACAGGGACCACTCTGCTGTTTTATTTATGGTTTTCAGCCAGCACTCTCAGTTACTTTTATGTGTTGCATTAGATAACGCTGCCTTGAGGATCTTTGTTGGCAGAGTTTGACATGTTTACTGTAGAGTTATCCATCTGATTTCTATTGAGCTGCTTATTAGACGAATGCCAGAATTATAAAGGATCAATTAACCATATGCAGAGCTAACCTCTCACTTGCACTCAAGTCTGGAGGGCACTATCAATTATTAATGGTTCGTTCAATAGCATACTGCCCATGGGATTAATTAATAGGGGGGGTCTCTATGCCTGAAAACTCAACCTATTCTAACCAGCTGTAAAACATAACTACCCTTTTACCTAATGGTACCGCTGAAGCTTTTAAGATCATTTCCTTAAATCTGGTGCACACTGGTACATTATTTATTTTCTTTAGTTTTAATTCCCCCTTTTTTTCCCCTCAAGTGTTGTTTCTGTGGTGTACGGTTATACGAGTGCTGCTTTATAAAAGGTAGTTTGTTGCCGTTTAAGTGTTTATTTGTAAATTGTATACGTAAACATTATTATTATTATTATTATTTATTTCTTAGCAGACGCCCTTATCCAGGGCGACTTACAATTGTTACAAGATATCACATTATTTTTTTACACATTATCTTTTACATACAATTACCCATTTATACAGTTGGGTTTTTACTGGAGCAATCTAGGTAAAGTACCTTGCTCAAGGGTACAACAGCAGTGTCCCCCACTGGGGATTGAACCCACAACCCTCTGGTCAGGAGTTCAGAGCCCTAACCACTACTCCACACTGCTGCCCTAATAATAATACAAACACTTCAGGGATACTGGCATAGCTGTAGTGTGTTACAAGCTAATAATGGAACTCCCGAGTCTATAAAGCCCGGAAGTAGAGGGCATTATTTGAATGCTGGGAGTTCCACAGAGGAACACGCCACAGCAGTGCCATTATCACTATTCTATTACAACCTTTTAAGGTTAGTTATCTTTGTTTTGTAATAATCAATGAAATAGTTAACTCTTTGTAAGCAGGGCTCGAGCGTCCATGTGAAGCGTTTCATAAACGGTGTCATTGTGTGACCTTCTCAGCCGTGCTTTATCTGCTGTGCCGTTATTGAGTAATAACAGCTGATCTTCATAGAAAACAATGGGAGAGTTCAAAACAGATTTTAAGATCTTTGCCCCTCCTGTTTTGAGCCCTGTGTGCTCACTCAGCCAGCCCTGAGAAGACTTTACTAATCTGTCTCACTGAGCCCTGAATTAAGCTGCTTGCAGATGAAAAGGAGGGTGTTCATACGGAAAGATTTCCAGGTAGGCTTTGTCGCTCTAAAAATGAAACTTTAAATTCATGTTTGGCGTGACAAAATAAAAATACTGTAAAACGACTCGGAGCTGTATGCTGCTCCAGTACTATCCTAGAACCACGGGTGTAATGATTCATTGTGTGTCGATGCATCGTGATCCTGTCTTATCATATCATTTTATAGCGACACACACAGCCAAAAGCACAACGTAGCTCGTTTGCAGATCACCATATGGTTCTGGAATGAAAAAAGTGTTTTGTAGTATACGAAAAAACGCTTTGACAAAGTAGTCCATCATTGAATGGTCATGTGATCTTATTATGCGTCGTACAAATAGCCAATCAGGACACACGTGTCATCATATCGCAATACGCATCAGGGTATGTGTCATTAGCACCTCCAAGCAGAACTCCTATGTATCAGTTCTGCTTATTCTGTGATAGACGCCTTTGCACAAAAAGTTTCTTTTCAACCACAGAAAGCATGCTGTGCCTGTCAATCAGTCAACATTCGTTTCACACCTGAAGCAATTTCTTTTTTGACCTTATGTTCTTTTCTTTCCCCCCCAAGAAAATGACAGATCTGTACTTCAAGTTTTATATAAAAAATAAAATGTGAAATGATTGCCAAAAAAGTCATTTGATCGAAAACTGATTGATAAAAACGTTTTTAATAATAGAACTTCATTGTAAATTCAAGCTATTGTCCTTGATAACGGTAACCTTCCCTTGCTGAAAAAAAATAACCTTAATATATGTATAAGGAACAGATAAAAATAGTGGTCAAGCAATCTCAATGTCAGCCTTAGGAATTTCAAAAGGAACATTTCCCCCTGGTACATAAAAATAAGTGTGATGGAAATACTTAATTTATTCACCATACTTTTAAGCATCATTCTGTGCAGGCGTCATGAAACCTGGCCAGCAATTCTTAGCTCAGTATTAAAACCACTCTGTCCTTTGCAATTTGCAAACAACATGAAGGTCTCCCTCTATTAAGACCAACTCTCTATTCAGTCCCTTGGTATAAACTACTGAGGATAGCATTCGGTAGCAGTGTGGAGCAGTGGTTAGGGCTCTAGACTCTTGACCGGAGGGTTGTGGGTTCAATCCCAGGTGGGGGACACTGCTGCTGTACCCTTGAGCAAGGTGCTTTACTTAGATTGCTCCAGTAAAAACCCAACTGTATAAATGGGTAATTGTATGTAAACAATAATGTGATATCTTGTAACAATTGTAAGTCAGGCATCTGCTAAGAAATAAATAATAATAATTCGACAGACGTTTGTCAATTTTGACTTGCTTTCGACAAATCATGTTAATGTGCTAACAGATTACTTTCAGAAATCGTATCTATTGCGCATTTTAATTTACACCACAGGCGTGGGTATATCTGGCGTGGGATACATTTGTGTTTTCCCACTCGAGTGGGAAAGCATGAGTGGGATAGCATGTTTACCGGGACTAGTTTTGAGTGTGTCTTCGCTTGCATTCCAATCCGGTGGCGTGCTGCTGAAATTCAGGACGGAGCTGCGCTTCCTTAGTTCAAACAATACTGCCACCAATACGTGCTTTTTAACAACTGTAAAACTTTGTTTTGATTTGGACTTCCTTGATCGAGTTTAATAAAGAAATGCCAGCTACCCATCTGACTGCGTCTGGCTGATCCGAAAAGCCTGTAGCCCCTTCATTAACACCGGTAATGGTAGGAAACAAGAGGCTGGGAATTGACAGGCTGAGCTCAAGGCTCTATCTAAAATAGATAAATAATTGGTTGATCAAATCCACCCTAATTTATAATTGTTTTACCTCTATAACATTGATGGTATTAGCTGTAATGTCTGTCAGCTTTATCTCAGCGTCTTTGAAGTAGATTATTATTACGTTTTTATTAAGGAGTTAGGTATGTGTTATTTGGCTTGCAATTTCATTTCCCTTTGTCTTGTTAAAATAACCCAGAGCAGAAGCAATTTATTTTCTTTTCTATTAAAAGCCGCTGGAACCAAATGCGCTTGAATTTCAATTTGTGAAAGTTAGCCGAACAAAGAATCTGACATGTCTACACTTTTGGGATGGGGGATGCCAAGGTCATGCCAAGGTCGAATTTAATTTATGAAGTGGAACGCTTCATTCATTAGCCATTTTATTTTTAAAGAAGTTGTTTCGTCTTTTGAAAGATGGATGTTGATTTGAGTAACGCTGTTGTTCAATATAGAGGCAGTGAAAAGCCTATTTGAACAAGTTGTCGGTTTACTGGAAGTGGAAGTATCATTGGCAGCACGATTGTATTCCAGAATAAACCCTATAGAGCCATCAAAGTAAATGTTAAATTGGAATATGTTTTAGAAAAAAGAATTGCATGATTTTCCCTTCTCTGTGTGGGTTTTTGAAGGCAGGTAAAGTGGTCCCGCCTCGATGTATCCAAAGTGACGAGAGGTTGTAAGGAAACGAAATTATTTATGTGCTAAGGAGTGCACGCAACAAGGACTTAAGCAAACATTTTAATTTCCTTTTATTGATCCCAGTGATTGAAAAATTGCACACATATTGTTTAAACGATATCATTTCTACATGATAATGTAGCACATACTTTATAAACAGAAATTTAAGTAGTGATCAATTACCTGATCTTCTGGAAGCAGCGTGGGATGGTCGGTCGTCCGGAGGGGACTCGGGTATGCTTCTCAAATGCACCTCCCAAGAGCCTGCTGTTTTATACAGACTCTACAACCGTTTGCATGCAGAGCTTAGTTTCTGGCTTATCTCTGTGTGTCTCTATATTGAGAAACCTGACTCTATTTGCTTGCACCAACGGGATATATAGTCTCTCTAATTGCTGATACACTTATGACAGCAGCTTACGAGAAACCGTCTCATGGCTACTGTGGCTCCTCCTTTACCTGCATCCCCTGCCATGCCTCTTTCAGATGATCGTTTACTTTACTCATTTCTGGTAGACTGGTTTGCAATTGTGCTGCCCCCCCCCCCGGCTTTATACTGCCGCAGGAATTGCGTGTCACGTGACTTTTGCATCTCTGGTCGAATCTGGTAGACATGTTGCTAACACACCTTCTGTATTTCTTGTGTCTTCTTGTGTCTTTTCTTTGCAGGCTCTGATGGAGAACGCCAGCCTGTCGTTTGTGAAGCCGCGCTGGCTGTACGTTTGTAACGAGAGGCAGAAACTAGTCCCCCACCAGCCCTACGTGGTGGTGCCACAGGCATAGGGGCGCCTGAGAGGAAGTGATGTCACAATTGAACTGGAAGTGGGTGGGACAATGACAACACACCAGCAAAGGCCAACCAGAAGAAAAAATAATTTTCTAAAACTATACAGGGATCATCAATTGCATTCTTCCAGTAAGCCCATGTATTTTCGGGAAAGACTTTTTGATTAAACCCTTTTTTTTTTTTTATTGTTGTCTAAGATCGGCAATACACTGATAATTAGACCTTTTTGTATGGAGCAGCAGAATTCTTTCAAAACGCAAGCCAGTGCATTTTGTTTTGTTTTGTACTGATTGCATTCACGAATAAAACTGACAGACTTGCACTTTTCAGCTTTGTTCCTTTTGACAAAATTAATGGTTTACAATATCCGCCTTCGACTGCAAACAAACTTTTTTTTTATCTTTACCCCTTCCATTACAGCAGTACGAACTAGCTGCAAAAAGTTTAGCCCTACACAGATTGCGATGGGATTAAGGGACTGTAATCATGGTTGCAAGTATCACCTGCCTGGCTCACAGCCCAAGCCAATTATACAGATTTGTGTTGTGAAAATAATATCCACTGAATGCTAAAACCACCAAACCTATTTCCTTATTTCACCAGAGATCTTGAAAAGACTTAAAAGGCTACTCTGGTCAGTTGGAGAAAGATCTATTCCTGGTTTTGTAGACTGGAAGAGTCTCCCCTTCAGTTTTCTGTATAGTGTGTAAAAGCGAGGTGATCTCTTTTAAAAGGGCTAATAACCAACCCATTATTGATCTCTTTTATGCAGCAATATCCTCTCTCAAGTACCGTATTTGCAGTGATGTAGCCAATGTATCCTGCCTCTGTCCTCATCTCTTTATACCTGCGAAGCACAGAATAGCATTTTAGAGTAGTGCTTGAGGTCGCTTAAAAACAAGATCTTGGAAAATGAAACGGATCCTTTTAAATTCCTTTCCCTTTGCTTGTTTTGTTTGCTGTCATTTGGAGAGGTTCTTATTATAATGTAAGTGTTCGTCAGGGTGTTGTGACCCCAGTTCAGAGGCTTCTCTTCACTTCTTCGTTGTCTGTGATGTAGATTAGATCAGTGTGTTTATGTTGGTAAGCACCAGGATTTATGTACCACAAAAAGAAACTTCATTGAATCACTGGCACTGGCTAGCTGGCACTGGCTGTGACCTCTCTTAAGCCACTTTGGCTGATCCAGGCTGTGATTCATATCATTATGGCAGAGCAACTACAGCTATGGCTGAAAGTCACCTAGAATTTTAGGGTTGACATAATTAAAATAAAAAATTAGAGAGAGAGAGAGGAGAAGAGAGAGAGAGAGAGAGAGAGACAGACAGAGAGAGAGAGAGAGATATCTAAAAGTTTTGAATCACCTAGAATTTTAGGGTTGAGACATAATTAAAATAAAAAAATAATAGATAGATAGATAGATATAGATATAGAAAGACAGATAGATAGATAGAGAAATATAGAGATAGGTATAGGTAGATATCTCTCAAAGTTTTGCATTACCTAGAATTTTAGGGTTGAGACATAATTAAAATAAAAAATAATAGATAGATATAGAGAGATAGAGATAGATAGATCTCTCATATATATATAGTATATACAGTATATATATATAGGACATAATGTAGATCTTTTATTTAACATCATGTAATCAAAGAAACTACTAAATTATATCACAAAAAGTCTACCAGAAGCCACAATAGTAGTATTTCATGTTAGATTTCAAAATGTCAACATTTTTTTTTATATATATATAATTTGTCAGGTTTCCATGAAATATATGGGGATAAATACAAAGCAGTATGTTAATTTCAATATGTTTCATTCGACTTCATGAAGCAAAATGCGTTCATTCTATAGGGTGATGCTGCAGAACTTTTGGCCACAGCTGTAGGCTTTGATTCATAGAATTTACGGCAGACCAGCTAGAACTGAAGAGCAGCTCCTGAGCTGTGTTAAAAGCACCTTCACACGGAAAATAATAAGCAGCACTCGATGGCTGCAGACATCATTGAAGGGTAAGAGGGCAAGCAATTCGAGTTTCTTGCTCTTTTAAAACGAGGATGAGTTTGTGCTCCTCA
Source organism: Acipenser ruthenus (assembly GCF_902713425.1). NCBI lineage: Eukaryota > Metazoa > Chordata > Actinopteri > Acipenseriformes > Acipenseridae > Acipenser > Acipenser ruthenus. The sequence continues at coordinate 1,276,621 of NC_081226.1, read as the reverse complement.
AGGTTGCTTCTTATATTTGATCTCGCTTTCAAGCCGGGAAGCTGGCTCACACATTTCCTGCAAGAGAATCGAAGAGGCAGCTTCCAATGCTGCTGTGGGGTTTTTTAATAGCTTTTACTTCTGCGCTATGATTCCTTTCTTCTGCTGAAGAGTACAAGGGATCTCATTAGCGAGCAAAAAAAAAACAACGTTCCCTTTGTGAAACTGTCGGCCAGAATACTGATTTCTCCTTTCCGGCTTGTTTTGTGTTTTTGATTCATTTTTTTTTTCTTTTGATTTGATTACAAAATTCCGTTCTCATTTATACCCAGGACTAGAGATACGATTCCCAAATAACAGTTTTTGCCTTTCCAGGTTTTATAGGAGTTTAAAGTGGTTTAACAAATAATTTAATAAATCTTACCCGTTATACATTTTCAATCATTTCATAGATAGGTCTCGGATGTGCAGTGTTGAAAGAAACACATAGCAAATGTATGTTCATGTTAAAACATGCTATCTGGTACTGCACAAAGTTCTAGGTATGCAAGCTTTGCCTTTTTCAGGAAGCCTGTTACTGCTTTTACTTCCTTGGTCATTTCACCCTGTCTGCTTAATACTGTAAGACTCCCATTGCAGAGCAGTTTGAGCAAGTCCAGATGTTACATTCTGTAAACAAAAGTTGTATTCAATTTAAGTTTTTTTCTATAAACTTTTGTACAACGGAAGAAACGTGGAGGTTTTCAGTATTCAGTGAAATTGTTAGCCATTCATGTGTGGTTTTGATTAAACGCTTTCTCCTTAGACATTGGCTGTTTTTTCTATTTGAATTCAAGGATATTCTTGTAATTAAAAGGTCTGCATCGTGAAGCTGTCTTTATTAAGAGGACTAATGTTAAGGCTCTGGTACATACGTATGTCCTTCATTTATTTAATCTCTTAGACCTTTCAGATGTATGCTTGTGAAAATCGTAGGCTGAATGAAAATTTTCTACCACTTTCAACAATACAGCCTTGTAACTGAGCTATGCAAAATCGCTACTTTCCACACCGCATCTAAACACTTGCTTTCTCTAACCACTGAGCTTCTCAAACCCCAACCTGTTACACTGTAGCCCAGCCTTAAGGTTTTGAATTATTGATTATCGGCTACAAAAAAAATAACTCCCTATTTCAAATCGTGTTTGAATTCCTGTTTCATTGAAAAACTTCCATTTCCATTTGAATTGAAAACAGTGGATTCATTAGAAAACACAATTGCTTGTCCATGGCAAAAGATGTCATTAATTAGTGCCATGTCAGTTGTGATTATTTTTTTTGGCATTCCTTTTATGGACGAATAGAAACCTCCATAGAAAAAATATCAATGTCAGAGGTATTCAGTAATCTCATTTTGAGTGCATGTCAGTTGAATTAGAAATGTTGTAAGTGGAATGTAACAGTATACTGCTGTACCGTCAGGGATTTCTGGAACTTTTCATGTGTTACAAATGAGAAGTTCAGCTACACTAGCATAAGGTAGTGAAATTGGCACTAAAGCTAATTGTATTGAACCTTGAGAGGTCTTGTCATTCATCTGACAACATTCAGCACGCTCTGCGCGGCATCATTTATCATCCAGAGGGCTCTTCAATAACATTTAAGTCGAATTGAAAACGACGCAAAACAGCAGTGTTGTGCAAATTATGAACTGGCCTGTATGATTTAATTCTCCACGGAAGCGTTTTATCAAAGAGTATGTCAATTTTACTGTCATCTGGTTGTTCAATTCCTGCAATAAACATGGTAGATGGTAATACACACAAAGTTTCTGTTATTATTTTGTGTGTGTGTGTGTATATATATGAAAAAAGTAGTCTCTGTTTAGACATCAACCATGTTAAGTGTAAGAAACCAAATTCTACTTTTTTTGTTTGCAGAGAATGGGTGAGTATCTTGAACATCAAGTCTAAAATGAATTAAGGATGCAATTGAGTCACCCGGATTGTGCGACCCACCCAGTCTCTACAAACAACAAACACGATGACTTTGGTTTGTCTTTTACTAAACAGAGACTACTTTTTTTCATATTCTATGCAGTTTTGGGTCAGCACGAATGACTACATTATAGATAGATAGATATATAGAATCTACACCTTTCCAGTAAAAGAGGTGGCATTCTAATGCAACAGGAATATCGCTTTGCTGCTCAAGTCATTTGAAGTCCTGTGAATTGCTGTTCTTTAGAGTGGCCCTTGCAACAGAATCACAAGTATGGCAAGTTCCAGGTGCACTGCCTCCCTCTCTTGCTCTCCCGAATAAATTTGCATTGTGAAACCCCAGCAGCCATCAAACCCTTTTTGGTTTGCAGCCCAGCTAAAAAAAGATTTCCATTTAGACCTTTTTTGAGAACTTCTATATATATTCAACTGTAACAGAACCCTCAGGACACATACAAAGAACTCTACCCACTTCCTTCCACACTGCAGCCTGGTATATTTTTGCTAACCAAGTTCAGCCTGTTTAGTTGCACTGATTTTAAACAGTATCCCTTTTTCTTAATATTATTTATTTTAGTTTTGTCTTCGACAAACTGTTCTAATGTACAGCTTGTTTGTGAAACCGTTTCATTTAGTAAATAGTGATTGCCTCAAACTTTGAAGAGGGTTTTAAGAAAAGCTTACGTCACGTCTTTTTAGAAAGGTATTTCAATGACGGCTTGATATGTTTTGTACTGTAGATGGTGGCCTTAATATTGAAAAGGGGGCTTTACATTGCCCTTCAATAGGAACAAATGAGGACTTTTAAAAAGTGGCCTTTTAAACGAGGTGGCCTTAATGCTTTTACTAGATAGTGTGTCTAAATCTTTGTTCAGAAACTACAGTGGCAACCCTAACCTGAAAGCTTGGTACTGTAAATAAATCACAGTAGTTTTGTTGCTCCACACAGTAGTCAAAGTATTGCAGAAGACGTGCAGTAATATCAGTAGCCAGCAGAGGGTTAAAGTTTGCAATGAAGCCTTCTGTTGAGATCTCAGTCTCAGGGTGTGTTGAGGAATTAATCCATCTGAGCAGATTTTACTTGCTGCGAGTTTAATAGAGGTGAACCACGAAGATGGAATTAATTTAGTGCTCCCTGCTACCTGAATATGAAATGCATCCATGGAATCCTTGCAGAAGGCTTTCGTGTTCCCTGCTGAAAACTTCACCCACGATGTAAAATTGCTAGGTGCTTTGAAATGAGTATTGCATTGTCTTTTATATGCCCGAGGGTATGTGATATTAATTACTATCTCTAGCAACCACAGATCCCCCAAGGACTGGGAACACAGTGAAGGTGTTAAGGGAACTATTTTTTTTTTTTAAACAGCATCCCAAAACCATTTAATTCATCAGTCTCTGGGGAGGGCTGAGTGGCACAGATAGACAGCTAATTCATTAGCCACTCAAGTTTATACACACTTGAGCTATGTTGGGCACACAGAACGACTGGAGCTGAGGCTTGTAGTGGAAAACTGCTACCCAGAGTCTTATAAAGTGGCAGACGGCAGGCAGTCATGTTTAAAGGCTGGCGTCACTTTTCATTAAAAAGCTCCCTGAAGTACTTTTTTTAAGTTTGTTTTATTTATTTAATTTAGTAGTCGCCAATTGATTTTACCCCATTTTTTCTCCCAATTTGAAATGGCCAACTGCATTTAGGCTCAGCTCATGCAGCCAACCCAGAGATACAGCGTCAGAGGACAACGCAGCGCTGGGCAGCTTACAGGCAAGCCCGCAGGCGCCCGGCCAGCCCTCCACCCCCGGGCGGCGCTCGGCCAATTGTGAGCTCCCATCCATGGTCAGCAGTGGAATAGCCTGGACCCGAACCAGAGACCTCCAGGCTATAGGGCGCATCTGGCACTTCTTAACCAGATGCGCCACTCCGGAGCCTGTGTTTAGTTCATTAACCCTCGTTTTATATCGAATCCACCTAACTGTGCTGTTCTTTGTGATCGATCTCCTCCTAGCGGCTGACAAATTAGTATATACTGACATTAGCACATACCAGTTGCCTCTCAACTACAGAGCTTGCTCATCAGTTGAACGGTAAGACGGTCCTCTTTGAACCTCATGGTTTGCAGTTTGCGTCCGACCCTTGCCTTTCCATTCAATGGGCTTGAGATGCCAATTCATTACAGTGGTACGTTATGGGAAATAACCATGACCCCCCCCCCCCCCCCCCCCATGGATCCCTTGAGACACCTACCAACACCTTGTTGAGTCCATGCCGTGTTGTGTCAAGCCTGTGAGCAGGACAAACGGTGGCCCAACCAGTTACTATTATTATGTTCAGTTGTTCAGTAAAGTAGCCAGGCAAAGTAGATCTTAATTTGAGCCTGCCTACCGTTGCACACGCTTCATATACTGTATAACATTAAAAAACGTGGTTAATAGAACTTCATTGTAATACTATTATTGTTATTAGTGTATGTGTGGAATGCTGTGAAGGTATATTTTAACATAACGTGGATGCCAATTAAAACTAAGCCTATTTAGAAACCAAGGCCACACCTTATTTAATATAAAAGGGGGGGGGGGGGGCGTTTACGTCATCATCCACGACCAAGCTTCAAAATTAAAAAGTTCGACGCCAACTTAACTCCAGGTGTTAAAAACGAAGATCTTGACAGCAAATGACTGTATAGCCTTGACATTTAAGAACGCACATGAAGAGCTACAGTGCATGTTCGAGGCTAAATAGGTTAATTAGTGTGTAGACCGAGAAACACTTTTCAAATGGTCTGGGGAAAAGAACAAAAACTACAGCAGCGTATAAAATGTTTTTTTTTTTTTTTTTTATATAATAGGCCTACACTTTTTTCCCACAGTCTTAAAATAACACAAAACATCTCTAAGTAACAAATTAAGAAAAAAAAGATCAAATACAATATTTACATTTGTTTATAAAACAAGCACAGATGATCCTCATAAACTGTGATACGCATCCTGTTTGATTTACATGTTTAATGGATGCATTCGATGGATGGTTTAATACGATTCTGTGCATACTGATATATGGTTATATATTTATTTATTTAACCAGGAGATTTACCCATTAAGAAAACCGAGGCCTAATTTACAAGGGAGTCCTGGAAAACAATAAAAAAAAAGACAATTGTAATGTACAAACAACACAATAAAAACGTGTGGTTCAGCCGCAGCATACATCTATCTAAAAATACTACAAATCTTTATTATTGTTATTATTTATTTCTTAGCAGACGCCCTTATCCAGGGCGACTTACAATTGTTACAAGATATCACATTATTTTTTTTATTTTTTTTACATACAATTACCCATTTATACAGTTGGGTTTTTACTGGAGCAATCTAGGTAAAGTACCTTGCTCAAGGGTACAGTAGCAGTGTCCCCTACCAGGAATTGAACCCACAACCCTCCGGTCAAGAGTCCAGAGCCTTAACCACTACTCCACACTGCTGACTCTTATTGTTAATATTGGACTGCAGGAGAAGCATTAGCAGCAGCCTCTAAGCAATTTATCCAATATGATCTTTAAAACCAGAGAAGGAGAGATTATCAAATCCCATCTCCATGCTCTGATGGAAAACAATTCCACGTCTTCTGGAGCTGATAGACAAAAGATAATTCTCCCGTACGTGCGGAACAGCCAATTCGACACAAAGGACTGGATATCCGGGCTTAACACCTGTGACTCGAGTATCATAAACTGAAAGCAACAAAGATAAGACATGGATTAATACTACTCAAACAGTACAAAATACACCATATGATATTAGGGCACACACACAAAATACATAAATAAACCCTTCTACTTTTTATTTTGAAATAGTATGTGCCTTATTTAGCCTGTGACTGGTGATACGACACGCTACTGTGTAAGGCACATACGAAATAAATACACGAAAACGGCAGGATTGAATGTGTTCAGCGTGTCATCACATGTATTAACAGAACGGGGGGTTTCATTAGTAAGTACGCAGACTAAGTAGTTGAATTTAAACCCGCCCGCTCAGAGCTGCTGAAAACGAGAGGCTGGGGACAGATTTAATCTGTCACGCGTTTGGTCTTCAGCGCAGTCTGTCAGAAGGAGCGGTTCTGTCAGCGTGTGCTTCGTCTTGTAGTGTTTGCAGACTCTCCACCAAGTGAGCCTGTTGCATATATTGAGACGAACGGCCTTTTCTTTTCTTTTTTTTTTTGTAGCACTGAAAACAAGTCATTCTTCCCGAACGATGTATCGCCGCTTGACAGAGAGGTTGCATTGTCTCTGAAGTGAAACGCAACAGTGGGATCAACAAACTGGGAAGGAAAAAAAGTGACTGAGATGCCGAACGGTAATCCTTATTGTTCGTTCTGCAAGTGAGGTTAGCGTGCTGTTATTTATCTCTTATTTTTATGAATGGTGCGTTTTTAATATAATGCTGCTATTGTATCGTGATGTTTTTTTTGTGTGGGTGTATTTGACTTAGTTCACGCAACTTTGGATAACTTATAAGGATATATAGCTTTTAGGATGCAGTTACCACATTTAAAATAAGTGTTTCTGAAAACTAACGCAAATGTGCTTGTTTTATTTTTTATTTTATTTTTCACATTCTTTCTCCATGCTTATACTGTGCATTTACCACAGCTGGCCGCCGTTTTTTAATATGCTTTACCGTACCTCTCAATGCTTTCCAGTGCTATCGATGATTTACCCTGCGTTCACTGTGCTTTATTACCATTTTCTATGCTTTTACAATAGGAAACTAAAAATAAGCATGTGGCAATAGGCTAGTTAGTTTCTCTGAATGTACCCCTACAGCAGCTCCATAAAAGGTGAAAGAACATCAGTGGTAAACATTTTATGTTTATTTAAAAATCTATTTAACAAAACTGAAAATAATTTAAAATAAAAAAAAAATGAAATTAAAAAAACACACACACACAGAGAAATGACAAATAAACTGCAATGCTGGTAATAATGCAAGTGTTTTCAAAGTCTATATAAAAGCTAGATTCAGCTGTTGCAGTTTCCACAGGGCTAAGTAATCCCTCAGAACTGGACTCGGTTGAAGTATTCATTATCTTAATTTACTGCGGGCCATTTCTGTTTTTGCATTTTATAGCCAACAGCAAATCACTGTATAGCTACAAGACTTGTGAGTTACAATGCCACTTAGGCAGTCGAAAGCAAATTTATGATGTACTCTAGAATCAATAAAGGGCTCGGAGTGGTAACCACATTCAGATTGCATTAATGTGCGAGTACTTCATGTAATTCAGACACTGACTGAGAAAACATACAGCTATGGCCAAAAGGTTTGCATCACCCTATAGAATGAACTCATTTTGCTTCCTAAAGTCGAACGAAACCTGCTGAATAGTGTTATGTAAACATACTGAATTGCATAGCACTGCTTTGTAGTTTTCCATACACTTAACGAAAAATGTGACATTTCGAAATGTAACATCAAATATTGTGCTACTATTATACTATTGTGCTACTATTTGATTACATTATGTTAAATCAAAGATCTAAATTATGTCCCTATATAGATATAGATATAGATATATAGATAGATAGATATATGGATAATGTATAATTTTTTTATGTCTTAATCCTAAAATTATAGGTGTTGCAAAACTTTTGGCCACAGCTCTACTGTAGGGCTTCAGTTTTTAATTGTGAATCAGCTATTATTATTATTATTATTTATTTCTTAGCAGACGCCCTTATCCAGGGCGACTTACAATTGTTACAAGATATCATTAGGTACATTATTTCACATTATACAGATATCACATTATTTTACATACAATTACCCATTTATACAGTTGGGTTTTTACTGGAGCAATCTAGGTAAAGTACCTTGCTCAAGGGTACAACAGCAGTGTCCCCCACTGGGGATTGAACCCACAACCCTCCGGTCCAGAGCCCTAACCACTACTCCACACTGCTGCCCAGCTATACCTTATAACAGTAAATCAATCTCTTGGTGATAAAGTAACACCAGTACAGTATGACATTTTAATATGCAATCTTCAGGAGAAAAAAACAAACAAAACAAAGGACTTATTTGAACTCCTTAGCCTCTGTTACGGTAGAACGATAATGTTTGCCAATATTCTTCGCTTCCATATGCCATCTCTTCAGTTAAAAACCAAAAAACAAAACGCTGCACTGAAATTCATGTTGAGAGAGAAAGAAACTAGCACTGTCATCGTAATAGATTGAGGGAACATCTGCCAATTATGATTAGAATATGGAGATTTACTTTAAATAGATAGACAAGAGGTAACAAAGAAAAACAGCAAATGAAGTGGGGCCAGGCAGAAGCCTATCAGAGTAAATGACCAATTATTTGTTCCCTTTACCTAGCTCATAACAGCTCTTTAGAAAAGCCTTCAAATACAACTAAAAGCATGCATATGCATAATATATTCCCTTTATTATTAAACAGTGAGAAGTGGAAACCTGTACACTGTTCACGAAAGCCTTTGAATGCAACTAAAATCGTGCACATCATACCTAGTAATATACACATCCAGAAACTTATTACTAGAAAGCAAGAAACAATATAGACTCTTCATGACAGGCTTCAAGCACGACTGAAAACACGCACGGGCTAGTACAGTAATATCATACAGCCGTGTGCACATGTATTAGAACACCCCATCGCGTCTGTAGTTTTGATTTGTTGTGCAGATGAAATCAAACCCCTGGAACTGAAAATCTGGGAACATTGTCCAAATAGGCCTCACATGCAATTCATTTAAAATTAGTAAAATAGCAAGAGAAAAGGAAATCCACAAATGGTCAAATGCACGAGACTTGGAGGAAGAGGAAGCTGGCTTGGACGTGGGCTCGGAGGACGCCCACTGAACCTTCGAGTCTCGTGAGCCATGTGGGGGATTGATGTGTTGAGGTGAAAAGCGATTGGGCATTTCAAATTGGGAGAAAATTGGGGAGGGTGATAATAATTGGACACACTAAATATCTTAACTATTCTATGGTGTTTCCAATCATTCTGAGTGGTTCTGAGTGCTCCAATATTACTTAACCTCATTCTCTAAAAAGCCTTTACCTTGCTTTGAACTTGCGTTGAGCTTTCAGTGTGATTTTTTTAACTCTTTTTTATTTTAAATACCGGGGCGAGGTAACCCCCACTCCTTTTTCTCTTTTGTTGTTATCTTTTTATATTTGTAAGCATGCGTGTTTCTGTTGCCCTTGGTGTAGTAAGCATGTTTGTAGCGTGTTGGGCAGTCTGAATGAAGTTCCTTATGGCACCTAAAATGGACCTCATGCTTCATGGTGTAACGCACACCCCAGAGGTTACTGTGCAAACAATTTACATCAACTCAAAAAAAGCTTTGTTAAATGAATCTAAACTGACTGTCCTGTGGCTGTGATTTATTGCTTTGTGGCAGCTTGCCTAATGTCCTAGTTTCTGTTCATTAACTGTGTTCATTTCACTTTTCAATGCATTGCATTATATTGCATTGCAGGACATCAATCAGCATGGCTCTAAATAGTATTTGCTTGCACTCCACAATGCATTCTCTTATCTTTCATTAAGTTAGTACCAGGAGTGGCACTGTTTTTACAGCGCATGGCTCAATAACTTGCCAATCACTTACTTTCATTTAAGCCTTCCTGAAAGTCACTAGTTAGTATGAGGGCTTGTTCCATCTGCACAAATACATTGCTGTGAAGGAGGCTGTGTGGTCCAGTGGTTAAAGAAACCACCTCAGCCACTGGCTCATTGTGTGACCCTGAGCAAGTCACTTAACCTCCTTGTGCTCTGTCTTTCGGGTGAGACGTAGTTGTAAGTGACTCTGCAGCTGATGCATAGTTCACACACCCTAGTCTCTGTAAGTCGCCTTGGATAAAGGCGTCTGCTAAATAAACAAATATATTGCTGTCTTTAACATTATTAACAGTGTTATGTTGACCTTTTAAACTGGTATGCAGTAACATTATAATATCTTTAAACAGTGCCTTTCAAAGTTGACCTCCATCACAAAGCACTTTACAGAGGTAGGCTGTGAACTGTGTGTTATATGCAGAGTCGCTTACAATAGGACATTGATTTAACATCTTATCCACAGGACGGAGCACAAGGAGGTTAAGTGACTTGCTCAGGGTCACACAGTGAGTCAGTCAGTGGTAGAGGTGGGATTTGAACCGGTGACCTTCTGGTTACAAGCCCTGGACTTTAACCACTGGACCACACTGCCTCCTATGTACGCAGTAACGTTATTTTAACTCTCTCATGCATGGCAACCTTGTATGGAGACGGATTAAAAAAAAACTGAATCTTTAAATGGGGACATATGGAAGATGGTAATACATTATAGCCTCATATGAGGATGCTATATGTACAGCGGTATCGGCGCTATGCTATAGTGCGAGAGGTTCCGGGTTCGCGCCCACCCTTTGCCTGTGTGTGGATTGCCTCGTCCTGTGTGATGCACCTGCCTGCGGTGTCAGAATTGGGATGCAGGTACGCCCTTCTATTCCGATGTCCCGTTTTTTTTGTTCCTCAGAGGTGGAAACCTTACTGGTCATTGATATCATTCAGCCAGAAACCACTCCATCAGATCATCAAAATAGTTATAAAAACTCAATTTTATAGTCATAAAAAGAGTGCTGCACTTTTAAGAATATACTGTAACATAATAAACGTATATATGAACAATGCACTAGGTGCTCGCTCTCTCTCTCTCTCTCTCTCTCTCTCTCTCTCTCTCTCTCTCATACATACACTGAGACTGTGTTACCAAGGTTTCCATCTCCACCCACACCCTTTTCACTTCCTGCTCCATGTCACCGTGGAGACAGTGTAGACTACAGTGGTATCACAGTCAATACTCTTTATACAGATGGATGTGTTGAAGATAGCAAGGTATTGACTGGAGAAAGTATGTTTATAGACAATTCTATGAAGATAGATAGATAGCGCAGCAGTGTGGAGTAGTGGTTAGGGCTCTGGACTCTTGACGGGAGGGTCGTTGGTTCAGTCCCAGGTGGGGGACACTGCTGCTGTACCCTTGAGCAAGGTACTTTACCTAGATTGCTCCAGTAAAAACCCAAATGTATAAATAGGTAATTGTATATAAGAATAATGTGATATCTTGTAACAATTGTAAGTCGCCCCGGATAAGGGTGTCTGCTAAGAAACAAATAACAATGATAGTAGATAGATCAATCTTTTTTATCTATGAGAGAGAGGTTAGCTGGCCCACAGCTAACCTACAATAACTACAATTAATATTGAAGAGAAAGTGCTAGAGCTTCAAATGACATTTTTACTTTACAGACTGGGTAAGATTTAGAAATCTTGTAGCAGAACAAGCAATCAATGATTTGACCATATTGCATGTTTTTTTTACATACCTGATAAAGAATGCAGAGCTTGAAAAGAGGTCATGATTTCAATCTCCCTGTGCCTGGAACTAAAGAAGCAGCTTTTCAAGGTTTCATTCTTCAGATCCTGTGCGCTCCAACCTCAACCTCTGCTTTAATAGATGAAAACAAATCCATAATTGCTTAACCCTCAAACCATTTTTGACGTAATTGCCTGACTAGAGTCAAGTAACAAAAATAACATGACATCAATCTGCAAAGTGCCTCCTGCAGAAAGCGCTGTACAGATGAATAATGGTTTGCTTTAGCTGGCTTCCTGATGCAGGACTAATGTCATATTTCCATCAGCACCATCAACCCTGTCTGAGTTTTAAGTGGTTCCTGCTAACAAAATAATCGCATTCATGTGCTATGCCATGCACATCCATTTACTATGTAGGGCTGAAATGTGTAGTTTTGAATCTATGATAAATTGTATGACACTAGATTTAAGAAATGTATTTGGAAGCCTTACTTTCATGGTCCTTTCAGTGAAACTGTCCCCACACCTTCAGGGCCTAATTTCCTACTAGCTGTCAATAACCAATCAGCTGTTTCTCATAAGCCAATGCACTAATATTTCATTGTAGATATAACTTGCTGTAATCCTAACTTGTTGCATCCTAGTTCACATTGCATATTAGTAGTATTATTTGCACTGTAAACTACACTGTATTTAAATATGAAGCTTGCATTCCAACCCTTTACTACCCTGTAACACCTGTAAGTCATCTTAGATAAAGGTGTCTGCAAAATAAATAAATAAATAAATAATAATATACTGAGCATCAAAAGAAACGTATCACTTATATTTTAGCATCAAAACTAACGTATCACTAGATGTGATTGAAAAATAACTCCTGTTTTAGAGCAGGTGCAGTGACTTTTTATTGTGCTGATTAACAATTGACATCGCGAAGATGCTGCAAAATGATCTGTTCGTGGCCTGTCATTGACAGGGAGTGTCTGGTTATACCGTCTCGACCAGGTTTGAAATTGCTGGCTGTGAGCACCCAAGACGGCGAGCCACAGCACGCTGCCCTAGTCCAGCCTCCAACATACCGATCGCACGAAGGCGCTGCTCTCTTGACAAACGTGGCATGTTGTTTTTTTTCTGTGATTTTTCTTTATTGCTTTTATTCAAGCTTGCAATTCAACAGCTGAAATCACTCCATATCCAGTGTATATTGATGCTCGGAATAATAATAATAATAATAATAATAATAATAATAATATTAATAATAATAAACTGATACACTTTGCATGCTTTGATCCGAAGACACTGCTGAGGTAAAAATGACAAATTTACTCAAAGACTGCTTGAAATGTATCCGGTGACAAAATTGCAATATATACTGAGATAGTATATCAATCACTATCAAAAAGATGCAATGCAGAGGGGACCCATGCATAAAATCTGCTATAAATGCAACACGCTCTCTACTGCACAGAACAGTGTTTCTCCCTTACCTTAAACTTACTGTAAGAATTACCGAAGTACTGTAAGAATTCTCCACCTTATTCAAAATGAAAGAATATTTGAATAGTTGTTGAGTTTTGAAACAATACTCCAGTGTTTAACAGTATACACTCTGTGTGTCCATACACACACATTTTAAAGGACTTCAGAATGGCTTCTTTCATTTGCTGCGTGTCCCAACCATGACCTCAGCTTAATGGGGAAAATAAATCAATTTCTGGTTAACTTCAAGCAACCCTCAAACAAAATGCCATCAATCTCATAGCTATCGCACTAAGTACAGATTCATGGCTGTATGTGTTTGGTCCTGTAAGAAAAAACACACAGCAGTTTATCATTTCTGGGATGTGGGAAATAAAATCGTAATGAGTATGAGGTCTCCAAAGACATCGAACATGAAGAATTGCCCTGAATAGGTTTGAGTTAATGAGATGTCCGACATGGAAAAGGTACGGCTCATTTCTGTACCACTTCTCTGGGAAATGTTTGAGGGTCATGTTTTTTTCTCGTTTTGAATCTGATTTATGTGTGAAATATTTCTTCTAAAAACTACTGTTGAACAAAAGGAGAAACGAAGCACATTTCACAAGCTGAAAACAATGTGTATATTTAAGCAACATATTCCAAAACACTGCAAGTGAAATGCTACCAGTTCTAAAAACAAATTCTAAAATTAAAGAATACCCCACAAAATACTAGGGTTGTGAGACTGACGCAGTGCGATTACGCAACAGATGTCGCAACTTTGCAATCCTGTTTTTTCTGACCACCCTTGAAATGGCTGCACTTCATTAGTCCTGCCACCAGATGGCAAAAGAGAGCAGATAATGCATTAAACAAAACAGCAGGGAGCGCTGTGGACTTAAGAAGACAGTCATGCATTTTGAGAGCCGTTATGTACATGTGATGGTCCTGATGGACTGCTTGTATGATGCATAAGATCAAATGATCATTTAATGATGGACTATTTTGTTAAAGGCATAAATTACATGGGAGTGTATTTTATTCATACCAACTGTAAAACACACATATTCTTCATTCAAGAATCACCTGGTGAACTACAACAAGCTATGCTGTGCTTCTGTCTCGTATCATGATGGAAAGGATACAGACATCTGTTACGATATATCATATTAAGAAAGCATTGCAATTCATCGATACACAATGAATTGTTACACCCCTATCAAATACAAATATATATTTTTTTTTTTTTTTTTTAAGATATTCTTGAACTGTTTTATCCCATTTGTTGGTTTTCCGTATTGAATGTACTTTGAGATGAAAAGCTGCAGGACACAACCCTGACAAACCTCTTAATCTGTATTTCTGTATACACTCAAAATGGAATACACGTCATGCATGTTTTTTGCATTTTGATTTTGAATGTGCTGCTCAAATTTGTTTGTCATCAACTGCAATGACCACCCCTCTAAGGATTTTTTTCTTTAACAATCAGGATTAATCACAACAAACCGGGATATTTTAGATGGCCGTAATCATAATCAACTAATCATAAATTCTATGCTCGATTTTTCGACTGAATTCAACTAACAGCTTCCTCTTACTCGCAGGTCTGGCAGCGGGATGGCATTGGCGAAGGGTTTGCTGTTACTGCTGAACGAGAGCCAGGCTGGTTTGGCAGCGGCTCAGGGGAACGGCACAGCAGACTGGGGAAGAGGAGGAGGGAACGGCACAGACCAGGAACGCCGGCATTTCTACAACTTCTACGCCATGCTGCTCACCCTGCTCATCTTCACCATCGTGTTCGGGAACGTGCTGGTGTGCATGGCCGTGTCGCGAGAGAAAGCTCTCCAGACAACCACCAACTACCTGATCGTCAGCCTGGCCGTGGCAGATCTTCTCGTGGCCACGCTGGTCATGCCATGGGTCGTGTACCTGGAGGTGAGATCTCAGCGAGACTCCTTTAAAAATGTTTATAATACAGAAAAGTAGCGTTGTCTCCGAAGCTACTGAGTAGAGACAGTCCATATCCGAGGATAACTGAATTCCTCGGAAATCTCGGAATTCGCTAGATCCCGCGGAATTCGCAGTCTTCCATAAATTCGCAGCTAAATCTTACCAGTTATCATAGTCATTAAAAAGAAACTGCGGGCTCCCGAGTGGTGCATCCAGTAAAGGTGCTCCACGTGGAGTGCAGGATGCGCTCTAGTCTGGATGTCACAAGTTCGAATCCAGGCTATTCCACAGCCGACCGTGGACGGGAGCTCCTAGGGGGTGGGCACAATTGGCCGAGCGTCGCCCGGGGGGAGGGAGGGTTAGGTTTGCCAGGGTGTCCTCGGCTCACCGCGCACCAGCGACCCCTGTAGTCTGGCCGGGCGCCTACGGGCTTGCCTGTAAGCTGCCCGAGAGCTGCGTTGTCCTCCGACGCTGAGTCAAAAATGCTTGCTATATTAAATTGGTTAACCCATAAATTTAAAGTGCTTAACCCATAAATTGTTTTATATTATTATCTTTACTTGATTTTACAAGCCATTAGTAATACACATACTAAACACATAAAATGCACCACAGAACACTCTGCAGTTTAAATGTCAGCAGTTTTTGCATATTTCCCTGCAGATCTGGACTGCCTCTAGCCATGAGCCCTTAAAATATTTAAGTGCAGTCAGAAAACTCATGCATTAGATTATGTATTAAAACAGACTTGACAACTCTATTGCTTTATACATATTTTCGTGACATTCTTTGGCCGTTGGCCTCACCTTTCGAGGTTCCTTGCCCATAAATTAGCTTGCAGATAAGTAGAGAGGCTGACCGTAGGGAAAGCCATGGGCAGGTGGACAGGATAGCTGCCCTCCCCGTTGGACGAAGCCAAAAAAAGCAGATGGAGGCTGGGGGGGAGGAGGAGGCGCACTCTGGCACAGAGCAGGGGTTGATAGGTCAGATTTGTAACGTGTGCAAAGGACAGTCCTTCCTCCCAGACCTGTTTTTAAACTTCATCTAATGTCGTTTGAAGACGCTTTAAAAATGCAATAACGGGTTAACTCAGAAAAGCTTTATATTCTTGAAAGGGGTGGCCTTTCAAGAACTTTCTTTGTGGTTTCTAATTAAAAAACACTAGGAGGTCTTAGATGTAATATCTTTCTTTAGATCAATTTGAAGCGCTGAAGCGCCCATCACACTAGAAATGTACTTCCAAGCACAGCAGGTTTTATGCCCTCGCTTCCAACATTAGGCACATTAGGAGACACTATAAAAGGATGAGGACATCAAAAAAAGGAGTTTGTTTTGAGAGTTGCAAGTGCTGTTGCTCAAATAGATTTTGTGTTCATATGACCAGTTTTCTGCAGAAATAACAAAACAGCTGTTTCTTTTCAACACTCTTTGCTATTACCTGCTTAGTGGATTTCAAAAGGCTTTGAAAGGCTGGCGTTTTTGACAGGCATTATCTAAAACAGGGGTCTGCAACCCTGGTCCTGGAGAGCTCCTATCCAGCAGGTTTTATAGCTGTCTTTACATCATCAATGGCTAAAGTAGGGTACTTGGACCAAGGGCTTCCTGAGAGAGGGTGTTGCCCACAGTTCCATGAAGTTGTGGGATATGTTTTAGCTTCACTGTAGGTGGAGTTGAGGGCAGGCTACTCGATTGACAGGGTTAAGAAAGCATAATAGATTAATTAACCCCTGCCAATCATTTCGCTTTTCCATCAACAAGCCCATCTCCTAGCTTTTGTAAACCACTCTGTTGTGTGAGTGAGTTCACCAGGGAAAGGAGCTAAACTCTGCATAAAAAAAATAAAAAATAAAGACTGTGTAGCGTTGTTAATAAAACAAAAAGTTGCTTGTATTTGCTAGAGGGGAGGAAGGACTAGCTCTCCCTACGTTAATCATAGATGGTGTAGAGACAAGTTTTAGGTCTCAGAGTAGTCAGGCTTTTTGTTGGCTTTTGTTTGTGTTCTTAAAGGCCCAGAGGCTTATAGTTTTGCTTTGCCAAATAAAAAAGCGCTGGTAGCACTAAAACCTGTGTTAAAGGGGCTGTCTCCACCTTCACCCACATGCAGAAATAATGACAGTGTCCTGCCACACTGACCACAGGGGGCGCTATATCACAGTGCTAACCAAGGCTTTTAAATTCTTATTTCTTATTAGTAACAATATCACTGCCCCCACTGTTTGTCTTTTTTAGTTTTTTTATCCGCTTCATGTTTTAGTATTTAGTATATAGAATAGATGTTTTCTATCCTATTTTCCAAAAAAGTGAACTTAGCTGGAAAATATATAAAACTATAAACTGTCTATGAATCAGATCCACCTCCAACAGGACAGCCCATTACAGCCTTGGACAGAAGGAGGCTGCAAAACCATGGCATGTTGCGATGCTGGTGTATTGGCATGTTTATTTTTTAATTTTTTGCACACTATGCAAAGTTAACAGATGAATTATGCATTTCATATCAAGTGCATGGCTGCCACCCAAAGCTGTCAACCTTCTCCAACTCAACTGGTCTAATTATGCCATGCAGAGATGCAAGGCATTAATAATAAATGGCAGATGAGCCGCGTTTCTGTCTTGACATGAGATGAAAGTCATTATAAAGTGCAGGAAAGGCGAGATTGCAGTAAACAACCCTAATCAACTGAATGAGTTAGCCTCCAGAATGCATTGATTTAGCATCCGAGTTCGAATGAATGTGATGCTGGTAGAAGGTACAGGGCCATATTCTGAGTGACAAGTTCAAGAAATAAAACATTTCTAATTATAAGCATGATTTAAGTCTGAACTGTCCTACCTTTTTTACAGCTATGGCCAAAAGTTGTGCATCACCTTGAATTTTAGGATTGAGACATAATTAGTTCATTCTTTCGGGTGATGTAAAACTTTTGGCCAGTGCTGTACAATTTAAAAAAAAAACTCTTTTTCCTCTGAAAATTTTCCCCTGCCTTGGCACTTACTACAAATTAGGCCCATGGCGAGCAGCTGGATGACTCCTGAGAACTAATTATCGAAACCAGCTGATTATTTATTTATGTCTTTGCAGATGTTCTTTCAGAAAAGATTGTTTGACCTACTGTGTGTTCGCTTTGCTCCCCCACTCCTTTATAGCTGAAATAATTATTCCTGAGAACTGTTTTTTTTTTTTAAAGGAATTTTAGAAAGTTGTTTGGGATGTGATGTTAGGTTGCTGCACGTAGTGTAACTGGGAACTGTTTTTTTATTTTAATTGTAATTTATTTTATTTTTAAGCACTAATGCTAGGTTGATGTGCATAGTGTACTGGGAACTTTTTTTTTCAATGAATGTTAGATATGGTAAATCAAAGCACATAAAAAAAGAGAGAAACGTAAAGAGTAAAAAAGGATCAGTGACGGCTATTTGCCCAGCCTGACCTTTGTTTGTGTATTTTTTGTGTTCGTGATTTTTGTTATGTTCAAATCTTTTATTTTCACGGGTGAGCAAGTGTGTGTTTTTTTGTTTAAACATTTTATTTATGCGTGTTGTGCTGAATAAAAACGGCCCAGCCTTTACCTGCAGTACTTCCCTGGTGTCAGTTTCCTTCCTGCTTCTGCCTGACGTCAGACCACTCAGTGAACCTGTCACAAGGGAACATTTGGTCTGAATCGCCCAGTGATAAACACATGAAAACTCAACATTAAAGATACTGAAAGGATTTCTAATCGTTTATTCTTTGAATGTATTAAGTTTCTTTCTGTATGTCTAAATGTAGCTCTTTAGTTCTAGATCAGAAGTGTCAAACTCAGTTCCTGGAGGGCCACAGTCTCTTCCGGAGGGCCACAGAGCTCTCAGTTTCTTAATTGGTCTAATTATTTGATTAACTCCAGGCCTCAAAATGTTTCCCACCTTGAATCAATTTTTAAAAATCAACTGTGAAAGACTTTGAAGAAATATGAGACACATCCAATTGAACAAATAATTAGATCAGTTAAGTTGAGTGAGAGCTGCAGTTGGAATGAAAACCAGAAGACCCTGCAGGGGCCCTCGAGGACCGGAGTTTGAGCCCCCCGCTGCTCCGGAGGGTTTCCGTTTCCTTGACCCACCTCGTTCTCTTCCTGGCAGGTGGTGGGCGAGTGGCGCTTCAGTCTGATTCTCTGTGATGTCTTCGTCACCCTCGATGTCATGATGTGCACGGCCAGCATCCTTAACCTCTGTGCGATCAGCATTGACAGGTAACTACAGTACAGCGCTGATAGACTAACAAGCTTAATACAAACGCAAACGTTATTCCATTTCATAATATTGTTTTTTTGAACGGTATGTCTCAATAAAACGCTACAGTAACCGTGTTGGTGCTGTGTTGTAGGTACACGGCAGTTGCCATGCCGATGCTCTATAATACCCGGTACAGTTCAAAGCGCAGGGTTACGGTGATGATTGGAGTGGTGTGGGTGCTTTCCTTCGCAATCTCCTGCCCTTTGCTTTTCGGTCTCAACAACACAGGTGAATCATAATTCTTACCAGTACTGCGAATCCCTTCTACTTCAATTATTTTAAAACAAATACAGTACCATCGACTCATTGTTCTTTTTGTAATACTGTCAATATAATTGGCTTGAGGAAAAAGTATATATTGTTCTATGCCCCTTTTGCTCAGATATTGTGTGTGTGTGTGTATATATATAGATAGATAGATAGATAGATAGATAGATAGATAGATAGATAGATAGATATACTGTTTGTAGTAGATTACATCAAACCAACATTATTCATAGTACATTATTCATACAGTTTTGGCCAAAAGTTTTACATCACCCTATAGAATAAACTAATTTGGCTTCATGAAGTCGAATGAAACCTGCTGAATAATGTGACGTTAATTGAATTACACACCGCTTTCTAGTCTGCCATATACATAAACGAAAAACTTACAAACATGTGAAAAATGTGACTTTTCGAAATCTAACATGAAACGTACCACTTTGTGGCTTCTGGTTGACTTTTGTCATCTAATTTCTTGTAGTTTCTTTGATGACATGATGTTATATAAATAAATAACGTTCATACACCTTTTTTAAAAAAAAAAAAAAAAAACTTTATCCAAACATTCTAGGTGATGCAAAACTTTTAGCCATAGCTTTACATATATTTAAAGTAATTCCACAATAACAGTGACCATACAAATTGGGAACACTGTTTCATTTTCCACATATGACATTTATTAAACAACGTCTGTGAGAAGTAAGCTCAAATGACAGCTGTTGTGTAAAGTATTGTGCCGTGACATGTTTTGCAGTGACGAGAGAGCTTACGAAGTGCAGCATTGCTAACCCTGCCTTTGTGGTGTACTCCTCCATCGTCTCGTTCTACGTTCCCTTCATCATCACACTGCTGGTCTACGTGCAGATCTATGTGGTGCTGCGGCGGCGACGGAAACGCGTGGCCACGCGACGCAACAGCACGGGAGCCAGGCCCGACCCACAACCCTCCATCAAGGTGCTGCTGGTATTTATACGAATGCATACACAGCAGTCCACAAATTCATTAGAACGTCCCATTGTAGTTTACTGGACTCCATGCATGACCGACTGTACAAAAGAAAGTCTGTGGAAACAACTTCAAGAACAATAGTGTGCCCCAGAGATTTTGAGACACAGACACTGTGCCAAAAAGCTGCCAAGCTGTTATTGACGCCAAAGGTGGCCGTATTAAATATTAGCATGAAAGGCATTTTCAGACACTTTCCAACGAGCTGTGTTTTTAGTCATGTGAAATGAGTTTGCAAAAACGAATAACTGATTTCTGCCGTACATTCATGCATTTTTCTTCTGATATCCAGAACAAATGTACTCACCCAGAGGATGTCCAGTTGTGCACTTTGATTGTGAAATCCAACACCAGTTTCCCACCCAACAGAAAAAAAGTGGTGAGTATTTTTTTAAAATGCTTTAATACGCTTTCTGTTTCCTTACTAGCATCAGAGCAAACCACAAGACACTTTTCAGCACCTTGTGGAGTCTTTGCCACGTCATGTCAAGGCTGTGTGCAGAGCACAGTGTCCAGGCAGTGTGTGTTACTTGATTTTCACCCCTTGCTTTGTGTACCTGTTGACAGACCCTGGTAAAAGAAGCTGTGGTTCACCCATCAGAGCCAGATCGAGTTTGCTTCCTAGCTGAGCCGGAAAGGACCAGACCAAAGACCACCCTCCTGGGGCTCCAGTCCGTGTCTCAGGCCCCCTCCCGGTCCTTACCCAGTGGAGCAGGCCTGCCCTCCCCTGTGGAAGTGCCGGCCGTGCCCCCGGAACTCAACGGCCACCCCAGACTGAAGCGGGCCTTCGAGGTGCCCCGTGCCACCGGGGATGAAAACGAGAAACCCACCCTCAAATCCACAGTCAAGGGCCGGTTATCCCAGCAGAAAGAGAAGAAAGCCACACAGATGCTGGCCATCGTCCTGGGTGAGTTTGTAGAGGGGTGTCGCGTCAGTGGGCTTGGTCACGTCCTCAAATAAACTACAAAATGAAACCGCAAAATGAAGCCATAATAGTAGTACAATATTATTCCATGTTCGATTTCGAAACATTTAATTTATTTTTTATTTCTCAGTTTTTTGTTAAATATACGGAAAACTACAAAGCAGTATGTAAGTCAATGTGTTAACGTAACCTCATTCAGCAGGTTTAATTCGACTTTGTGAAGGAAAATGTGTTAATTCTATAGGGTGATGCAAAACTTTTGCAGCTGTAGCAAATTCAAACCCTCACCTTTACCTCTTTTCTTTCTCCAGGCGTCTTCATCATCTGCTGGCTGCCTTTCTTCATCACGCACATCCTGCGGGTCCACTGCCTGCAGTGCTACATCTCCCCGGAGCTCTACAGCACCGCCACCTGGCTGGGCTACGTCAACAGCGCTGTCAACCCCATCATCTACACCACCTTCAATGTGGAGTTCCGCAAAGCCTTCATAAAGATCCTGCACTGCTGAGTGAGAGGGTCAGGATACAGGGTGAAGAGAGGGGGTGGGGGCACTCAGCCAGGGCTTCCCAAACCCGGTCCTCGAGACCCCAGAAATTGAGAGCTGCGGCTCATTGAACTAAACTCTTAATTGAACAATTTGGCCTTTTTAGTTGTTCTCAGCTCTTAGAAAAAGCTGCAGAAGTTAACTGTAACATTTTATAAGTACCTGGACATCTGCAGCTTTTGGGAAGCCCTGTACTAAACCCTGGATAACTAGATGTACCTCAGTATTTTATGGTTATCCCTCCTTCCCCCACTTTGAAAAATCCTAACTTGCTGTATATCATGGAGGGAATAAATTATGTGAAACAGTAATCGGATAACGAAGTGCCAGAACACAGATGTTTTAAATTGGTATAATCAGTGCTAAAAAAAAATTGAAAACACTGATTAGTTGTTCTTTTTTTATGAAAACGCACTTCTACCTGAGACAGTGATTTTGAGGATCAAAGTGCTCACCAAGACTTCAAAATGGAATGGAAATGTGCCGAGAGTCTCGACTGATTTCAAAGCGAGTTCAACTCAGTACTACTGACATATGGAAACAGTGTACGGGACTGGAATAGGACTGCTGAACTGTTTTTGAGTAAGGGGAGTTTTAAATAACCCTCCTTAATGAAGAAATGCTGAGAAATAAAATAATAATCAAACTCGTTGTCTGTGGATTTGCTTTCTCAACCTGATGTATATGATGAGCATACGTAAGCTATAAATAAACAATTATTTGTTTAGCTTAATTTCTGTTCTTATCAACTTATTTGTAGATATATTATCCTAAACAGAGCAATGGCAAAAAGGTTTGGCATCACCCTATAGAATTAACACGTTTTGCTTCATAAAGGCGAACGAAACCTGCTGAATAATGTTACGTTAACATATTGAATTACATACCGCTTTGTAGTTTTCCATGTACTTTAACAAAAACTGATCACAGTAAATGACACATCTTGAGGTGATCTAACACATTTGCACACTACTGTGTTTGAAGATAATTTGTTTTTTTAGCATCAATAGCTTCGGTAAATGCTATTTGAATATTTTCAGTTATCTTTAAATCATTCTATCTTAAAAAACAAATGCAGAGAGTATAGAGTATAGTGCAAATATAGTGCATTTCGTTATCATGTATTTCAAATACAGTAGCGGTATGGAAAAGATGGCTTCTCTGTGAAATGTGAGAGGCTTTGACTAGCTCTGACTCTTTGTGTGTCAGCAGTAACCCTATGCATTGGCCTGTATCCAGTATCAAAGCCTGGGCTCTCATCTGATGCCAATCTGATCTATAATGCAACACCTCGCTGTGTCAAACTGATGACTCCTCTTTACACGACCAGCCCTGGGGTGTCAGCTTCTGGCAAACACACTCTCCCAATCCAGGGTGTCTAAGGTATATTACTATCAGTGCTGGGGAAGGTACTTGAAAAAAAGAAATCTGTTAAAAAAAACTGTATCTAGTTACAGGAACTTAATGCTTTGTAACCTGTTACAGTTACACATACGGCAGTGTACAAATTTATTAGAACACCCCATTGCTTCTGTAGTTTTGGTTTGTTGTGCAGATGAAATCAAGCCACTGGCACTGAAAATCTTGTCAAAATAGATTAGCAGTTACTGATTTAACTGATGACTTTAATAGGCCACCCCTGCAATTCATTTCAAAGAGTAAGAGAAAAGGAACACACAGCCACACCATGTTAACATGCTCAAGACTGTTTATTATTATTCATTTATTAGCAGATGCCCTTATCCAGGGTGACTTACAATTGTTACAAGATATCACATTATTTTTACATACAATTACCCTTTTATACAGTTGGGTTTTTACTGGAGCAATCTAGGTAAAGTACCTTGCTCAAGAGTACAGCAGCAGTGTCCCCCACCTGGGATTGAACCCACAACCCTCTGATCAAGAGTCCAGAGCCCTAACCACTACTCCACACTGCTGGCCACATGGTGGGCATGATATCAAACAATTATTTATAATTCATAACAGAAAGAGAGCAATTATTCCCTGGTCAGTATTGTCTCCCTCTGTCAGTAGGAGTAGTATACTGTAATAGCGGCTTGTGTAAATCTATCTGCCCTGGTTTCCAGTAGCAAGGGGTATCATTTTGACAGACTGGAGAAACCTTATCTGTAGATAACCCAAGCTACTTAATTCATAGCCGAGCTGAAACTGCTCCCCATAGACCAAGATGGCCTTTACTTACAAAAGGAGCCTACAGTGATGACATCATGCTATTATTCTACCTGAAACACAGGAGCTCAGCCAGGTAGAAAGGAAAGAAACAAACCATTGCCTTCTGAAGAGCTGGGAGTTCATTTCATTTTGAAGAATATGGAGGTGATTTTGCAGGTAACATGAATGCAAGTGGTTTTGAAAAGAAGACTGGAGATTCGCTGATCCGTAAGCCATTTTAATTTATATTTTATATTTCTTTTGGATTATGTAAGTGGCAATTCCAGCAACCGCTGGTGCACTGGCGACCAGTAAGGTATGGGAATTGGAACGCATTTACTGGTTTCCGTAGAGAATCCGATATCAAGGTGATATGTAAAACCCCAGCACACGTTTATAGCAATTCATCAAACTGACTTTTTAACTTTGAAATTGCTGCACAGCGCGATCTGAAACTGACTTATTTGATAAAGGAACACAAATCTGGTTTTAAAACATTTCGAGGAAGGCCACCCCTTGATATTGCAATTGGTTTATCTTTCAGTTCAAACCGATGATTGGCTTTGCACAGAGAGCTGTGGATTCATCACGAGACTGTGGATCAGTTAGAAAACTGGAACTGCTAGTCACTAAATCCACGGCAGCCAAATAAAAATCAAACCAGCGTAGTGTTCCTAACGTGTTTTTATAACGCATCTTACAAAGCACTGGAATGGAAAAGCCTTTCAGATGCATTGGTGGGATTGCACAATGTCTGCTGCAAGTCTTGCAATGCAATCCTTGAGATCTCTGAAAATTATATATATATATATATTCTTTTTTTTTCAAATTGGCTGAATCGGAAGTGTTTAAGTGGTGATGGAGGTTTTGACTTCCAGTGTATAAATCCTATTGACCCGACTCTTAAGGAAGGTTGAATATGGTGGTGTTTTCTTATCCTCACAGGCACTATTATACACTAGGACGTCTTATGAATACATCTGTACAATGTCTACTGCAATACAAAGGCAATGAAGAGGCTGCATAAGTAAACTGCTCGGCCTTTTTACCTGGTTTTTGATGACAGGTGTTGCTTTTCTGCTGGTGTCTGGAATGCCTAATAAATAAGTATCAGAATGGTTGAGGTGAGTAGTTCTATTTCCCTTATGGCTGTGGTTTATAAAAGGGTGCATAATGTGGGCTTTTTGCCTAAAAGTCACGTTCACCTTTAATGTAAGCACCGCACATTATTTTTGTCACCTTTACATTTTCTTCCATGTGTATCAAATTCTGTGTGACCCAAAGTATACCCCCTGTGCAGGGTCTTTTTCACCCTGTCTTACAGGCAAATTGTGTAGAAAAAATTCAGACAAATACTTTGTAATGTCACCAGATACCCTTGATGTAAATAATATATTTGACTATGTATGCATTTAATCTCCACTCATTCTCTGTAGCAGGAAGTTGTAGAAGCTCCCCCTAGCGGAGAAGCTAGCAGTGAACACAGCCCTGTTGAGGTAAGATCTATGATAAAACTTGCGCCTTCATTCATCCTACTACAACGATGATTGCTAATACTGGCATCACTTTGAAGGTTGCACCAGTCTTCGTAGTCACCACCGCAGAAACACATTTTTGTGATACCACGATGAGCAAATATCCTTGTCGCTCTCAGTGGTGGAAATAAGATTTGAGGGCAATAAATGCCCCTGATCAAAATCGTTGCCTTTTTTGGAAATTGATACATTTTGATGATAACAGGTCATTTTTTGGTAGGCCATAGAGTGGATGAATTCATGGATTCATTTTTCGCTGCAGGTTGAGGATTCAGAACCTCTCCCTTTCACAGAAGGTGCTACCGTGACCATTGCGATTCAGGTGAGATGATTTCAATACATTGTTTGATATGATTATTTATTTGATTTACATTTTTATCAGCCATTATTAATACAAACACTAAACACATCAGATGCTCTGCGGAACACTCGACAGATATCTACTTTTTTGCATATGGGGCTCATTTCTGGAATAACTATTGTACGGTCTTAACATTAATGCTAAAATCTCTACATTTCCCCCCAAACATTTAGGTGGTACCACCCAGTTTGACAGAAGACCCATTCTTGGCCCCCGTACCTGCAGAACCCCCCCTGGAAGCCCCTGCTTCTTCCCCCATAGACCCCCCCACAGACCCCCAGACATCGAGCGCCACAGGGCAGGTGGGCATCCCAATTGAGCCAACCAAGACCTTGTCAGAGGGGGAAGGTAAGATGCCAGCTTAATTTTTGCGCCTGTATACCCATCAAAACGGCTTCTCAAAGCTCATTTGTAATTAGTATCTCTGGTTTTGTGAAAGTCATGAAAAAATGTTTCCATACACTTAATGAAAAACTGCCCAAAATAAAAAAAAATGTGGCATTTTGAAATCTAACATGAAATACTACTGTACTACTATTATGGCTTCCGGTAGACTTTGAACAATATAATTTTGTAGTTTCTTTGATTACATGATGTTAAATAAAAGATAAATCAAAATTATGTTCATACAGGAGGCGTGGACCCAGATGCCCCTTCAGTGCCTACTGCCCCCCAGGGCTTGCAGATCTTCACCATCAATGTGCTGGTGTTGCTGGTGCTCCTTGCTGTCGCCTTGGTGATCTGCCTCATCGGTAAGGACTTCAGCTTTCACTCATACATCATAGCATCAGAAATGTGGTGGAACCCCTTCTTCAAGGTGAGTGAGGGTAGCAGGTTTGTGCCCAGAGCTTAACGTTGCCATGGATTGGGGGAGCGGACACCTGCAGGGATGAGCATAGTCCACCAGGGGAGCCATAATAGTAGTATTTCATGTTCAATTTTTCGATTGACTTTAAGAAAGCAGAATGAGTTCATTCTCTAGGGTGATGATGCAAACTTTTTAGCCAGGGCTGTATATTGTGTTAAGCATGCTTGTGAACTTTCTCATTTCCATTTGTCCTGCAGTGAAGTTTGTGTGTTTTCCTGCAAGGAAGAAGCCACCGTGCTGGGATCTATTTCCCCCTTGTGGAGAGAGTGGGAATTGCAGCTCCTCTCTCTCTACTGCCCCCTGCCTGACCAAGCAGTACCTTAATGACACCAACAACTCCAGCAAAGGTCAGCATTGGTGCATTCTCTTACAGTGCCATTACCGGAATAAACAACACAGATTAATATAAAGGCTCTTTAGTAAACCTAGATTATTTCTTTATAGTATTATAGATGGTATTTGGTATGGTATGCAGTATTTGCGTTATTATATTTTTACCGCGTTGGGTATTTTAACCAGGAGCGGGTTCAGACATGTCTTAATGGAGGTAACCAGTATCTTCACTTCATATGGTTTTCAAGCCACATTTTATGAGGCAGCCTGCCTGTGTCTAATCATTCCTTCTACTGTGGTCAGAGTACAGGAATCCAGTGGTGCTGTGGGGTGGGAATTCGCTCTTGCACCTCTATAACCCGGCTGACCAGAAGTACTACAGCGTGTGTCACCAGGGCTTCAACCAGACCTTGGCCTGGCTCTCCTGCCAGGAACTCGGCCTTAACAGGTACTCTCCCTAGCACTGCTACTGCCGGGAGCAGGGTATAGCACAGGGGAGCAGGGTACAGCACAGGGGAGCAGGATACAGCACAGGGGAGCAGGATACAGCACAGAGGAGCAGGGTATAGCACAGAGGAGCAGGGTACAGCACAGGGGAACTGGGTACAGCACGGGGAAAGATGGTAAAGAATGTTTTTTTTGTGGTGGATTGTGATTGCAGGATTGTGTTTGTTTTGCAGTCACCCCGTGTCACAGGCAGTGAGCCTGAACTCGCTGGGGTCACAGGACCTGGGTGACCTGGCCTCCATTCAGGAGAGGGGGTCGAGCAGCGCTCTCGAGGGACTGCTAAAGCCAGTGTGAGTGACCACCAGGCAGCTAAACTAACTGCACAGAAAACATTATGTTAAGCACGTTATTAACAGTTTCTTTTGTAAGAAAGAAGGAAAGAAAGAACAAACAAAAGAAATAAAATGAGAGAGCGAGAAAGAAAGGAAGGAAGGAAGGATAGGAAGGAAGGAAGGATGGAAAGACAATAAGAATAAACTAGAAAGGGAAGAAAGAAAGAAAGAAAGAAAGAAAGAAAGAGTAAACCTCAATAATTACTGTTCTATTTTGGTGTTCTGTTTAGCACGGCCTGCCCGAACAATGAAGTAGTTTCCCTGCAATGCACAGGTGAGTAGGCCGGTATAACGTGTCCACCTGTGAGTCACTGCTCGTGTGAAGAGGAGAATCATGCCAGCACTGTATAAACTCTTTCTTCTACAGCCACAGAGATCTCCCTTTGAGAGAACAGGTATTAAATCATACTGTCTCAATAACTGTGGAGCCAACAGGATCTGTGTCTGCATGTCTACTTATCCTTGGATAGAGAGCTGTTGGCTGTTTTTGAATTCTCTCTCTCTCTCTCTTGCTCTCTCCCAGACTGTGGTCACCGCTCTGTACCTACTGAGCGCATTGTGGGTGGCAACCCCTCGACTCTTGGACGGTGGCCCTGGCAGGCCAGTCTGCGCTGGGAAGGCAGGCATGTGTGTGGGGGCTCGGTAGTGTCAGCACGATGGGTCATGACAGCGGCACACTGCTTTGCACTGTGAGTTTACAAGCCAGACCTAAACTAATTTGATGTCTGCAGCTGGGTACACACCATACCAATTGCTATGTTAGTAAGTGTCCATTTATTGATTCCAGCATTCCAAAGTTACACATCTATAACGGAAATATTTATCGTTCGACACAACAAATGTGTGACTTAGTTTTAAACTGAACTCAGATAATGATCAGCTACCTAATTCTCTGGGAGAAAGCTCAGGTATGGAGATGGTCTGTCGTCAGGAGAGGATTCAGGTAGCTTGTCTCACTTATATATTATTATTATTTATTTCTTATCCAGGGCAACTTACAATTTGTTACAAGATATCACATTATGTATACATACAATTACATAATTTTTTTACACATTGTTTTACATACAATTACCCATTCATACAGTTGGGTTTTTACTGGAGCAATCTAGGTAAAGTACCTTGCTCAAGGGCACAGCAACAGTGTCCCCCACCTGGGATTGAACCCACGACTCTCCGGTCAAGAGTCCAGAGCCCTAACCACTACTCCACACTGCTATATATCCCACCTAACTGCTCGAGTTCTACTTTCATAACAATTTCGAAACACCATCCATTTCTTGACATAGTCTGTTACCCATGTGCTGTCAATACACATGGTGGGATAACTGTTCTGCATTCTAGATTGCCAGGAATGCCACCACACTGAAGTGCGGACCAGTCTTAGCAGTCACTATTATCAGCTGACCAGCAGGGGGCGGAGGGAGGTTGCTGAGCAGGCATCTCTTGGTATTAGTCACAGCTGCTTGTACGATTTGATGTGTGAGTTGCAGGTACAACCTGTTGACGGCTGGTAAGTGGACTCTCTTGGTGGGCTCCGTCAGCAGAGAGGGCTCGCCGGCAGGAGGGCAGTACAACGCGCTAGAGGTCTACCACCACCCCAGCTTCACTCACCTCAACAACGACTACGATATCGCCATGCTGCGCACCACCGTCGACGTACGCTTCTCAGGTGAGATTCGGGTTCCTCGCTGTTGAACGCGTGTCCCACTCTGAGGACTATTTAAAAGCCTGCTTGGAAAGACATGCTTCTTTCCCTTTCTCTTTGTTGGCGTGCATTCATTTCTTTGTGTCGTTGCAGACACAGTGCGGCCGGTGTGCCTTCCTAGCTATGGACAGACTTTCCCCCTAAACTCCAACTGCTGGATATCTGGATGGGGATACACTGAAGAGGGGGGTATGGGTCTTTAAAATACTTGTCCCATCTAAGGATCCTGTCCTTCTGTACATTTTCACATGTACAGGGGGATTCATAATTTGCATGACATTTTATAATAACAGCAGTGGGCAGCAGTGTGGAGTAGTGGTTAGGGTTCTGGACTCTTGACCGGAGGGTCGTGGGTTCGATCCCAGGTGGGGGACACTGCTGCTGTACCCTTGAGCAAGGTACTTTACCTAGATTGCTCCAGTAAAAACCCAACTGTATAAATGGGTAATTGTATGTAAAAAAAAAATGTAATTGTATGTAAAAATAATGTGACATCTTGTAACAATTGTAAGTCGCCCTGGATAAGGGCATCTGCTAAGAAATAAATAATAATAATAACAATATTAATATTATTTAATAACAGTCGAATAGAAAACCATACAAAACAAGTGTTGCACTGATTATGAATTGGTCTCTAAGCTGTAGATACTGTGTAGGTCGTGGGTCTGTTCTTTATTGTTCATGGCATTGTATTTAGAGCTCTGACATACAGACAGACAGATAACCCCTTATATCCTCAGAATCCAATACTCTCAATAACTTATATTAAATAACAGTGCTACCAAGCTGCATCACAATTGGACAAAGACGTGCATACGAAAGTCCTGCCACTTCTACCCCATACTCATCACTAGGGATAAGAAATGGATACCAAAGCCATGGTTAAGACTTTCTGTCTCAGTCTCTTCCACCTCATCCCTCCACAGGCCCCATCTCCCCCGTGTTAAGAGAAGGCCAGGTCCAGCTTATTGACAGCACTGTGTGTAGCCGTGTTGATGTCTATGGAAACTACATCACCCCACGCATGCTGTGCGCTGGCTACATGGACGGCAGGACTGATTCTTGCCAGGTAAAGGACCCCAGCGATTCCAGAGGTGTGGACGGTGTGTCTTTTGCGTTCATACCATGGTGATACCATGTGTCCAAATGTTAGTTTTGGGGTGTTAACGGTCCAAGATATTGCCAAGAAGTCACCAAACACTAGCAACCGTGCTTTCATATTTTACTGTATAAACGGAAATCACAATGGTTCTTTATAGGTAAATCAAACTACCCTAATCAAATTTTCCCATTGTTATATACTATGGATTGACCATAGTTTACCATGGTTTGACATGTTTTTTCTAATATGGTTTACCATACCTCTGTGAGCTTTACAATGCTTGCCTATGCTTTGCCATGCTTTCACAATGCTTTATTACACTTTGCTATGCTTTTACTAGCATAGGTATGACTATTTTTGCATTACCCACTTAGAACCGTTGTCTAAAACATGACGTGTATTTTATTATTTGTTTATTTAGCAGACGCCTTTATCCAAGGTGACTTACAGAGACTAGGGTGTGTGAACTATGCATCAGCTGCAGAGTCACTTACAACTACGTCTCACCCGAAAGACGGAGCACAAGGAGGTTAAGTGACTTGCTCAGGGTCACGCAGTGAGTCAGTGGCTGAGGTGGGATTTGAACCGGGGACCTCCAGGTTACAAGCACTTTTCTTTAACCACTGGACCACCCAGTCTAAGCCAATAGCATAAGCTTTGTGAATAGGATCCAGTGTCTTTGACATGGAGAATGAGTGTGTTTTATAGTCATGTCTTATTTACATGTAGAGTAGATGGGAATGGCAAAGTTCAAAGATCATATTTTCACAAATGAAAAAGCTGTCCATCAGAAAGTACTGTCCCTTCTACCATCCATACACCCGTCACTAGGGATAAGAGATGGATTCCAAAGCCATGGCTGGAGCTTCTTTCAGGGCGACTGATTGCATACCATGCTGTTTCTGCAGGGGGACAGCGGGGGTCCTTTGGTCTGTCAATCCGGCCAGTCTTGGTGGCTCGTGGGGATAGTGAGCTGGGGGGACGGCTGCGGCAGGCTTGACCGCCCGGGGGTCTACACCAACGTCAGCGAACTTCTGGACTGGATCTACCGCAAAATACAGGCGAGTCTCCTCAACACGCAGAGTAACAAATGCTGTCCGGACACTTCTGCTGCCTGGAGACTTGTATTTTAGTATTAGCACAAACTTCAAAGTGCTCAGTACAGTCTACACTGAATCAGGTGCAAGCTGGAAACATTTGAACCTCAGGGTTATATTTTCAAGGCGCTACTGTACCTCCAGTCGTTGATTAACGCCTATTTTTTGAAAGGAGAAAAAAATCCTTTATATGTTACAGAACGAGGTACAAAAACCTGGAGAGCGCTTGAAATATATTACAGCTGTGGACAAACGTTTTGCATCACCTAGAATTTTAGGATTGAGACATAATTTAATATATATATATATATATATATATATATATATATATATATATATATATATATATATATATATATATATATAAACGTCGTAATTTAGATACTTTATTTAACATCATGTAATCAAATAAACTACAAAACGATATCGCAAAAGTCTGCCGGAAGCCAGTACAGTAGTATTTCATGTTAGATTTCGAAATGTTATATTTTTCAATTGTTGTCAGTTTTTTTTTTTTTTTATAAGTACTTGTATATGGGAAAACTACAAAGCGGTATGTAATTCAATATGTTAACGTCACATTATTCAGCAGGTTTCATTCGAAGCAAAATGAGTTCCTTCTATAGAGCGATGCAAAACTTTCGGCCATAGCTGTGGATTTATAAATTGTCTTTATATATAACTCCTTAAATAAATCAATTATGAATATTGTTTCTTTTTTAAAATTAATTAATTAATTAATTAATTTATTTATTTATTTATGTCTCGGCAGGCTGACAAAGACATCCCATGATTCAAAACACCGCTGGAGTCAAGAAATGTTACACCGACACCTCCAAAATACATATTTTCCTATCGTTTCAGAAGAATTTAATAATTCAGTCTTCAGGAAACTGTGCCTTCATAGTTTCAAGAGTACTGCATGTGTTTAGTGTTTTGTTAAATGTTTGTTAATGTTTTGTTTAGTTTTTTTTTTTTTAGACAAAAAATATTACAAGAAAATAAATTCAAATAAATAAATTAAGAAAATGAAATGTCAATTCATTTGTACACAGTATAGGCACTGCCGTTTGTGTGTATAATGCTTGGTTTCCTGGGGGTGGGGTATTTTTAGGGGTAGCAACTAAAAATAAACACGTGTATTACCCCAGAAATGAGACAGGCCACCCATTTTCATTTTAAAATATCTGGCACTACACTAGGAAAAGAACCTTTTTTCGGCGTCCTCCAACTCTAAGTACACATACAATCCCTTGGACATTAAGCACCGGGATGCTTAATAACAGGATAAAACACACGGAAGGTGAAATATTGTGCAGTATTATCTGTAAGAATGGCTTGGAAACAGAGCCAGCTGGTCTAGTACGATCTTTTCAAATATAAATGCGTCTTTTCCATGTTTCAAAACTTCATTTGAGACCGAATGCACGACAGGTGAGATTGATAGAATTATGTTGTAAAATTTTAAGTATCCCCAGTACATTTTACACTTACATGGGTGAGTCTTTACAGCGTGCTAACATCATCCCTCTGAGCACTCTCCTTCATCCAACATCATTACTGTCTGCAGTAAGAACATCTGCTTTGCCAAATATCCGGTCATCTTTAAATATAACCCGTATGCTAACTTATTTTTTATCTACAAACCATTCAAATACACCTTGGCCCGTTCTCCATAACAAAAGCCAAGACGTGGTCAAAGTCACGTACTGTGTTCTTAACAGTCTGGCACGAGATCAACAACGACGTTTAATTAGGCAATACAGTCGTACAAAACCACTGTGCAGTATTGTATAGTCTATCTTGAGTAATGGCACAAAACATTGCGCATTGAACAGGGTGCTGCTGTAGCTGGGTATTCTGCAGTCTGCACAGTGCAGACAGCAGGCTAATGAGGAAGTTAGTTAAGTACCATTAAGAAAAGCTGTTAAGATTAAGCATTTGAGATACAAAGATACTGAAGAGCAATTTGGTACAGATATGAAAAAAAAAAAAACACTGAAGACCCGGTTCTTTGATGCGTTAAACTTCTGTTCTAAGAAATCGCTTGATACAGAAAGTTCCATAAAGCTAATATGAACAACAAGAACACATTAGTTAACTGATATTTTATATCAACGCCACGTTTTTAGATATTATTTCATTCATAAACGGCAATGCTTTCTAATACTGACCTTTTATTGGGTGTATTGAAGCCGTTAAAATACTTTTTTGCAGCACTAGAGGGGTCTGGAAAGGAAGGAGTCTTCTTTGCGTCACTGTGTATAACTACTAGTCTGGAGACTTTGCAAGTATCATAGTAAAGCAATGGCATTAGAAATGGGATGAAAGTTTAATAGGAAGGTTTTATCATAGTATCCAGAAAGAGGTGGATAAGGAACTGGGAAGGAAAGAGGGAAAGATCGTTAGATAGGTTAAGGATTGTACATAGTTCTCTGAATTAGTGTGTATTTAGAATGGGAAAACATAAAAATGGATTATGTGAAAAATGTAAAGTCTCAGAAACAGCGGAAGATTATTTATTAAAGTGCGAGGAATTTGTGGAGCAGAGAAGGAAATTGGAGAGGAGGCTGAGGGAAGTGGAGGTTTATGAATTAAACATAAAGAGTTTGTTGGGCAAAAGGAAGGAGTAAAGGGAGACTGAAAATACATTAACGGAATATATACAGGATACAGGAAAACTAGGGATGTTAATAAAGAAGACAAAAAAAAATATCAAAGGGAGACTAATGACTACAGATAGAGGGCGCTAATCATCTAAAAAGATAAATGGAAACGCGCCCTTTAGACTAACCTGAACAAGACTTTGCAAATAGCTTTCATGCCGGCTGTCAGATACGCTGTTGATCCTACGGCTCTCGAGTTAAATATTAACCAGAAGGAGCGTCCGTTGAGCTGGAAGCAGCAGACTTTCCTTGCGGATTCCGCGATGGGCTCTCCAGTATACAGACGTGTAAGGTCTCTCTTGGCCTGTAACCTGGCTTTTAGGACAGCCGGGAACAACAGTGGCATTAAATCCTGGCTGAAGCCAGCTTTTACCAGCAAACAACGGTTGTCTCTACCGTCGCAAAGCACTATACTTGCTAGAAGTTACTGTCAACACACGGCGCAGAAAGGACTTATATTCAGACAGGTAAGTTTGTACTGTATTCTGTATAAACAAACAGCTCTTTTTTTTGTAAGAATTTCGGAACAGGTGAAGCGAAACAAACATGTTTATAAACATTTGTAGCCTAGACAGATGTACGGTACGTTTGAGTTTGTACATATTGTCCCAAATCTGTAATACTGTATTCTACACTAGAGGTAATTAAAAATATATATATTCGTACTGTACTGCTTTATGGTGTTAAAACTGTATTGCATTCCCATCTTGTTTACACAAAATATATCATTATGTGGTGTCTTTTACATGTGCCCATAGTTAACCTAGATCTGCTCGTAACTAACGCTTATACCATCAGACCCGGAAATACAAATAGCAGCTTAGTTGTCTCCACATTAAAATGGCCACAAGGTATTTGGAGTTATGTAGGGACAGACTCCTTGTAATATCCCAAGGCTTATTATCTCACTTTGATTTATCACTTAACTGCCATACAAAATGAGAACTGAAGATAAGGAGGTTTGCTTTACAGTATTTGAATGTGCAAAGTTCAGTAGGAAAATATAACATACACTGTGTTTGTTTACAGCTCGTGTTTTTAATATGTTGTACGTATGCAGTGCAATAGACTGTGTGTTGAAATAAACATGACTGAACAATGTTTAAATTAATCTCATAGACATTTTATTAAAAGTTTTGCCATATTATTAGTGAATTCCAGATCGTCAGCCCAGCTTATGGGCACAGTAATTGGTCGAGACCTTTGAGGGGATATTAAAAAGGGTTAACTGTATGCATAGGCTTTTTGTTCAACCTGAGCGCTCAATTAATTAATCGGTGTAGTTATTTGATTAACTGGACACATTTAGCACGTCTCTCCAATGTTTCATAGGTAGTGTACCTTGAATCAAGTGCAATTTTTTGAAATCGTCAACTGGAAAAAAATATTAAACCCGTGCAATTGAACAAATAATTAGATACACTATAACTTAGTAGAGCTCAAGTTGGAATGAAAACCATTAGACCCTGCGACCCTCGGGTGACTGGAGTTTAAATGCTTTAAATCCTGACTTCATTCCTCTTCCGATGGCAGATGTTTGAGCCAATAAGCAGCACCTACACTTACCTGCTAGCCGACTGCGAGACCAGAGAGGCGGTTCTGATCGACCCAGTTCTGGAAGAGGTGGAACGGGATGCCAAGCTGGTGAAAGAACTCGGACTCAGACTCCTGTACGCAGGTCGGTGTGATGTGTCTGAGTCTGGCTTCTGCCAGCGCCAGTGCGTGTCTCTCAGGCTCAAACAACAGACCAGTTTGTATGAACTCTATGGAGTTTGAGATGTTATCCTGTCATAACTATGAAAACCATATATGCATTATGAAATAGATACATAAGATAGGAAAATTAAGGTTTTACAATTTTGCACACAGTGGCTGAAAGGGAAGTCTAGTGGGGTCTTTTTTAGATTGGGAAAAAAAAGCTTGTCTATTTAACTTCACTAAGCAAAACAGAGTATTAAACTGAGTTAAAAGAAAACAACAGGTCTGTAATTTTGACAGACGCATGTGAGAACATTTAAGTAAAATCCACTTTTACAAAGTTTTGAAAATTAGGCCCATAATGTGGATGTTTGGTTGAGTTAGGCATTTTAGCTTTAGACGACTGTCAAATACTGTTGCACGCAAAGAAATATGATTATTGATCACTGACATAAACACACTATCAGTGATATCACAATAATCCATTTAAATTAACTGATGTGGCGATGTACAATTACTGCCGTACTTGATTGATTTCTCCGGATCAGAGGTGGAACTGTAAAAGGGAAATGTGGTGTTTTGAAGTTCTGGGGTTATTGCCACCAACTAAACTTTGCTGTCTGTCTGCATGGTGTGTCCAGCGAACACTCACTGCCATGCAGACCACATCACAGGCACAGGGCTCTTGAAGAAGGTGGTGCCAGGGTGCAGGAGCATCATCTCAAAGGACAGCGGGGCTAAAGCTGACATCACTATCCAAGAGGGCGACTGCATCAAATTCGGGAGATTCGTGAGTCTCTGCCCAGTCAAGTAGCAGGGGTTAAACCAAGACACCAGATATGAAGCCAGTTTAATTGACAAGCAAACGGTGACTTAAATTGAAGTAATTTGTTGCCACTGTGAGAAGCTCATTTTAAATACTGCTAATTGCTATTTTGATCAATGAGGTGTCAAAACGGATTGAGAGGGAACGGGGAATTGGAATTGGAATTGGAATTGAAAATCAGGAATTGACCCCAAACCTGACCCATGTTTTATAAAAATGTAGAAATTAAAGTAGAACAGTAAGTAAGCTGGTTTATAAGCTGGTAGTGGTGGAGGTATATGGGGTCTGCCTTTTGTATAGCAGTGACTCAGCTGTTTTTAGTATTGTTCTCTCTCCCTCACCCCTCAGCATCTGGAGGCTCGAGCCACCCCAGGGCACACTGACGGCTGTATGACCTTCGTCCTGAATGACCACAGCCTGGCCTTCACTGGAGACGCGCTGCTCATCCGAGGCTGCGGCCGAACTGATTTCCAGCAAGGTGAGCACGTCTCAGCTCTGATGGAAGGGACTCCTGTGCTGTTCGGTGTGGTTACATTGATTAGTCATTTAGCAGATGCTTTTATCCAAAGCGACTTGCAGAGACTAGGGGGTGAGCGATGCATCACGACTGCTGCTGCTGCTGCAGAGTCGCTTACAATAGGACCTCGGTTTTACATGTTAGTTCCAGATGTACCAAAATGTCATGCCGCTGAGGATAACAGTGAATCAAATTTTTTTTATTTTTTTTATCAGCACTTATCCGGCTCCAAGCAGCTGGTTGATCTCAAAACTTTGTCAAGTCGGGCCTTAAAGGAACCCAATTGATTCAGTAGGGCGAGGTAACCCATTCTGTATCCTCGCCACTCTCTGTGTAAGAAATGTCTCCTTCCCTCTGTCACACATGTCTCCTGTTAAAGAGGTTACCTTGAAGTGTCATTTTGCTTGCACTGTTTTACATACCGTACTATTGTGTGGTGTTTCTAATCATTCCTGAGTGCTTCTGGGTTCTCTTCTTCCGATATTGAGTTATAGTTTTTCTCTGAATCTGCGATCTCTGAACAGCCTTTCAACTCTACCAGCGCAAACCAGTTCAAAGCCAATTTATAGGCACATTTTGACAAATCATTTTGTCTCTCTATGACAGCAAACAGCACCCAGATCCCCACCGAATGATTCTGAACGCCAGAATATAGTAAAAGTAAGCAATTGTAATGACATTGAAAGCCACTCACTTCCCAACCAATGGTGGTGTCCTGTGATTTGGACGTTGTTCATTTTTCTGTGTAATACAGATTACATCCACCAGGTGTCAGCATAATAAAGAATTTTGTACAAGGTGGTAATCTGTTGGTAATGCTATGAAATGCACCGAAAACAATATAACATGTATTTTGTAATATGTCACCCTTTTTTTAAAGTTTATGTAATAATGAATAAATCATGCTTGATTTGTACTTGCTTGCATCAGAGTGCAGGAGCCCGTATAGGTGTCTGTAGACAGCACAATCGAGCACATTTCTGTTTTAATTTTTTTTTGTGTGTTTAATAAAACCACCATATTTTTTCTCTTTTTTTTTTTTTTTCCTAGGTTCTGCCACAACACTGTACAAGTCTGTCCATGAAAAAATATTCAGCCTGCCTGAGTGGTGCATTGTGTACCCTGCTCACGACTACAAAGGTGAGAGAAAAAATCAGATGCAATGAAAATACTCTTTGATCTGAATAAGGACAGCAATATAAAGGCTTGAGGGCTCATAAAGTGACCAGGTGTATAAAGATGTGATCTCTTCAAAAAGGTTAAGAAAAACAACACAGCCATGGTAAGATGTTACATCTACAAATATATTCAATAAAAAATACCCCCTTTTTTAATCCCCGGCATTCCGTAAATCTTGGGGGGGGGGGGGAAACACTTGGCCAATTGGCATGAAGTGTGGTATAAACATTATTTAGCATAAATAAGGTCGAGCATATATGTAGGTGTTTCTGTGTGTACATCCATCTGTATATCACACTGTCACTTAACGTGAATCTTGAACAGAAAATTTCACATCCTGTAAGTCATTTTAATATACTTTACCATGATACTAATATCTAATTTGCTTACCGAATGACTTAAGTACCACGTATCGAGTTTTCATTAAACTATACATTGCCATTCCCTATATATCCCACTCTGTACGTACTGTTGATACAGATAGCCCTGCTGATAGCTCTCCCCGTGAACGTGGATGAATGGGACTTGCTTGTTTTTTGTTGGTGATTTAAGTGCTCGCATGCAAGTTTTTCCTAAAGGAGGCGTCTTGTTTAAGTTGGTACATATTCTGCAAAAAGAATATGATGCTGTTGTGGTTTGTATGCCTCTCAGGAATGACAATGTCTACAGTGGACGAAGAGAGGAGGCTGAACCCTCGACTAACTAAAAGCATGGAAGAGTTTGTCATCATTATGAGCAACCTGAACCTACCCAAGCCTACTCAAATAGGTAACTTACTGTACAGCAATGTTTACCCCCAGCAACAGATCCAAGAATCAATATAAACCTCTTCTGTGGCAATTTGAGAGTTCATTTCTAGGTGATGTATAAAGTAGCATATATGGTGATCTTCAAGGTCTCGAGGAGATTACTAAATCTCAACAATTTTCAGCAAAGGCTATTGACTTACAATTAGGGCTTGAACTTTTCGTTTTTTATTTGCCAAATCTCTACCTCCCTTTAAATGTTAATTAGTAGTTGCAAAGCTGTCTCTGCATCCTAAGAAAGAGAACACTACTAATTTAAAGACTGGGTGTAAGATTTTTTTTTTTTCTCAGCTACGAATCAAGGCGATTTTAAATGATGGTCTTGCTATCAGTGCACACTCAGTACTGGGTATTTTATGCTGAAAAGAAAATCTGTCAGGACAACTCTGTTAAACGAGTGAAAATAACACAAGCACAATGATAAACTAGGTGATTGCAAGAATGAAATGCAATTGGGGCCAGCGAAGAGCAATTAGAAATAAAAATGTGTTTGAAATAAAAAATTAAGCGAAACAGAATCGGGCTCAGTCAAGATATGAAGGTAAAAACAAGGGCATTGTTTTGTAATTAACAACTTTTTCTGAGTTTAATTGGGAAATAAGTTTAAAGGGACATCATGTGATCAAAAATAACACCCGAAAACTTCAAGCCCTACTTATAATACAGGACAATGGGCAGAAATCACTAAACAGAGTGATTTCTGCTCATTAACAGGTGAAATATGCAGCCCTGGTGTAAATGCGTAGCGTTGCTTGCTGGGAGCTCAATGATTTAATCTCTCTTGTTTTCACAACACAGACACCGCTGTTCCTGCCAATCTGGTGTGTGGGATCCAGGGTGATTGAGGACTAACCCTAACGCTGCTTCTCGCTGGACACAGAAAATGGTTTAGTTTTTTCAGCCTCATTTTTATATATGAAATGAACAACATGTCTTTTTTATGATTTTTATTATTGTGTGTATTGCAATATGTAATTAAGACAGGATAAAGAAGATGACAGGAAATTAGTCTGATAATGTAATGGCAATTTTGTGGCTTTTATTCAAAGTACTTTGATAGAATTGCCTGTCAACTATGACTTTCAGCACTTATAAAATGTGTTGTGTATATATATAATTTAATGGAAATGGAAATAACCGGTGACTTACAGCCCTTCATAACTCAAGGCTTTGTGTTATTTTTGAGATGAACAAAAACTACAGAAATCGTACGTGCTTTTGCCATAATCAACACTGTGAATATAACATCCACTATTGATATAAATAGTGACGCATTTGTTGGATAGATTGACTCCATGCAAACAGTTACAGTGAAGTGTAATCGGACAATAAATCATGGTATTGTTCATTTTTTGGTTTAATATATTTTTTTAATATTTTTTTTTTACTACGTGTGTGTATGTTGAAAATACTGAATGTGAAAATAAAGTAGTTGGCTTGCACTGACCATGCACTGCTGTAGAAATACAATGTCTAACCTTCATCGGTATTTCACATTAAGAATCATGTTTGCAGCATGAATACTGGAGCTAATCTTAAGGTATCGGTTTGTTCCGTGCTCTAGCATTGCCCCTAGTGGGCCCTCGTGTAAACCACCAAAACAAATGCTGCACAATCTGGCACTCGTTTTGAGAGGGAGGACTCAAGAGAAGACTGGGGAAGTGCCTATTGCAGAGCAGTGAGGGAGATCTCTGATGGCTCCTTTCTGCTTGTCTGTTTAACCTGTGTCTGACAGTCAAGCCCCAAACCTCCAGGACAAAAAAACGACAACAAACGAGATTGCCACAAAACACTTTCATTGGTAAATAATTACAGATATGTACACGGTAGACAAGTGTCAATTGGAATTGTTTTTGCTGATAAAATGATTTGGTAAAACTGTAGCGTGAACCTAAGCATGTGTTTGTCTGCTGACCTAGAGTTGAATTGTTAATAAAAGACCTAAACATTTATAAATTAAGGAGAAAAACAAGAAAATGCAGGGCGCATTAAGTGTACAAAGTGGAGGTTTTATTGTATACGGCACACACACAAAATGAAACCAAAATGAATTGTTTCAACATATATTTTAGTGTAGATACTGTAATAATATACTGTCAATTAATTCTACAATATACAGTATGTGTGTGTGTGTGTGTGTGTGTGTATATATATATATATAATGGAAGTGATGCATTTGAAAATGTATTGTTGTCTTATCACACGTAGCTACAGTAAAACCATAGGGGTTTGAATGATGGGTTATTTATTCAAGGCCTGTCAGTCATTATGAGAGGACACTCTTTCTTCTCTCAGTTCCCTGTAAGCCTCTTAGGAACAGAATCCTTTGTTCTCAATGCCTCGCTTGGGAAAAGTGCCAGAGGCACCCAGACAGCGTCCCACAGCCACAACAGCACAAACCTGTTCAGCGAAACTGCTGACAGCTCTTTCAAATGCACCTCAACGAGCTCCTGCACACACAAACAGGCTCGAATCCGTCTCCTGTTCTACGCAGCATTTCGGAGAAATAAACTAGGGGTAATAAGCACTGATTTGCGCTTCATTTTTTGTATTCATGAATTTCCCTGATCTATTCTAAAAATATTTTATTTACAGCCTTGTGCACATTGATTAGAACACCCCATTTGCTTCTGTTGTTTTGATTTGTTGTGCAGATGAAATCAAACCCCTGGAACTGAGAATCGGAATAGACAAGTTAGTGATTGGCTAATTTAATTGACAGCTTTAAACGGCCACACGTGCATTGATTATGGGGCCACGAGCATTCCAACTAATCAGCTGTTCTCATTAATAACAGTAAACAGATACTGTACAGACTTGTATTATGAATCTCAAATTCTTATTGATGTGGGTTAATAATATAACTGCACTTTTAGCTGATCCTTTTAAAAAGGTACAAAAAAAAAAAAAAACCTTCGTCCTACACCCAAGATACCATCTACTTCTGTATATTTTTAACCACATTTTATGCAGTGGCAAAACATTTGCCAGCTAGTATTTTTCCTTTAGAATGTTCGGCAGTGGAGAAGCTAGAGATTTATAACCACCCACACCTGTCAATTAAAATACAGAAGAGTTCTCAAAGAGGACTCCAAAATATGGAGTCATGTTGTTATGGCTACAGTGATGTTTCTTACTGTAAACAAACATTTAAAAAAAAAAAAAAAAAAAAGCGCATTCCTGAGCTGAGATCGTGTTCCTATTTCTTCTCATTTTTTTTTTTTTTTAAATCATTTAAAAATAAATTTAAGAAGCTGAATCTGCAGTAGCTGCAGTAGAAATGCAGAATACAGAAGTAAACTTGTCAATTTGTAAAGCAGGTTGACAAGTAAAGTTAACTGCTTATTAAACTGATCAACTGTGCACTGTAATTTTCCGTTCTGTACCTTCTGTTGATGTATGCCATATGGTCATTGACTTTTTCATCCTAGTGATGTCTGATTTTGAATTTAGAGACCTGACAGCGACGAATGTTAATGACATACTTGTTTCCTTTCGCCAAAAGCATGTTCAAATAAATCTTCTGTCCAGTTGCTCTGTGTATAATGATCCAGATTATCTGCACTTCCCCTGTTCATCAGAGCTCAGATGAACACCCTGCTATGGGAACTGTCTGGGCATCAAGAATGCATGACTCACCAGTCTGCCCAGCTGGAGAAAGTCTGTGTGGTTACATTAAAAAAGCAAGGTTCACAGACTGTGTATCTGAAGATCACCTCACAATTAAGGACACTTTTTTTTATAGTCCCAATCTACTTTTATTGACGGCAATTTAAAACCAGTTAATATAGACCCTAGGTTTACCATAGCCCATAATCTTCTTTTTTTTTCACTACTAAAATACTAAAAAAAGTGCTTCCTACCTTCTGTTCTAAACTTACATTTACTCACCTTCCATTTTTGCCCTCTTGTTCTTCACTTTTAGGGCACTGCTGCTGTACCCTTGAGCAAGGTACTTTACCTAGATTGCTCCAGTAAAAACCCAACTAAAATAATGTGATATCTTGTAACAATTGTAAGTCGCCCTGGATAAGGGCTGTCAGCTAAGAAATACATAATAAATGTAAAGACTTAATCAGATTAAAGTTAGATTGTTTCTAGGTCAAATGAACCACCTACAATAAACGGTTTAGCTGGAAACTAACAGGATTTTTAGATTAGGGAGACTGTGAAAGCTGAGTTGCAGGTTTCTCTTCAGTAGATAACTTCCACTACAAAAGAGCTTGTGTCCTTTTATTCTCAAAACACTTACTGTGTGTGCCTCAATGCAAACAACAGACGGGTGACTGTAAAGCACCTAATCAACCTGTTTTAAAGGGGATCGACCGACAATGCATTTCAATGACAGTAACTTCATGGAGTTGAATACTTTATTTCATGTCTCTGACAATACCTCTTTTTTTCTGCTTTATCTACAGTAACGCCCGAAGTGCCGTATAATAAAACGATACTGGCAGACATCATTTACCACACTGTATTGTCACACAAGTACACAGTCTGGCGTGCGGCATGTTCTCCTGGTATCAATCAATCAATCTTTATTTTATATAGCTCCTTTCATAGTGGACCACCATCACAAAGCGCTTTACAAGATGCAGTAACAACAAGAAAATCCATAATACATTAAATACAGTGGAAAGTGCCAAATACATGATAGTAGCATAATACATGAAATAGTAGTAGCAACACAGCAGATAATAACAGATATCAAGGTTAAAGACCATGCATGTGGTTTACTGTCCAACCAGCAACGGATCACTTGTACGTCTGACTGCAATTGCTAATTTCAAGAACGATT
The DNA here is from genome assembly GCF_902713425.1 of Acipenser ruthenus. Lineage (NCBI taxonomy): Eukaryota > Metazoa > Chordata > Actinopteri > Acipenseriformes > Acipenseridae > Acipenser > Acipenser ruthenus. The sequence continues at coordinate 1,232,338 of NC_081226.1, read as the reverse complement.
TTGCACCAATGCACCGAGCTTGAATTGTGTGCAAACCCTTTTTTTTCCCAGAAGGGTACACATAACAATTATTATTATTATTATTTATTTCTTAGCAGACGCCCTTATCCAGGGCGACTTACAATCGTAAGCAAAAACATTTCAAGCGTTACAATACAAGTAATACAATAAGAGCAAGAAATACAATAACTTTTGTTCAAGTAAAGTACAAGTTTGACAAACCACAATTCAATAATACAGCAGGTAATAGTGATAGTTACATCAGGATATGATTAAATAGTGATAGTTACATCAGGATGTGATTAAATACAAAGTACTACAGGTTAAACACTTGGCAGATTACAGTATTCTGAAGTACAGGATTAAATGCAGTAAAATAGGGGCTGATAAGAGCAAAATAAAGCACATTTACATGAAGGGTGATAGTGTCCCAGGATACAAACAGAGGAGTTCTACAGGTGCTCTTTGAAGAGGTGAGTCTTAATAATGTACTTTAGAATTGTCAGTTGCAGTGGTTTGATTTCATCTGCACAACAAATTAAAACTGCAGAAGCAATGGGGCGTTCTCATAAATGTCAACACTGCATTGTAAGAGTTATAAAAAACAGGTTTGATGTAACATGTACCTCTTTCGGAACTGTTGCTGACGTCATTGTTTATTTAGGAGACAACTCGTTCAAATATCCAGCTCATGTCTAAGGGTGTCTTCCTGTTACCAAATGTTACACACCCCATACCTTACAGGACATGCGGTGATTCATTACTAAAACAAAGCCATCTCTGTTGGCTTAATCCCAGTTAATGATGATGACACATTTTACTTAATTGTGGCAACACAATTTGAAAGCCCAATCCGAGTTTGGGAGACCTGCCGTGTCAGACCTCATCGGTAATTGTGTTTCCCTATTTCAGCTGCAGCGCCTACTGCTGCTGTCATCCCATTAAATAATATGAAACGATTTATGAGACCACACCCTAGCACTTCTGTAGAAAAAGCTTCAAGCACTATGGAATCAAAAGCTTCAATTTTCTCTAATTATGAGTAAGGTGTCTTAAAGGAGCAACCAGAAACACACACACAAAAACTTCTATTACCATAAGCAACATTCGCTTATATATATATATATATATATATATATATATATATATATATATATATATATATATATATATAAACGTACTCATAAGTCCTTTATAGTTTTCCCGCAAATGTTTAATTGGTTTTCCATACTGGATCGGGTAATGCCCCCTCTGTTCTATCTAAAATGCCACTTCCTGTGTGTACAGGAAACAGTGCGTGTTGCTGTCGATGCCCTATAGGAAGCTATGTGGGGTCCTATTACCTGTAACACAGTATGGTCTCGTAAAGGTAACACAGGAGTGGAAGGCGCAGTGTAACTTCCTCAAAGGAAATGCATGCAAACCTCCATTAACCTCGTGAAGTACCAGCTGTCTTGTTTTAATATAAATATATATATATATATATATATATATATATATATATATATATATATATATATATATATATATATATATATATATATATATATATATAGCTATAGCATGTGTTTCTTTCAAAACTGCACATTTGAAACCCATATAGTGACTATGAAAGGTTACATTTATGATATGATTCCGTTAGTTCCCACCACTTGAAGCCAGGTTTGACAGCTGGTATGTTTTCTGTACAGTATGGGGGTGTTTTTTCTTCAGTCGTGAGACTGTATCTTGACAAGTGTCCTATATATATAAGTGTGATTATCTCCTGCGAGCCTGTTGCTGTCAGTGTTTCCACACACACCCCTGCTTACTGCTGGTGATAGTACTGCCAGGGTCCTAGCACCGCTGCAAACTGTTACACAGAGATAGGAAACAAAGTGTGAGCCAACAATCACAGGAAATATAGTCCAGCTTGTCTTATTAACACAGTCATTCATTTCATATCAATAAGGGTACTATATTTAAACACACGTAGTATGAATAAGGGGCTAAGTAGCTTCAAATGGCATTTAAATATCTTGTTTTATATTGACAGTATGTCACCTACTCTACCTGTATTTATAGGCAGGGTGAGTAGATTAAGCTGAGATGAAACGTCAAAAAATTTGAATGGGGACTAGGAAGGCTGTTTAGTCCTGGCACCTAGGATTTTCCAGACAAGTTCAAAGCCAGGTAAAGGCAGACTTAGAGAAATAAAATTGAAAAAATAAAATAAAACACTTTTTTTTTTTTCATTGTATCTTTTTTTCTGTAAGTTATCATGTCACCACACTATAAATTTATTTCCTGTGCTGCATATTCCTACCCGAACCCTCAAGTACTCACAGCCTAGAACGCTTTGGGGATAGTAAGTAAGGGTCTGCATACACAGCACAGGAAGGAAGTGGATTTATATAGTGTGGCCCATGGGTTTCAAAGAACGGAACACGACGATTATTTTATTTTTTTTTTGAGCCGTGCTCGTTTGCCTGCGATTACCACAAGGTTTGTTATTATGCTAGTACGAGCTTGCTCTCCTCGCTGCGTTTTTGATCTTTATTTTTCCAAACTGGACCCGCCCCACACACCCCTATTACAAAAGACTAATGCACCTGCTTCGCTCTGAAGAACTGAAGTTTGTGCGTGTTGTGAAATGTTCTGAGAAAAGAAAAAAAAAAAGTGACGCGGCGAAACAACGCGAAGCCTAAATGAAACCTGAGTCTCTTTTCTAATAGGTGAAGCAACGCTTACGCTTTTAATTTCGACCATGGGACCTTAACTTATATATGTATATATATTTTAAAGACAATTTGCAAGCAAACAGGTATACGTGTGCAACTGTAAACGACGCTGATTCGGTCAGCCGGCGCTCACCTTGACTGAGGTAAATATTTTTGTTCAGAAGGACTCCGACCTTAACAAAACCAGGAACTATACTACGACTTGAAGTCCACATAACTGCAAGTAAGCAATTCTAATTTTTGTATTTTAATAAATACGCATGTTTTGTAAGTTCAAACCATTCTCCCAAAGTTAATAATAAGCAAACAAACGCATGCCTTACTTTTACAACATTATTACTATTATTGTAATTATTATTATTGTAGTAATATACGTAAATACAAAAGACTCTCTCTCTCTCTCTCTCTCTCTCTCTCTCTCTCTCTCTATCTATCTATCTATCTATCTATCTATCTATCTATCTATCTATCTATCTATCTATATATATATATATATATATATATATATATATATATATATATATATATATATATATATAATATACACATACACACGCAACGGTGCTATACTTCTTAACAATATAAAGTTAAGACTTTTTGCTCGAGCAGAGCTGGCTTATTTTCAACTACAGTTCAACCGTGGGAACGATAACGACCCGCATGAACCAAACCTGTTGAGGCAATGCAGGCAAAACAAGACTTTTATCTGTTTTTGCAGGCACCTATACTACCGTGTATTAGCTAATACTTTTAAACCAATTCAAAATACGTTTTGTCGAAACGTGTTGTCTACTTGACAAAACGTTCCTGCTGGTAGCGGCACATCACACTTTTTGTAATATACAGTAACCCGTTGTTTAAAATGCTAACAACACAAGGGCCTACAGGAAAGGTGTCTTGTGAACAATGCTGATAGCTCTGTAACAGTAAGTGCTCATGATGCCATGGTACCATCACACGCAGTGCAGTGGCGTTTTTTGTATGTGATGTATATTACTCTCATCTTCAATAGGGGTTAGGTTGGGACGTCAAACTCCACACCAGATTCAAATCCAGAGATAAAAGGAATAAGAGGCTAGCACACCCTTATAGTCAGCTTCAAGTTTAGGTACCATCACTATTACCAGAGTAATTACTGGGTGATCTTTATTTTGCACACCTTGTTAAAATGGGTTTGTCTCCAGAATTGTTTTTTAACCCAGATCATAGGTGGAGTCGGCAGGTGTAACCTGCAATCTGTCACAATCCATTCATTTCCATTACCCAACACCTCATCATCAGTCGTCTCACCAGTAGCAGGATTTAGTTTTTAACCCTTTAAGGTACAAGGGACATATGTACCACAGAAGTAAAAAAAAATAACGCTAACTTTCATATTTTTGCGATGAGATTTACTGACCGGTGAGATCTGGTCATCCGAATGGTCAGTTTAATCCTCGTTACACTTGAGTCGCTCTCACATGTAAGTGTACCTGAAGTGGTCGAATCATATTTATCTTACCTGAATTCTACTCCCCTGGTTAACTGTTTTTGTTCTGACTTGGTCCGTCCACCCACCCAACACACACACACACACACATTTTCAGTTTCTTCAAATACAGCCCCTAACAACTACTTGATCCCAACTGGAAATTGATGTTGTAATGGGGTTAAGAGTTCAATTAAATACAGTCTGCAGTGTACCGGGAAACAGACCAAAATCAAGAGAGATACTGTGTTCAACTAGACTAAATGCGATGGTCTAACCTCCCTTTTCAAAGGCTTTGGATCCCCCACATAGTCACATTTGAAAAAAACATTTCGAAACTCCAATTGAGGGTTTAACACCAGCTGAATAAAATTGAGGTCCTATTGTAAGTGACTCTGCAGCCATTGTTTGCCACCTAGTCTCTGTAAGTCCCTTTGGATAAAAGCGTCTGCTAAATGACTGATTCAATGTGGACTGTATTACATGTAATGAGTTGGTGTGGTCACTCACAGCTCAAGCTTCTGCACAGAGTTAAGGAGCAGTATATAAAAACAGTGCCTCACACATCACAAACCCCAAACAATATAATTGATTGCTTAAGAGTGAATGGCAGCTTCTTGCTAAAGGGAAGCTCAGGGGTGCCTGCCTGCAGTCAGTGGCGTTATCCCCTCATCTTTTGTGAGCACTAAATTCAAAATCCAAGAAATTGAAGCGAACCAAAACGTTCCAGCAGACCCCTAGTTCAGACTCCCCAGAGTCAAGCGTGCCGATGCCAAGCGGGGCAAAGGCCATACAGTTTAAATCTCTTGCGCTGTGCTCCCAGTCTTTGTGCCACTTTCTCAGTGAATTCAAAACTATTTGCATTCCCATCTCCGATCAGCTATATTTAGCAGCCCTTCCAGAAGAAGCTCGCACAGACTGCCAAATAAGGAATGAACGCTTGGCAGTGAGGGTGAACGTTTCTCACACGGGTTGCAGTGTTAAACATGGAAAATTGACTGCTGTGCACTGGACTCACCAAACTTGCGCACCGTGTTACTAGATCCTCAGCTGGTGCACTGTCCTTGCACTACTAATGTGTCATTGTAGATTGTCGTGACTTGCTGCATCCTATTTCATATTGTATTTTAGTAGTATTACTGTAAACTATACTGTATTTAAATATTAATCTTGCATTGTAACCCTGTACTGCCCTGTAACACCTGTAAGTCGCTTTGGATAAAGGCATCTGTCAAATAAATAAATAAATAAATACATAGATTTAATAATATATCTAGTTTTAAGTTTCTAGAAAAGACAAGGGTGTATGTGGTGGTTCTGTAATATGCATTACAGTAATGTCCACTAGAGACAGGATTTCATATCTGACCTCGTAATATAATATTTTGATAGGTCTACTGTGTCCAGCATTGATTAAAGAGAGAGTTACTAAACTTAGCCAATAGCCCTGTATTACTTGGGTTCACCTTCAGCAGTCATTGCTAGTGCGTGCGGCAGGCTGACCCAAAATTAGAACGCAAGGCCGTGCAGGGAGTTAACTATTAACTGCTCCAGAAATCAAGGATTGGATATTGAGCAGTACTTAAACTTGACCAAACAGCCGGTCCGTGTTAATTGCACTTATGCACTGTGAAGATAGCAATCTTGTTGTTTTAACTGTAAGATAAAAAGCAAATGTTCTCATTATTAGCACTAGCACTAGCAACATTATCACTCCCTTAAAAGCAGCACTTACCAAGGTAATATACAAAGTGTCCTTTCTAAAACCCTGGTTAACATTAAGAATATCAGAACTAGTCCGTCTCCCCCTTTTTTTTTTAAAGTTCTAATAGTTATATTTTCGCACCTTCGTAATAGCGACTTATCCAGTTGTCGTGAAACTTGGTATAAACATTATTTAGCGGAAGTTCTTGAGAATGTCTTGGGGATAAAGGTGGGTGTCTGTCTGTCTCCGTCCGTCTGTATGTCTCCCATTTCATCTGCGGTTTAAAAACATCAAGCATCCTGGCTCCTGCTCATTTTAATGATGTACTTAATTGAAATTCGGAACTGGGGGACAAATAGCTAGCCTTAGTTTCAAACCATGCTACTGTGCTTTTGTTTTGTGGAACAAGGAGAAAAAATAGGACCTTCTAGGTAGGCTGTTAAAATGCAAAACTGGTTTGTGACTTAAGGTGAAAGGCTAGTCTGTTAGTCCGGCACACCTCTTCTGGTTGCAATTTCCACGTGTCGTTGACTACACTGGAAGTCTATCGCTAGCATTTGGTAAACGGCATTGCCATCCATCTGTGCTGTGTAACTGCAGTGGAAAATTGCCTGCGGCCGTTTTTCTTTGTGTTATTTCTTGGCAGAACCAGTAAACACCCTGAGGCCAAGTCACATTTATATACAACTCTCTTTTTTTAAAGATCCGTATCAAGGGAGGTTATGAGGAGTATGGTGACGGGGGTGAGACCGTTCAGTTCTGCTCTCTGCATGACGTTGATTCCAAGCTAGACTGATCCAAGGGCTGAAAGGTTTGAGCTATGAAGATGGGGTTGAGGGAACAGAATCTTTCTAGGAATGTGTTAAGGGAGACCTAAAAGGAGTTTGAGTTTAGATTGCACTTATCGATCTCTTGATCCGCCCCTCCTGCTCTGCACTGGACTCGCCTGACCTCAGCACCACGTTACTGGATCCTCAGCTGATGCACTATCCTTGCACTATTGCACTACTAATATGTCATTGTAGATATAACTTGTTGAAATCCTAATTTGTTGCAATGGTTCATTAAGAAGAAAAAAATTAACTGTGACCGTGTACCTATCGTCACTTCACAGATCTGTTGATAAGATACCGACTGATATAGTTTAATAACATGCTTCACTTTGATGTGTAGCGCTCTGTTTACTGTACACATGACGTCATTTTCTCTACCCCACCCAAGCCCGGTCAATATCCCAGCAGTGGAAATGTCACCAGACCAGGCCAGCTTGGCACCTGTCCAGCCTGTTTGTGCAATGGAAACAAGGTCAAACTGAGGCCTCCCATTGAAATGGATGAATGGCAAGTGAATTGAAATTGTGTTCTGCCTAGACCCCTTTTTATATGTTTTTTTTTTTTTTAGCCCGCTGTGTGTGTGTGTGTGTGTGTGTGCTTGCGCAATACCTGCTCTGTACAAACATTTTCACATCAGAGGTTTGCTTATTAGGAGAATGTCTGTATCTGGTTGAGTGGCTTCTCTGTGCTTAGGAGACTGGAATTGCACTGTTGGGAAATGCATCTGAACATGTCGCAACAAACAATAAAATAAAACCCCAAACTCAAAACAACACCAGCAGACTTGAGCTGCCAGTTCTCTTTTCTCTGTTTTCAGATTGCCTTTTTCTTGCTGACAGACAGCTGGAATCTTTTTTGTGTGGGGAGTTTTTTTGAACTGTCTTGCACTTACTGGAAGATTGTGGGAGGGAGGTGGGTGGGGTTACGCCTAACTTTCCTATAATATTACAGGATTGGCAGGAGACTTGGGGTTATGTTTAATAAAATGTGATATTTATCAGGGTACGCGTATCCCAAGCAGTCGACACAATGCTCAGTTTTGTTTCTTGCAGATGAAACGGTAGTTGTGTGAGATGTTCTAGGCAGGGAGCGTGGGTGCCCCATAGAAAATATACTATCCAAAAAACTAAATACTGTAGTTTTAAGAGTTGGTCATCTCAAATGTTATTTGAATTGGTTTCTCTTACCCTTTTTTATGGGATTTTTGGGAATTTCCTAGGGAATTTTTTACATTATTTTTTGGTTTGCAGTTCTACTTTCAGTTCTGTTTTTATTTTCTCCCTTATCTCAATCAGAATCAGTTACTTTTAGTCGCATTACGCAGAAACAGGCAGCCGTTAGCTTCTGCATTTGCAAGGCAAAGCAAGGGCAGGGGGAAGAGGATCAGCGTGCAAATAGTAGACCAAACACGGACCAGTACAGTTCCTGCTTGTGTTTTAAAGATGTCAGCATTTTGACTTTTTGAATATAATAGTTTCACAGAGATTGAAAAACATTCAATTAAGTATTAATACAAGAGCCAGGAGTTTAAGGGTTAAATAAATGGTTCTTCCCTTATAGTTGCAAGAAGCTATTGTTAAATCTGCAGACTGGTTTGATTTATTCATGCTTTTGATACATATGAACAATTCTGAGCAGATTTACCAGGCACCTGGTTATTTCAGTAATATTCCTTAACATGGGGAGTTCTGAAACCCAGGACTTGAAGGAAGGCTAGTGTACATTTTAAGCCAGGTGAGTAGTAGTGTGCGTGTGTGTGTCTATATAATAATGAGAGAGTAGGTACAACTGGATTTAAGATCATTTTTTGATATTAAGTGCAATCTAGTTGGTCTGTAATTAAAATACATTATTGCTAGATATAAGAGCTTTTCCTCTTCAATAGTTGGCAAATATTACACCACTCCAACTTTCCATGAAAGCAATTTCTGTGTAGTTTTAGGTAGAGTTTCTTTGGTAATGAATTCACACTTTTTGTGGCAGTATCTCTTTGTTTCTATTCTTTCTTGATAACAATGCTGCACAACACTTTGGCAATTCTGCACCCTTCTGGTGACAAAGAGAATCAGCAGGATTATTTTATTTATTTATTTATTTATTTATTTTACATACAGTATATTTTTGGGTAATTCCAGTTAAGAATATCACGACTGAACTGCCCTTGTAATAGGCTTCCACAATAAATAAATGTGTGTGTGTGTGTGTGTGTATGTGTGTGTGTGTATATATATATATATATATATATATATATATATATATATATATATATATATATATATATATATATATATATATATATAATATATATATATATAATATATATATATATATATATATTCATTCCTTTGACTATTTTAAGGTTAAAACAAATTGATTCAGTCGCTGTGGGTTTTGCCCCAAACAGAATGCTGTAAGTTAGTACAAAAAAACAAAATTATTACTAAAAAGCAAGACAGACACAGCTTCATTAGTTTCTCCTGATTTAGACAGTTTCTCTACTTGCTTTTACAACCCATTACAATACAGTACAAAAAGTAGTCTTTTTGATACAATATAAATTCTGTCATATGACCGAATATGAACATGGACATTTCTTTCACTGAATGTAAGCAGTGTTTTATTTCAAATATTTGATCCAGCACTCAGATTTATTTTTACATGATACCCATCTTTTTTTTTTAATTTATGGCAGTATTGGGGGGTTTATGTTCTGTTTTAAATGTTTAAAATGTTCTTTGTCCTTACAGGAGGGTTAGAGTCACAGACGTTTCCCAGCTCAACAGTGCCATCCGGAGGGACTCTTGAGCATGCTGCTCTGAGTGATGGACGTACAGAACATGGAAACAATGCCGACCCAATCAGTGCTCAGCCCTTTGCACACGTCGACCAATCAGAACCAAGGAGTGAAGGCGGTGGGCGTGTCTGGGCATCAGGATCTGAAGAAGAACGCAGTGGAGGGGACCTTCCGTTCCAGTCCCAGTTCCAGCTCCAGTTCTTCCAGCAGTTTCTCTTCAAATTCCAGTTCCGGAGATGAGACGGACAACGAGGAAACAAGCAGTACAGAGAGTGCACAGAACCAGGTGAGGTGTGGGGCATTGCAAAAGAGCATTGATCAAGCTTTGATATCAAAAATACACTGTGTAATATGAACTCAGATCCTGATCACTTTAATTAGGAATGACCCCCCCATCATCCATGCAGGTATCAGGGGTGACAACCATGCATTTAAACAAATCTCAAGTATTCACGTAAAACCATTGCTCATTAGCACTAACTCCCTACTGCTTGCCTTCCGCAGACAGCGAGAGCACCAGAGGACCTGCGCAATGCAAGCAGGCAGGATACAGGACATCTACAGGTCCTGACCCTGGTCGCCAAGCTGGAACAACGAATCGCAGACCTAGGCCAGCAGCAGGAAGAGCTTCAGATGGAGGTATAGCGTGTGGCCATGTTTCATGCAATGCTCCTCTGCCCTGCTGTCATAGAAAACAGCCCTTAATCTCCTGGTATTCATAAACAGGGTTGAGGTTAAATCAGTTTTTTACAATTCCAATTCCATTTTTTTAAATCAATGCCAATCCCATTCCCAGAACTCCTGGGGTGAAAGACACACCACATCACCTTCCTGATTCCATTTCCCTACATATGCTAGTTTTAAATGATCTTGTTCAGCCTTAATCAAATGCCTCTCCTCTCTTTGTAACCTGCCCAGCATTGAAAATTGTAAACAAATGTTTATTTAAGTACAACTGAAGGACAACATTGTTTTTTTTTTGTTTTTTTTTTAAGTCACGCTTCACTGTTAAGCACATTGATTGGGTTTTTATTTGCTAAACTGTTTGAGTTGAGGCTCATTACTTCAGCCGCGGAAATTAGGCTAAAAATAGTGCTTTAGGCCATTATGTAGCGTGTTATTGCTGTGCTGTGATTCGTCTGCATTAAATAGTGGAAACAAATGCCTATTGCTTCTAAGAATTGCCGTCCTCCCCCTGATCCATGTTTCTAATACATGTTGCAAGTAAATTAGCAGCAAGATTAAAAGGAGGACTGCTTGACAAGGCGTTCTAAAGTTTGAGCATTGCCTTATCACTTTCTGTTCTAAAGGTCAGCTTCATGCAGTAGGAGTAGGTAAAAGAAAGTAGCACTGTGCTGTATATCGGTTTATATTTTTGTAGTTTGGGGCGGTTACATCTGTAACCAGTTACTTACCTTAATGCTGTCTATCTTTTTTTCTGAGATCCTTAGAGCGAGAAAAAAACACACATCTTCCTGTACAACTCTATTTTTAATCAGAGCTATTTCTCAGTGAGGTGCAAAATACTGTTGACACCAACACTGTATCAGCAACCCATCATGCTCCTTCTCAATTACACGAGCAGCCTGGCTGACCGCGGGGGTAACTTGTTTGTGGTGTGGTGCAGATGGAGATGGAAGTGGCCTTGCTAGAAGGGGAGATGCAGATGGAGAAAGCGGAGCTGGACAAGGAGACCGAGTTGCTGGACACGCTGCAGAAGAGACTCCAAGACATGGAGCAGAAATACCAGTCAGAGAGAGAGAAGGTACAGCGTGCAGCCAACCACCATTCACACCATCTATTGAAATGTACCCTGCTGAAAATTCTAGCTTGGAGATGGTGTTAGAACTGGGGAATTGGAACCCAGATTTACTGGTTGGAAACCCCAGTACCGCTTTACAGAAATCCGATACATTTAAATGCATGTAAAATTCCTTATCCTAATAACTGGCTTGCAATTCCCTTGTTGTTTTTGTAAAGATAATGTTTGTATTGTGTTTTTTCAATCTGATGAGCAAACTATAAGAAACTAACTCTAGTAGACAAACTTTAGTTAAAGTGCTGCCTTTGTTGTACAGTTTGGTTATCAAGTGATTAAACTGCAATGGCACTGAAGTAGGTCATTTGTTGCTTTTAGTAGTTGTACCTTTAGAATTGAGCGTTTGTAGATTATGGATCATTTTGTGCTGCATGATACTGTTGTGGGGGGGGGAGCATTCTGGATTTTTAGATCCTGCCGTATCTCGCAATCACATTTTTATTTTTTAAAAAAAGGATGGTGTTGTACTCCTCTAAAGGCATTCTCTGTTGGTCTGCTTGGCCTGACCGGTTTCTTACTGTGTTGCAGGAGAAGGCTAAGCTGGGGGAGGAGAGGGAGAAGCTGGAAGAGCTGCAGATACGTTGCTCAGTGTCTCGTAAACGCCTGGAAACGCAGCCAGAGTCCCAGAGAGAGCAGCTGCGTCGCAGACTGCACGAGGTAGGAGGAAGCTGTGAGGAGAGCGTCATCGCTGTACCTTCCACCTCGCGTCTCCATGCTGCGCGCTCTCACCCTTTCTAAAGGGAGCACAGTCACTTTGGGGCTTTGAACTTTCAGGAGACTGCATGGCACACCAGGGAAGACTTGGGGTTTGAGACAGCAAAATTGCATCAAACCAGGCCTCCTGGAACCAGGTTTTTAGCCACTCTTCCTGAAAAAGTGGCTTTGTGGTCCCGCGGCTTAAGATGTTTCTAAGTCAAGGGGAAGAATTAACTGCTGTTAGGTATTCGTATTGCTGTATTTTGAATTTCACATGTCTGCTCTATCCTACATTAATTTCTATATACAGTAATCTTTATTTCCATTACCAGTATGCTGCGTTATTAAAAGGGTGCTATCTTTATGACACGCAGTTTCATATTTATTTGGATTTATTAGACTGCCACAGCATGTATGAATTGTGATATTTTTTTAACAAGATATCTTCTGTGATTCATGAATCCGTGACCTATTGCACTATTTAACTACTTATAGTTCAGCAAATGGTTCTTGAACAATGATAAAATCTGATTTCTAGTCGTAGCTTTATACACCATACGGAGAATTTACCCAACAGAACCATAATATGCATTGTGGCCTGCATATCGTAATACATATTGTATACTAACCTTAACATATGGCTGTGTCCTTATCTGATCTTCACACACTGTACAGGGATCGCTATGTTGGTTTTGTTTAGTTTAGTTAACAGTAGCAATCCTGGAGTGAGTGTGTATTCCTGTTGTAACTCCCTACCTCCCTCTCTCACTCTTGCTCTCTCTCCCTCCCCCTCTCTCTCGCTCTCTCCCTCCCCCTCTCTCGCTCGCTGTCCCCCCCCCCCTCTCTCTCTCTCTGTCTCTCTCTCAGGACTCTGACGCTATGGAAACGGCGCTCAAGGCCTTCGAGGACCTGGAGTTCCAGCAGCTGGAGAGGGAGAGCGCTCATGAGGAAGCGAGGGAGGCGATGCAGAGGCAGGCCTTGATGGATATCTCAGGGCAGCAGCACCGCGTCAACCAAAGGAAGGTACGCTGGGCAGCCAGCACTGGGGCACCCATGCACAGCTCTCTGTGTAACGCAGCTGAGTAATTCCATGCCATTCGCTATAAAGATAAAAAATCTGTGGTTTTGAAAGACGTTTCAGAGAAGTATTTTAAAACATATCCGGTTAAAATAAAAAAAATAAGGGAACAGGCGAGGGATTCTGCAAAAGCAGCTGATTTTTAAGTTTCCCCTTTTTTAATGGAAAAAAAAATCAGGTGGTGAGCTCTGTGGTCTGAAGTCTTGTGATTTGAAGTGCATTCCATTCACACAACGTGTTGTGTAAGCTCCACACATCCACTGAGCCTGGGGGCGGTTCATTGATTTGGGTTTGTTTCCAGGAACAAGTATTAAGGCTGCAAGAGCAAGTGAATGAGATCAGACAGCAGACTGAGAAGGAGTCGCAAAAACTGAGTCAGGGCAAGAAAGAAACATTTCAAATACTCAACATGGTAAGCAACCAAACGAACCCCCTCACTAATTACTGTGTAAATGAACAACCAAGCAGTGCATAGATGGAAAGCAAAAAATATCAGGAGCAGAAACAAGAATTGTATGTATAACATGTTTTAATCTTAACTGGTTGCATGCATACTAGTTCATGATTGCATTTTAGTAGTATTATTTGCTCTTGCTGTAAAACTACACCGTATTAAAATATGAAGCTTGCATTGTAACCCTGTACTGCCCTGTAACACCTGTAAGTTGATAAAGGTGCCTGCTAAATTAATAATACATGATTTGTGAACATGTTGTAATGCTAGTAAGAGGAAAGAATTTTGACAGCCTTGGTTAACTTTTTAATGCTGTTCTATATGTATTTGTAGACCTTTAATTCTTGTCCACAGCAGGGAGGTATGCATGCCATATACAGACACTTTGTTTACAACATTGGTGCTTTTGTATACCGATAACACCTAATGTTTAAAGCAACAACACCCTACTTAAAGGGACTGTCCTAATATTGGATTTCTAACTCGTTTAACTGGCCAGCTTTGTGTGTTCTCTGTCATTGAACCTTTTAGCTAAAGTAAACCAATCAATCTTGCATCGCTTTCATTATTTTTGGTGGCGAAGACTTTGCAGCGTGCTTTAAAATGATATTGTTAGCCAAAAAAACAAAAAAAATTGGGACGCAACATCAATGCGCTTTTACCACCTTCAAACACTAAGCGTTTGGTTATGTACAATTAACCACAAATGGAGCAACCTTAATGTTGCTTTTCAACAAAAAAAAAAATACTACTGCAAGCAAAAGGCTTGAATGGGGTTAACAAATACCCCCAAGCACCACAAACCAGCACAGCTTTACAGTGGTAACAGTATCCTAGATTAGATCCGTGTGGGAGTTATAATATACTGTTTTATATCTTTCAGCATTTACTGAAGGATAAGAAACGCTTGTCTGATTTCAATAACCTGACGGGCTCTTCTCCCTGCATGTTATCTATCCCAGGCTTGCCTGTCCACAATCCCACGAAGGTTGGTGGCTTTCAAAGACATCAATGTGTTCAGCTCCTACCTCTTATGTTGATTGTCTGTGCTTCTGCAAAATGTTTTTCAGTGCGCCAACTAAAGCTTTAAAATCTCCAGCTGTTTTCTAGCACTTGCTCCCCCTGTAAAAGGCATTAATGACAGAAGCCCTTTTATCACTGTGCTTAAGCAGTTTGGTAGCTTATTTGTTTGGGAAGACGTACACTTCCAAGCATCGCGCAAACGATTTAGAAAGTGTTCTGCTGCTTCCTGCTACCTTAACACTTCCTGTGTCCACCTCCCTCCCTCCTTCCTTCCCATGCTCTGAGGTAAGCACACAGGGCTGACCTTCAGCACAGGAAGCAATTGTAACTGTAGTTACAGGCACAGCAAATGTTTAACTTTTTTTTGTAATCCTTTTTCCCAGAATCCCTCTCGGGGTACGAACGGCTCGTCAGGTTTGCCAAAGAGGCGGTGCCAGCAGAACAAGCCCTCTGATAGGCCAGCCTCGGTCCACGATAAGGGTAAGAAAGGGGCTGTGGCATCCATGTGCCAGTCTGAACAGAGAGGATTATGGGAGGAAAGACATTTAACAATACAGAATGTCTTTGTACAGAAATCCCTGTAGCCGAGTTCTAAGTGAGATTCCAATTGACGAGCACGGAGCAATTCAGTATTCTCAATACATTACCCAACAAGTGTCATCCCTTGCGCCAAATTCATATCCCTAGAGACGTGGATACAGTTGATGCACTATACATATTTTACTTGTATATATGGAATGGCTTATCAAGCTGTGGTGAAACCTAGTTAGGGTATTTAGAATATGGGGATTTATGCTGCTGTATGTATTTGGAGTGGGAGTGTGTTTTTTTTGTATGCTTGTTCATTGTAAATCCAGTAAGACAGATCTGTTTTCTCTTGCAGATCAGCAGGTAAAGAGTGTGGATGTTGTCAACGGGTCTCCTAGCAGCGCAGCAGTCGACGCTCCCAGTTCCCCCTGCTCCAAACACGCTTCCTCCCCCAAACCAAACCAGGGCAACAGGGGTCCCACCTGCAACGGGACCAGCCGGGCACCCGCACAGGTGTTCAGGTACAACAGACTGAGGCAACGGGGCCTGCACTGAAATGCACTGGGAGGGTCATGTAAAGGTTAACGCCCTTTTAGATAACTTCCAAAAACACCTAGCTTTTTAATCTTGTTGAATTTTCAGTTTTTTAGGTAGAAAATAGAATATTATAGTTCTGGTTCCCCTGTGTGTGCTTATGGCCTAGTTAGCGAACGTTTCTGAGTAAAAGTTTATAAAAGGAAAAGTTTACACTCGTTGATTTACCTATGATGTGGGAATAAAATTAAAAGCAATTGGGAATATGTTGGGAAAATTGGTGCGGTAATTGGAAAACCCGGGATACAGTGAAGGTAGGCATGTTTTTTTGAAACACTGCAGGGGGGTTCTGTAACACTTTCAGGGTCACTACATTTTCTGTTGCTTTTATCCCCCTTTTCACACAGGAGGTTCAATCCCAGCTCAGCTACTGACTCGCCATGTGCAAGGCTGAGCAAGTCACTTAACCTCCTTGTGCTCCAAGGAATGCTGTAGTTGCAGTTCCCCAATATGTAAATTTACAGAGCTTGTGGAACTAGTTAGATGAGTTTACTATACAGACACAGGCATTGTCCTGATGATGGGTCTTTGCTTTCACAGTAACGGTAATGGGCTCCCCAACATAGCGGACATGGAGAGGAAACTACGGGAGGCCAAAGCTGAGAAAGAGCGTCTGCTGAGGGCCAGGGTGAGTAATCGCCACTCCATTGCATTTGGACATACATAGGAAGCTTGGTGGTCCAGTGGTTAAAGAAAGAGGCTTGTTACCAGGAGGTTCTCAATTCAATCCCAGCCACTGACTCGCTGTGTGTGACCCTGAGCAAGTCACTGAACCTCCTTGTGCTCCGTCCTTCAGATGAGATGTAAAACAAACAAGGTCCTATTGCAAGTGACTCTGCAGCAGCAGTTGTGATGCATAGTTCACCCCCAAGTGTCTAAGTCGCTTTGGATAAAAGCGTCTGATAAATGACAATAATAATAATAATAATAGTTTGTAGTATGTAGTAAATGGAGGATTGTTTTTGATGATTTCTATTTTTGTCGATTTGTGTTCATGGCAAATAGGATATAGTGGAAACTCCCACACTCCCAACTTTGTTTTTATATAATTCTGGAGAACCGCTTATTCAGTTCTGCTGTATTCCGGTTAGGATTTAGAATCATTATAAATCAACCAATCATGGTTACAGATTTGTCAACATTCCAGTACATTTTATCCTACAGTATCTACAGTCGTCCTCCTGTGCGTAGAACATACTAAAGTTTGAAAAGAACAACCTTTTTTTGTTTAATAGTGGCACAATCTTCATTTTTGTCATTTTTATATAATAATAATAATAATAATAATAATAATAATAATAATAATAATAATAATAATATGATGTGTGTAGGGTGTTTCGTATTGTAACAGAAATCATGTAGTCTTGCCCAAGCTGCACGAGATAACAATACAACACCCCACACATGAAGTAATCAGAATGCGTCTTGCATTATTTCATGTACTGTGTGTGCAGGTCATGATGGTCTGCTTTTTCATGATCACGAGCGTGGAGAACGTTTAGTGATAACACTTATTATCCAGTTTTGAATTTCGATCATTTATTTCTGCAACGCTTCCTATAATCCCCCAGGAAGCCAAAAGACAAGCCCAAGAGGAAGCCAAGAAAAAAGAGCTGGAGTGCGTTGAACCAACATCCACTTCTACACCAAAGCGCCATCTAGAGGTAGCAATCCATTACAGCAAACCCTCTCCAGGCTTGACAATAGCACCTACAGCCTGCTATTCTGTCCTGCAGCAACTAGATGTCAGTTTTGACACAGTTCAGACATCAAAAGAATAATCATAGTAACTACTGTAGATGCAAATGTGATTTACTGTGTTTTTTTTTTTTTTTTTTACATTCCCCTTGCTAATCATTCTGAGTAGTTCTGGGTTCTGTCACTCCAATATCTTGTTTTAATTTTTGATCAAAATCTCTCTTTACCTGTGGTTTGAGCTTGTCTGGTGAATCCTAAGTGCCAGGGACTGAACAGCTTCCCTTATTCCAGCATTCAAATCATGTGACAGTGACCTTTCAACTCTGCCAGCCACGCCTATTCTCTGTCAATCATTATATAGGCGGGTCTGTTAGAGTTAAAAGGTTACGTTGTCACATAGAGCGAACCATTTATTTTTAACTTGGCAGCATGATATTCTATCATGTTTAGTTGAATATCCCAACCCCAGTTGTTCTGCACTTGTAGGATCTATTGCTCATAAGTCATTTTGCATGCATTTGTAGATGGGTGATTTGGATATACCAAGGTATTTACTGTGCAACACCTTAGTGTGGTAACTGTTGCAGGATATTTGGGTTTACGCTCTTCGTGTTCGTACAGACTGGCCCGGCGCCCCTCCTCTCCCTCATCAGCAGTGCGACCTTTGACCTCAGGGCCCACCTGGAGGCGTCCGGTCACAGCGTCGAGACGTGCAGCGCGGTAACCGTCGGCAACAGGAAGTGCAAGGGCTTCCTCACCAAGATGGGGGGCAAGATCAAAACCTGGAAAAAGAGATGCTTCGTGTTTGACGGGGAAAAAAAACGACTGGCCTATTTCTCAAGTAAGGAGGAGATTTAACTTGGGAAGATTCAATCAACAAAACACAGCACCTGCATTACATGATATCCTCCATTAAACTTCACTGGCTTATAACTAGAGGAGTATAAGGGGTTGATTTGTTAAGTACCAGGGATTCTACCTAGATTGCATTTAGCCACTTCGTACAAAGGGATCAACACAGATAGGTGGTAAATCAGTCATGGTTAATTCTCCAGGGCCTTAAAATGGTCTGGGTGAAAAAAATCATCTGTGACTGATCCTAGCAGGGTAGAGATTGGTTAGTGCCATTACTGACATTTTTATGGCACTTTTTTATTTTTTCAATCCCAGGTATTATTTCAATACATGAGTTGGAGATTTTTATATTTGTTTGGAATGTTAATATTAAGGACTCCTATATGCAACTTTTATAGCTTACATTTTGTACATCAACAGTTTGTTCCTTCCTCTAGAAACAAAAAAGAATTTGGAGTCAGTGATTAGTGAATCTAGACAGTTGTTGTAGTTTTTAGAATTGAGTCTTATCATTTTTTTCTTCAGCTGATAGATTTTTGCTTTATTTTTCAAACGCAGATAAAGAAGAAACGAAGCTAAAGGGAGTGATCTATTTCCAAGCCATTGAGGAGGTTTATTATGATCACCTCCGCAGTGCGTCTAAGGTATGTGCGTGCGTGCCTGTGCGTCTGCAGTTTGCCTTTGTGTGTTAAAAGTCCTGTATAAGATGACGCAGTATGTTACATTTCACAAATCAAATACTAACTCTGATTTAACGAGTAAGCAAATTTAAAAAAAAAATAATAATCTACTTTATTATATACATACTTACTCACTCATCGGTCACAATTTTTATTTACATTTTTGAAAATTTTAAACCTGTTTTGTGAGTTCGAGAAGTCGCCCTGCCAAAACTTTGAAAAAAAATAAACATTCTGCTTTATAAAATTGATACTAGATCACATTTTAACATGGTACAATTCTGCACACAGTGAACGAAGGGGATACACCATATGCATTTTTTACCTACTTCAAGGTCTGTTCTTCAGTACCTGACGTACTAGGTTGGCTAAAGTGTATTTTAATATTACTGCGCACCAGCACCACCTAGTGCACAGTTGTGTATTGCCAACCATACAAAAGTAAACTTTAATGCAAAGTTGCCGATCGCTAGCTGGTATGCTGGCTCTTACTTCTATATAGACACTTTAGCTGATGTTACAGAAGTCCGGCAAGAAACTAGAATTAAAGAACGGCTCTGCAACTCTAGTTAAAGCACTTTGATACACATAATGCAAACAGCAGTAGAAAACGACCAGATTGAATTAACTCTCTGCTTGTGTGTGTGTTCCAGAGTCCGCACCCCAAGCTCACGTTCTGTGTGAAGACCTACGATCGCCTCTTCTTCATGGTCGCTCCGACACCCGAGGCCATGAGGATCTGGATAGATGTAATCGTCACGGCAACAGATGAACATTGTCGCTACTGAACCTGGGGGCTCAGCAGACACCATGGACCACTGTACAGAGCTGGGCCATCACCTTCAGGCACATCGTCTTGGATATCTTGAATGGATCTCTCTGGACATGGAGCGCACAAGATCTGCAGTGGTGACAGGTCTTCTCCTATCTGGGTTTGGGGTTGGCGTTTCTGGAGATTGGACAGTTTTAACTCCTGCAACGTTTCCATCTGCACCTTGCAAGCAGTCTGTAAATCTATTTCAAGTATCCAGCCGACCTGCAGTCTATGGTCCAGGACTTTTAGACAACATCAAAGACGCATCGCTCTTTTGTGTTAGCAGGACTTCTAAATTCGTCACCTACCTCCTGATATTTTCTCGATGCTGTAATTGCCAGCCTTTTTAACTACATGTTTCTTCACCAGTTTGGTGTTTCTCAAATCCTTTTGCATTGACGCTCATTGGATCATTCAGAAAGAGAGTTTTGAGAGACTGGTTTCTGCCTGTGAATCAACATAATGTTACCTGCGATTGAGGGAATTCAAATAGACTTCTGTCTGATGGAAACTGAACTTAATTTGTATTGCTTTCAACTCGGTGGTTGATGAAATCGAGACAAAGCTTTTGTTAGCTTTTTTAAAAAAATAATGACGCACATTTTGCTGTGCTCTTTTAATTGATTTTTTTTTTTTTTTTTAAAGATTTTTACTGTCACCCCCTCAAGTGACAAAAGGGTACAAAAGCCTGTTGAAAATAATGTTACATTTGTGTTCTTGCACAACAGGACATTTCATAGGACAAAAGTGCAATATTCTCTGAATGTATGGATTTGTAATATTTAATGCATTGTTACACTGTTACTAAATGCTCAATTTGAATTAAGGTAAAACTATTAAGAAACTAAATCAAGTAGACTAAGGTTTCAGCTTGTGCCTTGTTCCATATACTGTGGCCAAAAAAAATATATGTTTTCTATTTCAAAGCCAGTTTTTTGCCATAGTAAGAAATATTTTCTCAGATAATAAAATGAGAACCAATTTCTTGCCAGGCTCAAAGATTTCTCTTGACATCACCTTAGTGTAGATTTACTGAATTTTAAGCTTTGGATGTAATTAAAAAAAAATTATATCGAATCTCTCATGTATTATTGGTTAATAAGGACAGTTGCTTGATCAGTGACTTTACTGCTGTTAAAAAAAAAAAAATGCTGACAGTTTCATTTTCACATCATCTTCAATTCCTGTGTTTTAAGTTGGTGCTAAAGTGTTGCTGGTTTGGCTGAAGTATTCGTAGACATTTCCTGTTTCTGCGAAGTGGATTGTATGGGGTGAGATTAAACCTTTCTGAATGTTCTGGTCTCACGTTATCCTGCAATAAAACTTTCAGCACAGCAGTTAAAACTCTGCCCCCTATTGTTCAACCTCTGGGATATTCTGCCCTCCCCTCTCCCAACCATTGAACTGGATAGCATTGTAAATATCATTCACTATTAAATACATGCATTTAGCATAATTAACCCAAACTGAAACTATTTAAACATATTATGAATTGGTCATTTAGCAGACACTTTTATCCAAAGCCACTTACCAGGGGGGTGGAACTATGCATCACACTTGCTGCTGCAGATCTTACAATAGGATCTTGTATGTTTTATGTCTCATCCAAAGGACAGAGCACAAGGATGTTAAGTGACTTGCTCTGTGGCTGGGATTGAACCTGGAACCGCCTGGTAACAAGCCCCTTTCTTTAACCACTGGACCACCAAGCTTCCTATGTATGTCCAAATGCAATGAAGTGGCGATTACTCACCCTGGCCCTCAGCAGATGCTCTTTCTCAGCTTTGGCCTCCCGTAGTTTCCTCTCCATGTCCGCTATGTTGGGGAGCCCATTCCTGTTACTGTGAAAGCAAAGACCCATCATCAGGACAATGCCAGTGTCTGTATAGTAAACTCATCTAACTAGTTCCACAAGCTCTGTAAATTTACATATAGGGGAACTGCAACTACAGCATTCCTTGGAGCACAAGGAGGTTAAGTGACTTGCTCAGGCTTGCACATGGTGAGTCAGTAGCTGAGCTGGGATTGAACCTCCTGTGTGAAAAGGGGGATAAAAGCAACAGAAAATGTAGCGAAACTTGAAAGTTTAAAAAAAAAAAAACCCTGCAGTGTTTCAAAGAAACATACCTACCTTCGCTGCATCCCGGGTTTTCCAATTACCGCACCAATTTTCCCAACATATTCCCAATTGCTTTCAATTTTATTCCCACATCATAGGTAAATCAACGAGTGTAAACTTTTCCTTTTATAAACTTTTACTCAGAAACATTCGCAGTGTAACCAGTTTATGCTCCCTCCTGCAACAATGCTGGTGATTCGAAATGAGCAGCGTATTGTGGGGAACAGGAAACCAGCATTGTCACCAGAGGGAGCGTGATCTAGACAAGATCGAGACTTTATCTGCTGGCACACACTTCTCAGTAAATGTTAAGAAACATATTGCCTAATTGATTTTATGATGGGCAATTACATTTTTTTTTTTTACCGTTCCCAAAACCACACTATCTGCTTGATAGATAGATATTATTATTATTATTATTTATTTCTTAGCAGACGCCCTTATCCAGGGCGACTTACAATCGCAAGCAAATACAAATACATTCAAGTGTTACAATACAAGTCATACAATAAGAGCAAGAAATACAATAATTTTTTTCAAGTGTGACAAACCACAATTCAATAATACAGCAGATAATAGTGAAAGTTACATCAGGATATGATTAAGTACAAAATACTACAGGTTAAACACTTGGCAGATTACAATATTCTGAAGTACAGGATTAAATGTAGTAAAATAGGGGGCAGATAAGAGCAAAATAAAGCATATTTAAATGAAGGGTGATAGTGTCCCAGGATACAACAGAGGAGTTCTACAGGTGCTGTTTGAAGAGGTGAGTCTTAAGGAGGCGCCGATACCTCGAGATACCTCGGTTTGCGTCAAACGAGTTTCCTCTGCACGGATGAGAAACTGGCAAGTGTTTTTACTGAGCTACCCTTTTTCTGAAAAAATGTTTTTTCTGTGTTTACACCACAACACCACAGCTGGTTCAGATCTTTAAATGAATGCTGACCAAGGCTTTATCAAACATGTTCTTAATTCTCGTTAGTGGCAACCTTATCACTTAATTCTTAATTCTAGTTATAACATTATAGATAAATAATTAAATAACTTTGGATCTGATTGTTTTTCAAACCCTGGTTTTGGAAAAAAAAAAAAAAACTTTGTTCGGTTCTGGAATTAGTTATTTTAATTGGTGGGTTCTTGTTTAGAATTACAGTCTGCAGTGTGAAAAGAAGCGGTCGGCTGACGGCACACGCTTCGGAGGACAGCGTGTGTTCGTCTTCGCTGCTCCCGAGTCAGCGCAGGCGTCGTAGTAGTGAGCCCAAATATTGGATATTCTAAACTGGGGGAAAAAATATATATATATATATATATATGGTCTATTGTATAGTATACATATGGAAAATGTTCCTAGATAAAACCCTAGATTGCAGGGATAGTAATACCATCTTCCACAAATTCAAAGTTAGAGACATCATTAACAGTAAACGTAGATCTTCATGACCTAGCTATATGCACATTTACATCTATGGCCAAAAGTTTTGCATCACCTAGAATTTTAGGATTGAGGCATGATAAAAAAAAGAACAACTACATGAGCATAATTTAGATTTTTTATTTAACATCATGTTATCAAATAATTTATCGCAAAACTCTACCAGAAGCCATAATAGTACAGTAGTACAATATTTCATGTTAGATTTCAATTTTTGGCAGTTTTTTGTTAAGTATATGGAAAACTACAAAGCGGTATGTAATTCAATATGTTAACGTAGCATATTAAGCTGGTTGCATTCGACTTTGTGAAGCAAAATTAGGTAATTCTATAGCATACTGCAAGACTTAAAATTATTATATACAATCCCCTCCTTTAAATACAGTGTAAAATCCATCTGTGTACTTAACAGTGCTTTTAATACCAGACAGAGGGCTGCTTTAGCACATTATCCATTAGCATTGCTCCCAAGAACATGCTCAGAAGTTTTCCTGTACTTGGGGGTGATGACTGATTCACATTGTGTCGGATAGCTTGTTCACTTTCAACACTAGGACATGTTTGCGTCATGTAGGCGGTATGCTGTAGTACACCACAGACTTCCGAAGAAATCCTAGGCGACTGTTCCTGGTTTTACTGTAAATGGGATAAACCATTGAGTCCCATTGTGTGGGGGATAGCCTTTCACAAGCCACACCTTGAACTCCCAGGCCCTCGCACACACAGCAGCAGGAAGCACACACCAGCCTTGACAAGTTCTGGGAATGAAATGTTGTTCTGAATGCCAGGAAATCCTAGATAATGAATCTCAAGTTCCTTAGAAAAGTGTAAAGGTAAACATCGGACTGTTTTTAAAGGAGATAGAACAAACAATGTCATTGCAGAAATTATTTATCTACATTATATCAATCAATCTTTATTTTATATAGCACCTTTCATAGTGGAGCACCATCACAAAGCATTTTAGCATGACTAATTACACGTCTTTACTGCAGCTAAGGAGAACTGCAGGTCTGTGGACAGTGTATAAATATGGAAGTATATTAAAATTCAATGCTTCTCCTGATGTATTTAAACATAATCCACATTATGGTTGTAATGGTAAAAAAAGCACTAACTATATCTATATACAATAATATAGATAATATATAATAACGTACATTTCAAAAACTCTCAGTCATGCAGTCTAAGGTAGACGAACGTTTTACATAAACTTTCCTTAATATATAACGACCTTCTTAGATATGTAAAAACATTTTAAAAAATGTATGAGCACTAAAAATGTCACAGTATTGACAGTATCTTAACTAAATTGTCCAGACAGATGCTGCTAATGTTTTGAGTTTTGAGTATTTTTACAATGCAGCAACCTGCACTGTGTTTGCCATAGTGCATTTGTCTCTCCTTGTTGACCGATAATGGTTGAAATTATCCAATTCCTCACTGAAAACACTCATGCACACCGAAGACAGTGTTTGATTGAACCTCTTCTTCAAATCCAGGGCCATGAAGAAATAAAGGATGGGGTTGATGCAGCTATTGAAGTAGGCCAGTCCTTTGAACAAAGGAAGAGCAACCTTCACCGCCAAAGATTTCTTATTGACCATCTTGGCCAGCAAAAAGACATGGTAGGGCGCCCAACAGAAGAAAAAGGCAGCAACCAATGCAGCAATGATCTTGAAGGACTTTTTGGGCACTCGTGTCCGCCTCAACTTGCAAGCCATGATGGTGTAACAAGTGGCAATGATTAAAAAGGGGACCAAGAAACCAAAAAGGAACCTCACGATGTAGAGGGCCTTATTCTGATATCCATCGTTGCTTCCAGGAACATCGAAGGAGCACTTGGAGAGATTCCCATTTCCTGGATCCATAGAGACCCGTCGGAATAGGAAGTACGGCAGGCTAAAGGCAGTGGCCAGCGCCCAAACTCCTACGCTGGCAAAGGAAGCCATCTGGACAGTGCGCCGCTGCATCATCCGGATGGGGAAGACCACAGAAATGCAGCGGTCAAGGCTGATGACGGACAGAAGGAAGACGCTACAGAACAAGTTCATGTACGTGAAGAAGCCGTTGAACTTGCAGAGGAACTCTCCAAAGGGCCAGTAGGTGTAGAAAATGAGCTTGAGCAAAGAGGTGACTCGGGTGAAGCAGAAGATCAGGTCGGCCACAGCCAGGTTGAGGAGCCAGACGTTGGTCACAGTCTTCTTCAGTTTGCAGCCGGTCATCCAGATCACTATGCTGTTTCCGGTTACTCCCAGAATAATAGTGATGCTGTATAAAACTATCAATACCATCTCCATTACGTGGTCAGTGTCCACTGAGTCGTCTGTGTTTTGAGGCAAAGGTTTGGTGCTTGTTGTGATGTTGCTGAGCTCCATTCTGAAAATAACAAAACCATCAGAACATAAGAAAAGTTTGTGAACAAGAAAAGGCCAGTGTTTTAGATCCTACTACTTCACTTGGTAGGCTAGTCCATACATGTATGACTGTAAAAAAGTGCTACCCACCTTCTGTTCTAAACTTAATTTACTCAGTTTCCATTTATGTTCTTCTCTCTGTGCTAAATTTGAAGTAGTGTCTTGGATTAACTTTATCTATACCATTTTAAAGACTTCAATCAAGTCCCCTCTTTCCCTTCTTTTTTCAAGAAAGCAATCCGGGATCACAAAGGTAAACTGCTTTATCCAACTCATGACTGTGCCATGTACGCAACATTAAAATTTAACATGTACATGTATAAGATATTTAAGAAGTAGCAAGGAGGAACTGAGAAATAATATCTCATTTCTAGCTCCATCTTGCAGAGATTGGGGAATTGAATTTTTGTTAAAGAAAATTAACCAGAGGGGGGATTTAGTTTTTACAAGCAATTCTTTTTTACTTTGTCACAGAATAATTTACGACTCTCATTATGCAGCGATTAGAACTATTCTAGTTATCTGTACCGGCAACTAAACTAAAAGCAGAAATAGCTCAACCTACTGTTCAATTACAGTCTCTATTGAATGTATCCATTATACCCCTTTATATCAATGGGCTCGGCAGGATAGTGTCGGATATTTTTATTGTGTTAATTGAGCAATCACTTATGTTGATGTAATTTAAGAAAGAGTAAACAGATTAAAACACTGTTTAACATGTCTTCAGAAGCATATGAATAACAGCTCTCTGACATTTAGAACAGCAGTCACAACACCCTTAATTCATCAGAAGAAAGACTTTTAATCCAATCGTTTGTCAGTTTCTTTTAGTAATTCCAAAATTGCTACCAATGTAGAATACATGGTTAGGACATTTCTTCATTATTGTACCACAAAAAGATGTGTTTTGCACAACATGATTGTAATATAACCCATAACTTGTTATGTATTCATTTTATTATTTCATTGATTTATTAATTTATTTTAGATTAACATTCATTTAGAAAATACCAGGTCAATTGCATTGATCATTTCCAAATTACTAGTTTTGTTGAATGAAAAACAATAACTGTAAAATGACTGTGTAATTAGTTAATATTTTAACTGAAATCCTTTCACAAATAACAACAAAAATAGATCTGATCTTACCTTTGGCTTGTCACAAAAATCAGTTCAACAAGAAAAAAGCTATACATGCAAACATGAATATCCAGTATCAGAACTTTCCCATATTTTGAAGTGGTGCTTAAATATGCTTGCTAAAGTCTTGTCATCCACTATGAGAAAGATCTATTGAGCCAACACCACTTCTACAGATCAAACAGAGGCTTTACCCAAAGGGAAAACACGCCTTCTTTGCTTCACACCACAAGCCGAGCACTGTGTGGTAATCACTCTTTTAGCTTCCTTTCACACACTGCATGCAATGTATGCTTTAAAGAAATGTTTTTTTTTGTTATTTATTTATTTAGCTTTCTATTAAGCTTCTCTAATTACTGTGTATATACATAGCAGTTACTTAATAAATACATTTGTACTTGCACATAACTACAATGTCGTTCAAATGATGTGTTGCTAGTACAACAAAAAGATCACTGCCCTCTTGCTTTCCGGTGACCTGTGATGAAATCTGGCTTCCCAGGTCATAACTGAAATGATTTTATCTTAACATAGTGCCATTTCTGTAACTCACATCACAAAACACTCACCAACAGGACCGTAGCCATTTTCACTGTCTGGTTGCATTTTTCAGACATTTCTGACCGTGTTGAGAATGGAACCACTTCTCGTTTTTTTGTAGCAGTGGCCCCTGCTAATGTCTAACACCCAAGCAGGCAGGCTATTCAAACTGTCTATTGAAAGTCTGTTTTTGTACACAGGAAAAAAAAAAAAGTTGAACATTAGCTCAGCTGTCAAATATCCAAATTAAAGTCGCTTTCCTTATTTCTTTTTAGCTTGAGAACCCTTGGGGCCAAGTTGTGTTCAATATGTCGTGTTATCCCTTACTTTACAAGCTGTTGTGTTAAGTGCACGTGAGCGCAATACACAAAACCTCCCTAGCAAAGAATACATTTGAGACAATCCCAAACCATATGACGGAGAGTTTAGACTTTTTCTTTTAACTTTTCGTTTTGTGGAACAAGGAGAAAAAATAAGACCTTCTAGGTAGGCTGTTAAAATGCAAAACTGGTTTGTGACTTCTTCAGGTGAAAGGCTAATCTGTTACTCCAGGCACACCTCTTCTGTTTGCAATTTCCACGTGTCGTTGACTACACTGGAAGTCTATCGCTGGGATCTGGTAAACGGCATTGCAATCCATCTGTGCTGTGTAACTGCAGTGGAAAATTGCCTGCGGCTGATTTTCTTTGTGTTATTTCTTGGCAGAACCAGTAATACTCTGAGGCCAAGTCACATTTATATACAACTCTCTTTTTTTAAAGAAATACATATCAAGGGAGGTTATGAGGAGTATGGTGACAGGGGTTCAGTTCTGCTCCCTGCATGACATTGATTCCAAGCTAGACTGATCCAAGGGCTGAAAGGTTTGAGCTATGAAGATGAGGTTGAGGGAATGGAATCTTTCTAGGAATGTGTTAAGGGAGACCTAAAAGGAGTTTAAGTTTAGATTGCACTTATCGATCTCTTGATCCGCCCCTCCTGCTCTGTACTGACTCGCCTGACCTCAGCACCACGTTACTGGATCCTCAGCTGATGCACTATCTTGCACTATTGCACTACAAATATGTCATTGTAGATATAACTTGTTGAAATCCTAATTTGTTGCATCCTAGTTCTTATTGTTTTTTAGCAGTGTTGTTTGCCCTTACTGTAAACCTGTACTGTATTTAAATATTCATCTTGCATTGTAACCCTGTACTGCCTTGTAACACCTGTAAGTCACCTTGGATAAAGGCGTCTGCCAAATAAATAAATAATAATAATAAGCGGAGCATAGAGACCAGGACTAGAGGACGCATTCAGTGGAGAAATACTTAAGATTGCATTTGACTTTATGGCAACATTAGTTAATTCTATAGCATACTGCAAGACTTAAAATTATTATATACAATCACCTCCTTTAAATACAGTGTAAAATCCATCTGTGTACTTAACAGTGCTTTTAATACCAGACAGAGGGCTGCTTTAGCACATTATCCATTAGCATTGCTCCCAAGAACACGTTCAGAAGTTTGCTAGTTTTACTGTAAATGGGATAAACCATTGAGTCCCATTGTGTGGGGGATAGCCTTTCACAAGCCACACCTTGAACTCCCAGGCCCTCGCACACACAGCAGCAGGAAGCACACACCAGCCTTGACAAGTGCTGGGAATGAAATGTTGTTCTGAATGCCAGGAAATCCTAGATAATGAATCTCAAGTTCCTTAGAAAAGTGTAAAAGTAGATGGCTGCCCGTTTTTAAAGTTCTATTAAAGGAGATAGAACAAACAATGTCATCCTCTGATCTGATTTTAAACAAAAAAAAGGCATTGCTTTATTTAATAAATATGGAAGTATATTAAAATCTAATGCTTCTCCTGCTGTAGTTAAGCATAATCCACGTAATGGCAAAAAAGCATGAAACACTAAATGCACAGTGCCTATAGAAAGTCTACACCCCCTTGAGCTTTTTCACATTTTGTTGTGCCAGTGCCTCATAGTTTCATGCATTTAAATGAGGTTTTTTCCACTTATCTACACACCGTACTCCACACTGTTAAGGGGAAAAAAGTTTTTATTGACAAAAAAATGATGTATTAAAAATACAAAACTGAAAGATCATAATTGGATAAGTCTCCACCCCCCTGAGTTAATACTTGGTGGAAGCACCTTTGGCAGCAATTACAGCAGTGAGTCTGCTGGGATAGGTCTCTGCCAACTTTGCACACCTAGATTTGACAATATTTCACCATTCTTTACAAAACTGTTAAAGCTCTGTCAAGTTCCTTGGGGAGTGTTGGACAGCAATCTTCAAGTCATGCCACAAATTTTCGATTGGATTTAGGTCGGGGCTCTGACTGGGCCACTCAAGGACATTTACCTTTTTGTTCCTTAGCCACTCCAGTGTAGCTTTGGCTGTTGCTTTGGGTCATGCTGAAAGGTGAACTTCCGGACACAGTTTCAGCTTTCTTGCAGAGGGCAGCAGGTTTTCCTCAAGGACTTCTCTGTACTTTGCTCCATTAATTTTCCCTTCTATCCTGTGTGATAAGGATCGCACTCACCACGGTTCGTTGCCCCTTTAAAAACACTGACCCAACACACAGAAATTGATTTTTTCTGAAGTGCGGTTGCGCTATTTTTAATGAAAACACCAAAGCAAAATAAACAAAACAAACACCTAGCTCTTCTTTGAGCAATAACTAAACAAAACAGGAACCTAAATTAAACAGGACAGCTAAGCTGTTTCCCTGTAACAAAACAAAACAGCACACACAACAAAAAGGCTTCACTCTACCTTTTTCATTTTTTTAAATTACGGCTGTACCCACACACCAGCACAGTCGGGCTTCTACCCTCTTCAGCAGCCACTCTGACCAAACTGACTGCTCTCCTTAAATACCCTGCACCTGGCTCCAATTTTCAATAGTAGCCAGGTGCAGCTAATGATTAATCAATAAAACAATTAAACAATTAAACAAAACAATTAAACAAGACAAATGTGCATTCCGCACATTTTTTTTTCTGCAGAGAGGTTTTAACCCCCTCCCTGCCATCTCACACCTGACAAGTGCCCCAGTCCCTGCCGATGAGAAACATCCCCATAACATGATGCTGCCACCACCATGCTTCACAGTAGGGATGGTGTTCTTTGGGTGATGCGCTGTGTTGGGTTTGCGTCAACGCTTTGCATTTATGCCAAAAAGTTCCATTTTAGTTTCGTCAGACCACAAAACTTTTTGCCACATGGCTACAGAATGTTTTTTTGCATACTTCAAATGGGATTCAAGGTGGGCTTTCTTGAGTAATGGCTTCCTTCTTGCCACCCTACCATACAGGCCAGATTTGTGGAGTGCTTGGGATATTGTTGTCAGATGCACACTTTGACCAATTTGGCCATATAAGCCTGTAGCTCTTGCAAAGTTGCCATTGGCCTCTTGGTAGCCTCTCTGATCAGTCTCCTTCTTGCTTGGTCATCCAGTTTGGAGGGACAGCCTGATCTAGACAGGGTCTTGGTGGTGCCATACACCTTCCACTTCTTAATAATCGTCTTGACCGCGCTCCAAGGGATATTCAAGGCCTTTGATATTTTTTTTTATAACCATCCCCTGATCTGTGCCTTTCAACAACTTTGTCCCGGAGTTCTTTTGAAAGCACCTTCGGTGCTCATGGTTGAGTCTTTGTTTTGAAATGCACTACCCAGCAGAGGGAACCTACAAGAACTGCTGAAATTATCCTGAAATCATGTGAATTACTACAATTTAACACAGGTGGAGGCCACTTAACTTGGTGTGTGATTTTGAACGTGATTGGTAACACCTGAGCTAATTTAGGATTGCTATTACAAGGGGGGTGGACACTTATCCAACCAAGATATTTCAGTTTTTATTTTTAATTAATTTTCTACAAATTTCTAGAATATTTTTTTCTCTTGGAAGTTGTGGGGTAGGATGTGTAGATACGTGAAAAAAAGGCAACAAAAGGTGAACATTTTGAAAGGGGGTGTAGACTTTCTATAGGCACTGTATCTACATTAATATAGATAATATATAATAACATACATTTCAGAAACACTCAATCATGCAGTCTAAAGTAGACAAACTTTTCACATAAACTTTCCTTAATATTTAACAACCTTCTTAGATATGTAAAAAAACATTTTAAAAAATGTATGAGCACTAAAAATGTCACAGTATTGACAGTATCTTAACTAAATTGTCAAGACAGAGGCTACTAATGTTTTGAGTTTTGAGTATTTTTACAATGAAGCAACCTGCTCTGTGTTTGTCATAGAGCTTCTGTTGCTCCTTGTTGACCGGCAATGGCTGGAACTATCCGATTCCTCACTGAAAGCTCTGATGTACACCGAAGACAGTGTTTGATTGAACCTCTTCTTTGAATCCAGGGCAATGAGGAAATAAAGGATGGGGTTGATGCAGCTATTGAAGTAGGCCAGGCCTTTGAACAAAGGAAGAGCAACCTTCACCGCCAAAGATTTCTTATTGACCATCTTGGCCAGCAAAAAGACATGGTAGGGCGCCCAACAGAAGAAAAAGGCAGCCACCAATGCAGCAATTATCTTGTAGGACTTTTTGGGCACTCGTGTCCGCCTCAACTTGCAAGCCATGATGGTGTAACAAGTGGCAATGATTAAAAAGGGGACCAAGAAACCAAAAAGGAACCTCACGATGTAGAGGGCCTTATTCTGATATCCATCGTTGCTTCCAGGAACATCGAAGGAGCACTTGGAGAGATTCCCATTTCCTGGATCCATAGAGACCCGTCGAAATAGGAAGTATGGCAGGCTAAAGGCTGTGGCCAGCGCCCAAACTCCTACGCTGGCAAAGGAAGCCATCTGGACAGTGCGCCACTGCTTGATCCGGATGGGGAAGACCACAGAAAAGCAGCGGTCAAGGCTGACGACAGCTAGAAGGAAGACGCTACAGAACAAGTTCATGTATGTGAAGAAACCGTTGAACTTGCAGAGGAACTCTCCAAAGGGCCAGTAGGTGTAGAAGAGGAGCTTGAGCAAAGAGGTGACTCGGGTGAAGCAGAAGATCAGGTCGGCGACAGCCAGGTTGAGGAGCCAGACGTTGATCACAGTCTTCTTCAGTTTGCAGCTGGTCATCCAGATCACTATGCTGTTTCCAGTTACTCCCAGAATAATAGTGATGCTG
Organism: Acipenser ruthenus; assembly: GCF_902713425.1. Classification (NCBI taxonomy): domain Eukaryota; kingdom Metazoa; phylum Chordata; class Actinopteri; order Acipenseriformes; family Acipenseridae; genus Acipenser; species Acipenser ruthenus. The sequence continues at coordinate 1,199,768 of NC_081226.1, read as the reverse complement.
TATAAAACTATCAATACCATCTCCATTACATAGTTGATGTACACCGAGTCGTCTGTGTTTTGAGGCAAAGGTTTGGTGCTCATTGTGATGTTGCTGATCTCCATTCTGAAAAGAACGAAAACATAAGAACATAAGAAAAGTTCAATTTTAAGTAGTGTCTTGGATCAACTTTATCTATACCATTTTAAAGACTTCAATCAAGTCTCCTATTTCCCTTCTTTTTTTCAAGAAAGCAAGCAGGGATCACAAAGGTAAACCACTTTATCCAAATCATGATTGTGCCATGTATGCAATACTAAAATATAAAATATGATATTATATTCCTGTAGAAATACAAGATAATATATTTAAGAAGTAGCAAGAAGGAACTGAGAAGCAATATCTCTATTAAAGATCCATCTTACAGGGGATTTAGTTTTTCCAAGCAATTTTTTTGACTTTGTCACAGAATAATTTACGACTAATTTACAGATTAGAGTTATCTGTACCGGCAACTAAACCAAAGGCAGAACTAGCTCAACCTGCTGTTCAATTACAGTCTCTTTTGAATGTATGCAGGGTTCATACCTCTTTGATATGTGTGAATGGGATGTTTACTGTCTACAGACTAGACAAGAATCGGAGTGGCTTTTGGTTTATTTCTCCCTTGAGAAAGATACATTTTGCAGTTCAGAAATACATAACACATATTCACGTGCACCACGGACAGTAAGATTTCACAGCATTTGTGACTATAAATAGTTCTGTGTCACAAGTTCCTCTTTATGAGAAAACAAACATATATTTAGAGCTCTAGTTTTTGTTCCACTACCTTCCAGAAAGCGTACGGACAGATGAACAAATGCAAATGTTGCCCATTTTACCCTGTGCAGGGTATTAATACTATTATAAACTCAACAAACATTTTGGTGCATGAAGACATTTATGTTGCCGTTTTTAGGAGAGCTTCAGGATTTGAAAATCCTTTCAGCTTTTACTGTACATATACCTGGGATAATTACTGCTCTATTCAGAACCTGATTGGGTGTGATTTGTGAGGTTTATAACAGATGTCCTTTGTATTGAGATATCTTACAGCTATGGCCAATGGTTTCGCAACCCTATAGAATGAACTCATTTTGCTTCATGAAGTCGAATGAAACCTGCTGAATAATGTCACGTTAACATATTTAATTACGTGCCGCTTTGTAGTTTTCCATATAATTAATGAAAAACTGACATTAATTGAATGTGACAATGAGGAAATCTAACTACTATTATGGCTTCCGGGAGATTTTTGCAATATAATTTTCTACTTTCTTTGATTACATGATGTTCAACAAAATATCGAAATTATGTTCATGTAGTTTTAATTTTGTTCTTATGTCTCAGTTTCCCTGAATTGATAATCATTTCCTTTTCAAACATGTGTTCACAATTTTAAGGAGCAAAGTACCACAAAATGTTGTTCATAATTTTACCCCATTTTTTTTACAGCAGTGACTACCAAGAATGACTGATATGGCTGCCATATTGTGTCAATGGCAGTCAACATTGCAGAAAAGCTGAGAGGAAAACTGCCAAAAAGTGACCTATGTTAGGAGTTGCTTTTATAAACCTAACTTTACTTTATTAAAAAAAACCCACCAAGACAGGAAGGAAGTTTAATGATGTCATTCAATTTAAAACGAAAACCACAATTAACACAGACTAAATTAGATTAGCAAACCAGATTAAAGGCAAAAACTGATTTTTAAAAAAATAAAGAGCTTAATGTATGAAACGCCTGACTAAAAGCAGATCCAGTATCCAAGAGCATGAGGAAGTGTTACTGATCCCCAGGAATGAGGAACCTGTTTGCGTTTCCATTTACAGATGCTTGAAAGCGATGGCAGGATAAATGCATGTGTACGTACACGTAAATACAATGTTATTGTGCATAGTTACTATGGGCTTAATGTGTAAATCTTGTTGCATGATATAACCCTACCCCTAACCCGACCCCTTTTCTGATACAATTGTCCACTTGATAAACCTTTCCCCCTGCCAATTGATTGTTAGTGTGTGTGTGATTCACCCCAGGACTTTTAGAATTCTAAATAAAATACAGCAGGTTTAACAAAGGGGCAGAGGCTAAAGGGAATAAAAACAGGATACAACATAAAGAGGACTTGAATTATATAGGAGCTGCAGACTGGGGACACAGTGCTTTCCCTAACGCTGGGTGCAGTGAGCCCCCAATATCAATGGGCTCTGCAGGACATTGTTGGATAGTTTTAGTGTGTTCATTGAGCAATCAGTTATGTTGATGTAATTTAAGAAAAAAGAGAAAACAGATTAAAACACTGTTTCACATGTGTTCAGAAGCATAAGAATAACAGCTCTCTGACATTTAGAATAGCAGTCACAACACCCTTAATTCATCAGAAGAAAGACTTTTAATCCAATCGTTTGCCAGTTTTTTTTAGTATTTCCAAAATTGCTACCAATGTAGAATACATGGTAAGGACATTTCTTCATTATTGTACCACAAAAAGATGTTATCTGGACAACATGATTGTAATATATCCCAGAACTTGTTATGTATTCATTTTATTATTTCATTGATTTATTAATTTATTTTAGATTAATGTTCATTTAAGAAATACCAGGACAATTGCATTGATCATTTCCAAATTACTAGTTTTGCTGAATGAAAAACAATATCTGTAAAATTACCCAGTTAATATTTTAACTGAAATCCTTTCACGAATAACAAAAAAAAAAAAAAGATTTGATCTTACCTTTGACTTGTCACAAAAATCAGTTCAACGAGAAAAAGCTATACAAGCAAACATGAATATCCAGCATCAGAAGTGGTGCTTAAATAAGCTTGCTAAAATCTTGTCATCCACTATGAGAAAGATCTATTGAGCCAACACCACTTCTACAGATCAGACAGAGGCTTTATTCAAAGGGAAAACACGCCTTATTTGCTGCACACCATAAACCGATCATACATAGCAGTTACTTAGTAAATACATGTGTACTTACACATAATTCAAATGTCATTCAAATGATATACTGCTAGTACAACACAAAGATCACTGTTCTCTGCCCTCATGCTTTCCGGTGACCTGTGATAAAATCAGGCTTCCCATAACTGAAATGATTTTATCTTAACATAGTGCCATTTCTGTAACTCACATCACAAAACACACAGCAACAGGACCGTAGCCATTTCCACTGCCTGGTTGCATTTTTCAGATACTTCTGACCATGTTGAGAATAGAACCACTTCTTGTTTTTTCTAGCAGTGGCCCCTGCTAATGTCTAACACCCAAGCAGGCAAGCTATTTCAAACTGTCTATTCGAAGTCTGTTTTTTGTACATGGAAAAGAAAAAAAAAACATCGAACATTAGCTCAGCTGTCAAATATCCAAATTACTCGCTTTCCTTATTTCTTTTTAGCTTGAGAGCCCTTGGGGCCAAGTTGTGTTCAAAATAACATTTATTTGAAGAAGTTTGGTGCTCCAATGGTTAAAGAAAGGGGTTTGTTACCAGGAGGTTCCAGGTTCAATCCTAGATGCTAACTCACTGTGTGTGACCCTGAGCAACTCACTTAACCTCCTTGTGCTCCGTCCTATTTTAAGTGACTCTGCAGCAGCAGTTGTGATGCATAGTCGCCTGTCCGTCAGTCCCCCCCCCCCCCCCCCCGACTCTGTAAGTTGCTTTGGATAAAAGTTTGGTCATTAAAACCTTGCAGGTTATGTCAGTGCTGTTTACGGAGCGAGTGAGACCAGCACAGAGACTTCATTCATTTAATTAATTAATTAAATGTTGAAAACCTCCACTTTAATGTTTACAAGAAATATAATTTGTGGGACTATTTTTTTCTACAAAGAGGAAGGATATATAATACATAATAATATATATATAATATATTAATAATACAAATTGTTCTTTTTTCAAATAACCTTTTTTTATTGGATCTGTTTTCTAAGCAGGTTGACAAACTCCAGGGCTTGTGTGTTGTGTTGCTTTACTTTGTGGCGTATGTTGTGGAGTAGTGGTTAGGGCTCTGGACTCTTGACCGGAGGGTCGTGGGTTCGATCCCAGGTGAGGGACACTGCTGTACCCTTGCGCAAGGTACTTTATCTAGATTGCTCCAATAAAAACACAACTATATAAATGGGTAATTGTATACAAAAAATAATGTGATATCTTGTAACAATTGTAAGTCACCCTGGATAAGGGCATCTGCTATGAAATAAATAATAATGTTAATGCAACACAACACACGTCCTGTTCATTAGAAGGGTGCTATGGTAAACATCTGTCCATTTTAAGTTCTAGAGCAAACAATATAATTACAGTAATTATTTCTCTCCATTATAGCATGACTAATTACACACTTTTACTGCAGCTCAGGAAAACTGTTGGTCTGTGGACATCTTCCCATCCGATTTTAACCCAAAAAAGTAAAGTGTGTTAATACAGAAGTATATTCAAATTCAACTCTTCTCCTGCTGTATTTAAACATAATCCCACTTTATGGATTAGTCTGTGTGTTGTAATGGTAAAAAAGCACTAAACACTACATTTCTATACATTAATATAGATAATATATAATAATGTACAAAAACGCTCAATCTTGCAGTCTAAGGTATACAAACCATTCACATAAACTTTCCTAATACAGGCAGTCCTCGCACTTATGACACAATTGGTTCCTGAAAGTCGCGTTGTAAGTTGAAGCGTCGTAAGTCGAAGCACATGTTCCCATAGGAACAATGTTATAAATTGGGGTTACGTTCCTGACTCTTTGGCCAGATAATATATTTTTACAAAAACGATCCGTTATATTGTACTCATGCAAATATATATTTAACTCTTTACACTCAGCCCGCTGATTTTGGGGCACCAGCGCCCCGGTGCTTACACGTATATTACTCAGGCACCTACCTGGCTTGTTTAAAAGTACAGACTCAGGGCTTTCCTATGACGTATTCAGTGTGTGTATGCGGTACTCCTAGCCGGAACTACGATCGCCTGAAGTTAAGCCTCTCATCATGTGACAGAGTTCACAGCTTAGGTTTCGTTTTGAGTCCACTGCTCTTATCAGACATTGTTTTTATTATTTGTTTATTTAGCAGACGCCTTTATCCAAGGCGACTTACAGAGACTAGGGTGTATGAACTATGCATCAGTTGCAGAGTCTCGCCATGTCGTAAATGCCGTATCGATATTGTAAAGTCGAAGCAGGGTAATAATGCAAAAGAGTCGTAAGTGCCGTGCGTCGTAAGTCGAAGCGTCGTAAGTCAAGGAGCGCCTGTATATAACAACCTTCTTAGATATGTAAAAACAACATTTTTCAAAAATGTATGAGCACTAAAAATGTCACAGTATTGACAGTATCTTAACTAAATTGTCAAGACAGAGGCTACTAATGTTTTGAGTTTTGAGTATTTTTACAATGAAGCAACCTGCACTGTGTTTGCCATAGTGCATCTGTCTCTCCTTGTTGACTGGCAATGGCTGGAACTATCCGATTCCTCACTGAAAGCTCTGATGCACACCAAAGACAGTGTTTGATTATACCTCTTCTTCAGATCCAGGGCCATGAGGAAATAAAGGATGGGGTTGATGCAGCTATTGAAGTAGGCCAGTCCTTTGAACAAAGGAAGAGCAACCTTCACCGCCAAAGACTTCTTATTGACCATCTTGGCCAGCAAAAAGACATGGTAAGGCGCCCAACAGAAGAAAAAGGCAGCCACCAATGCAGCAATGATCTTGAAGGACTTTTTGGGCACCCGTGTCCGCCTCAACTTCCAAGCCATGATGGCATAACAAGTGACAATGATTAAAAAGGGGACCAAGAAACCAATAAGGAACCTCAATATGTAGAGGGCCAGCTTATTCTGGTATCCGTCTTTGCTTCCAGGAACATCTAAGGAGCACTTGGAGAGATTCCCATTTCCTGGATCCATAGAGACCTGTCGGAATAGGAAGTACGGCAGGCTAAAGACTGTGGCCAGCACCCAAACTCCTATGCTGGCAAAAGAAGCCATCTGGACAGTGCGCCACTGCTTGATCCGGATGGCAAAGACTACAGAGAAGCAGCGGTCAAGGCTGATGACTGCCAGAATGAATACACTACAGAACATGTTCATGTACTTGAAGAAGCCGTTGAACTTGCAGAGGAACTCTCCAAAGGGCCAGTAGGTGTAGAAGAGGTTCTTGAGCAAAGAGGTGACTCGGGTGAAGCAGAAGACCAGGTCTGCCACAGCCAGGTTGAGGAGCCAGACGTTGGTCACAGTCTTCTTCAGTTTGCAGCCGGTCATCCAGATCACTATGCTGTTTCCGGTTACTCCCAGAACAATAGTGATGCTGTATAAAACTATCAATACCATCTCCATTACGTAGTCGATGTCCACCGAGTTGTCTGTCTTTTGAGGCAAAGGTTTGCTGCTCCTTGTGATGTTGCTGAGCTCCATTCTGAAAAGAACAAAAACATAAGAACATAAGAAAAGTTTGTGAACAAGAAAATGCCAGTGTTTTAGATCCTACTACTTCACCTGGTAGGCTATTCCATACATGTATGACTCTGTAAAAAAAGTGCTACCCACCTTCTGTTCTGAACTTACTTTTACTCACCTTCCATTTATGTTCTCTCTGTGCTAAATTTGAAGTAGTGTCTTGGATCAACTTTATCTACACCATTTTAAAGACTTCAATCAGGAGGCTGTGTGGTCCAGTGATTAAAAAAAGGGCTTGTAACCAGGAGGTCCCCGGTTCAAACCCCACCTCAGCCACTGTCTCATTGTGTGACCCTGAGCAAGTCACTTAATCTCCTTGTGTTCCGTCTTTCGGGTGAGACGTAATTGTAAGTGACTCTGCAGTTGATGCATAGTTCTTTCCCAATGACGGATCACAAAGGTAAACCGCTTGATCTAAATCATGATTGTGCCATGTATGCAACATTAAAATATATAATATGATATTATATTCCTGTAGAAATACATGTATAAGATATTTAAGACGTAGCAAGAAGGAACTGAGAAGCAATATCTAATTTAAAGATCCATCTTACAGAGATTGGGGAATTGAATTTTTGTTAAAGAAAATTAACCAGAGGGGGGATATAGTTTTTCCAAGTGATTTTTTTGACTTTGTCACAGAATAATGTATGACTAATTTACGACTCATTACATAGAGATTAGAGCCCTTCAATTTATCTGTACTGGCAACCAAACTAAAAGCAGCGTTAACATATTTAATTACGTGCCACTTTGTAGTTTTCCATATAATTAATGAAAAACTGACATTAATTGAATGTGACAATGAGGAAATCTAACATGAAATACTGTACTACTATTATGGCTTCCTGTAAATTTTTGCAATATAATTTTCTAGTTTCTTTGATTACATGATGTTCAATAAAAGATTTAAATTATGTTCATGTGTTTTTAATTTGTTTTATTATGTCTCAGTTTCCCTGAATTGATAATCATTTCCTTTTCAAACATATGTTCACGATTTTAAGGAGCAAAGTACCACAAAATGTTGTTCATAATTTTACCCCATAACTTGTTTTTTTTACAGCAGTGACTACCAAGAATGACTGATATGGCTGCCATATTGTGTCAATAGCAGTCAACATTGCAGAAAAGCTGAGAGGAAAACTGCCAAAAAGTGACCTATGTTAGGAGTTGCCTTTATAAACCTAACTTTACTTTATTAAAAAAAAAAACACCAAGACAGGAAGGAAGTTTAATGATGTCATTCAATTTAAAACGAAAACCACAATTAATACAGACTAAATTAGATTGGCAAACCAGATTAAAGGCAAAAACTGATTTAAAAAAAAATAAAGAGCTTAATGTATGAAACGCCTGACTAAAAGCAGATCCAGTATCCAAGAGCATGAGGAAGTGTTACTGATCCCCTGGAATGAGGAACCTGTTTGCGTTTCCGTTTACAGATGCTGAAAGCCATGGCAGGATAAATGCATGTGTACGTACACATAAATACAATGTTATTGTGCATAGTTACTATGGGCTTAATGTGTAAATCTTGTTGCATGATATAACCCTACCCCTAACCCGACCCCTTTTCTGATACAATTGTCCACTTGATAAACCTTTCCCCCTCCAATTGATTGTTAGTGTGTGTGTGATTCACCCCAGGACTTTTAGAATTCTAAATAAAATACAGCAGGTTTAACAAAGGGGCAGAGGCTAAAGGGAATAAAAACAGGATACAACATAAAGAGGACTTGAATTATATAGGAGCTGCAGACTGGGGACACAGTGCTTTTCCTAACGCTGGGTGCAGTGAGCCCCCAATATCAATGGGCTCTGCAGGACATTGTTGGATAGTTTTAGTGTGTTCATTGAAGAATAACAGCTCTCTGACATTTAGAATAGCTGTCACAAAACCCTTAATTCATCAGAAGAAAGACTTTTAATCCAATCGTTTGTCAGTTTCTTTTAGTATTTCCAAAATTGCTACCAATGTAGAATACATGGTTAGGACATTTCTTCTTTATTGTACCACAAAAAGATGTTATTTGGAATAATAGCTTTTACAACATGTTTGTAATATATCCCAGAACTTCATTTTATTATTTCATTGATTTATTAATTTATTTTAGATTACCATTCATTTAAAAAATACCAGGACAATGGCATTGATCATTTCCAAATGATTGTAGTTTTGTTGAATGAACACAATAACTATAAAATAACTCAAATTCTTTCACAAATAACAAAAATAACAGATTTGATCTTACCTTTGGCTTGTCACAAAAATCCGTTCAACAAGAAAAAAGCTATACATGCAAACATGAATATCCAGCATCAGAACTTTCCACACTTTGAAGTGGTGCTTAAATAAGCTTGCTAAAATCTTGTCATCCACTATGAGAAAGATGTGTTGGCTCAACACCACTTCTACAGAACAGACAGAAGCTTGACTCAAAGGGAAAACACGCCTTCTTTGCTGCACACCACAAGCCGAGCACTGTGTGGTAATCGTTGTTTTAGCTTGAGATTCACACAATGTTTGAACTCTGTACTTCATGCAATGTATGCTTTCTGAATTATTATTATTTGCTTTCCATTAAGTGTTTCTAATTACTGTGTAATTACATAGCAGTTACTTAGTAAATACACGTGTACTTACACATAATTACAATGTAGTTCAAATTATTATTATTATTAACTGCTTAGCAGACGCCCTTATCCAGGGTGACTTACAATTGTTACAAGATATCACATTATTTTTACATACAATTACCCATTTATACAGTTGGGTTTTTACTGGAGCAATCTAGGTAAAGTACCTTGCTCAAGGGTACAGCAGCAGTGTCCCCCACCTGGGATTGAATCCACGACCCTCTGGTCAAGAGTCCAGAGCCCTAACCACTACTCCACACTGCTCCCCAAATGATGTGCTGCTAGTATAACAAGAAGATCACTGCTCTCTACCCTCGTGCTTTTCGGTGACCTGTGATCAAATCGGGCTTCCCTGATCATAACTGAAATGATGTAGTCTTAACATAGCGCCATTTTTGTAACTCACATCACAAAACACACATCAACAGGACCGTAGCCATTTCCACTGTCTGGTTGCATTTTTCAGACACTTCTGACCATGTTGAGAATAGAACCACTTCTCGTTTTTTTGTAGCAGTGGCCCCTGCTACTGTCTAACACCCAAGCAGGCAGGCTATTTTAAACTGTCTATTCAAAGTCTGTTTTTATCCCCCCAGCTCATGTGTACAAGTTCATGGAAAAAAAAAACCATCGAACATTAGCTCATCTGTCAAATATCCGAACTGAAGTAGCTTTCCTTATTTCTTTTTAGCTTGAGGTCCCTTCAATCCCAGTTCCGACAATGACTCACACTGTATGACCCTGTGCAAGTCACCTCCTTGTGGTCCGTCCTTCGGGTGAGACGTAAAACAAACAAGGTCCTAATGACTATATAATAATATTAATTTGTCATGGGACTGTAACGGTTCATGCAGAGGGTAACGCATCAGTAGTAGCAGGTAACTGTAAAGGTCAGTTTGAAACTAGCTGGTCTTCAACTGGGCCCAAGTTTCCTCGACATGCTGTTGAAGAAATATTTCAGTCAAAAAGGGGAACAGAACTCATGTTTTTAGCCAACTTTCCAAAATAGGGAAATAGTTCTTAGGTTCCTGTTCTGTCATGTTATTATTGTTATGATGCAGCACTCAGTAAATAATGATATGTGTTAATATTGTAGCACAAGGAGTCTCAACCATGTTCCAAATGCTCACAGAATCTAATTGGATTACAGCTATTATAAAATGGTGCCTAATCTAGAATCGATTAAGGTGATTAGTATGTGAACGGGATGATTTTTTTTAACTTCCTTTTATTTTTTAATAGCTTTTTTTTAAGCAACATATTAAAATGGCTTGATTATTTATTGATAAAAGAGTTTGCGTCGACCCACTGGTCTTTTTGAGATCGATACCTGTGTTTTCTTTTTCGTTCTTTGCTACCAGTCACCAGTCAGTTGTTTTTTTTGTTTTAGTTTTTTTTTTTTTTTAACCACAGGTCCTTATCAGTGACATAGTGTACCGGAAATTGATTTGGTCTTCTTGTAAAATAGGATGTTTGCATTGCAACATAGTGAATCGATTTCACACCCTAAAGCTCAGACAACAAATACAACGTTATACATATTTTCATTACATCTTTGGCCTTTGGCTTCGCCCTTCGAGGTACCCCTGCCCATAATTTAGTTTGCTGATAGTGGAGAGGCTGACTGTAGGGAAGCCATGGGCAGAGGGGCAGGGTACAATACAGTAGCTTCCTGGTAGATTTTCACTTCCTGTGCTGCAGGTTACTCCAACGGCCTCACAGCACACCATCAGACACATGACCTACAGCACAGGAAGTGTTGTACTTGATAAAAATAAAAAACAAAACTCAGCTGTCTGATGTGTTGCACTTGTTCAATGAATACTCCCATTTGGGGAAGTGAAAGTGTTGGTGAAGTGTGAAGGCAGGCTTGGAACCTTGCACCACAGCTAGTGCATTCTCCAGATCAGTGGACATGCAAAACATACAGTAGCACGCAACAGGAGTCCTACTGCAGTTCCAAAAACCACTGTTTAGTCAAATCTTAAGAAGCCTCCGTGGCAGAGTCTGGCATGTAAGAAAGCTGTTTTCTCCTTCGAAGTAAAAAAAAACTATTTTTTTGTTATTATCAAGTCTGAACGCTTCGTTGTTACTTCTCTCTTCTCACTGGTTGAGCTCTTTCTGCCAGTCGATTTATAACTCCAAAGTGGGGCTTCAAAAGCGGCCTACTGCCTGGTAAGTATTGTTTTTATTATTACTTTGATAGCATGTATTATTATAAATTGGGTAACACTTTACATTAAAAGTGTCGCTAATTACTGTGTATTTACATAGTAGTTACTTAGTAAATATGTGTGTACTTACACATAATTACAATGTTATTAGTTAGAATGCACTTAATGCGTACATTTGTTTTGCATGGTGTAACCCTAATTGGTAACACTTTATATTAAGATGCTGCTTATTAATCTTGTATGAATATGTAATAGATGTGTAATAACTGTGTTATAGCGTGTTAATAAAGCATTAGAGATGATTTATAACCATGCAATAGCCATAGACGGAATTACGTTTAAACATCCCAAAGTACAATAGGCGGCTAAAAACTGTCCCCTTTATAAAAATGTAATTCTGTCTATGGCTGTTGCATGGTTATAAACCATACATGATGCTTTATTAACACTTTATAACATGGTTATTAAGAATCTATTATATATTTATAAATCATTTATAAAACTGTATTAAGCAGCAGCATAATATAAAGTGTTACCCCCTAATCCTAATCCTGAACACTAACTCTAACTCTAAACCTAACCCTAACCTTAACTTTTTTTCTGATACAATTGTGTACTTACATATATAAGCACACTGTGGCACCCCCCTTCCTTGAGAACATTTTGGACAGATTATTAAAATTATATTTCAAATCAATCAAAGAAAAAGAAAACCACAACATTGGTTAATTTACTTGGAATTAGAACCCATCGATGAATGGAATGTACATACATTATATGTTAATAATAACACTTTTTAATAATTTTTACCTCACCCCAAACAGTGATCTTACATATAAGTTTGATTTTGCGGGTTGTACAATGACTGGCGGGTTTTAATGTCAGTATGCAACTCACTTGGGTGGTCTGTACAATTACATATACATTGGTGCAAAAAGATTTACACGCTAAGTACATGGTAACTATGCATAATAACATTGTAATTATGTGTAAGTGCACCTGCATTTACTAAGTAGCTACCATGTAAATACACAGTATTTAAAGACACTTCATGGAAAGTGTTGCGGTTTTTTTTTTTATCTTGACGTGAGGATGTCTTTCAGAATTCATTTTCAGCTTTTTACGACTTGAATGCATCCTCTGTGCCACCTATTGTGAACCGTGTCTGTGTGAGTCACTCACAGCTGTGTTCCCTCTTCAACTCTAAAAACATCAAATTAAAGAAATGAATGGGTCAATGCTTTCAGATTTAACAAACCTTGAAAAACATCTTTTTTTAACCTTTCTTTGATACATTTATAAAAAAAATGTTTAAATGATCAATCATTTATCTATCTCTGTATCTATCTCTATCTCTTTTGACATATCTAACTTGCTTCTTAACCTGTTTAAGCATATTCCTATAGTACATTTCTCAAAATGTTTTTGACTTTGTTCTTTCCTGCAAGCCATATTTCTTTCTTTCTTTTTTTGATTGATCAATCTTAGTCTTGTTAAACCAGGTTGCTTTAGGTACAGCAGAACCTCAGAGATACGCTCCCCTTGGGAATGGAGGTTGTTTGTAAGTCTGAAATATCTGTAACTCTGAAAATCGGTTTTCTGTGTCTTTGATGTGCACGCCTGCTATCTACACCCTCAGTCTGGTGAATAATACAAGGATACAGCACAGTCACACAATACTCATATTATTATGGTTCTAAAGTCTTTGAAACAGTGCTATAAATGGAAAAGGCCTACAGTTAACATTGAAATCATAACTGTGGCACAAAACCCAGATTTAAACGTCCAGCAAAACCTGGGTTAACTTAGTGCTTGATTTTAAACAAAATGCATTTGTGCAGTTTGCTCAGTTTGCTTTGTTTAAAACTGAAATGTTCCTAGTAAAATTGCCTTTGAAATCTTCCTCACCTTTTTGTCTGGATGCGTTTGTTGGAACAGTAATCGTGCCACAGGGACAGGGGACAAGAAGGAAATCTACACAGTACACTGCTGGCTTCTAATTAAAGATAGGGGAAATATCTATGTAAGCAAATACAGCCCACACACCTTAGAGAAAAATAACCTCCAGTGCTGGGAACCCCTTGGGTCTGCACTAATGTCTAATGAAAAGATACCCCCTGCACTGTTTGAACTGGGTTCTGTCTTCCCATACCGTTGAATAATATAACATTCATCGTCACTTTTTAGTTGTTGCTCAAAAGAATTATGTTCATAGTTCATTTTAAGGAGGCAGAAATCAGTATAAAGCTTTGTCTTTGAATGATACGGTTTGTGAAATGGTACTCTTTTGGTTATGTGCTGATCATTGTTTGCAACAGTATTAAAATGTACCTGGGTGGAAATATCCAATATATAGGTAATATCCATATGCGATTCATTATGAAAGTGCGGTTCTGATTGGACTGTAAAAAGTTCCAATAAGAAACAAGGTCTCTACACGCTTGGTTGTTGTACTTTTTAAAAAAATTCTGCAATTAAAGTTTGTTTTTGGTTTAGGTCTCCAGATTTGGATACCGTGGGAGGAAAGAAACATGGTCTATTTGTTGATGGCTATCTTGTCCCTTTGTGGTGGTAAGAATATAATTTGAAGCCACAGGTTCATTCGTGCTTTCTGTTTGCTATGGACAGACAGGCATTTCAGTTGATTTTAATTATAGGGACCAGAAAAAACAGATGTGCTTGGTATAACATGACATTTAAATATATTGTTCATATTTACAGTCGGTGTCATGTTATTTATTTATTTATTTTTTGTATAAACAAGTATTTTCTTACATTTGAGTAGCTCAAATTGGTAATAAGTTAATTAGAATTATAACCAGGGCTTCTGAATTTCGGTGTTTTACCCTGAGTTTTATTAATTGGGCTTTTAAATTAACCAAGCCTTAATTTTTCATTTACAAGCAGAACGTACAAACGAGATTGTGACATGTTAATAAACTACTAATCTTTATTAAGAATAACAAATGAAATATTTTATGCCGGAGAAACTTTATCACAATCGCTATGCCTGACAGTATTTACATTAATAAAGAGGAGTCACTTCTGCTTTTAGATGAAAAAGAAACGATTTAAAACCCCATTTAGTTGTTTCAAAAAAGAGAAATAAATTTTATCTACTAAAGTCAGTTGTGATTGAGATACACGAATAGCTTAACAGATATCAATTGAATTTATTAGAGGAGTGTAGAAAAGTCGGGGCAAAAGCCCTAATTCTAACCCACTGTAGGTTGTGAGAAAAATGCAGAACAGCGTCCTCGAAATATATGAAAGAATTTTACAAATGCAATGCTGAATCAGTTTGGTACCAAGACTATTTTACAAATCCTTCTAGTTCTTTTTTTTATTCACTGGTCATCTGTTTTTATTTTTAAGCTGCGGATGTCATTATAGAATTTAAGGCATTGTACCAGGAAAAAGAAGGATCGTGTGTTACGATCATATGCAGCTTTAAGTGGCCTAGCATGGAAACTGGAATTTGGTGGAAGAATCCTATATATGATCCACAAACAAAGGACTATAATAAAACAACAGTGTACCATGAAGATGAATCAATTGTGGACCCAGAATTTAAAGGTCGTACTGAATACCTTGGTGACAGGAAAACCAACTGTAGCTTCAAGATAAAAAATCTGCAGCTCAACGACAGTGGAATATACAATTTTAGATTTATTGGAAAAAATGATTATAAGTGGATGAACAAACAAGGAGTGAACCTTTCAGTCACCGGTAAGCTTGCTTTGATCTTTTCTTTCAATATTCATTCTCATGAAGAGATTTAATTCTGAAGTTCTTCTTAAATACTCGCCTCATGTTAAAAACCATTACTTTTTGGTTTAGAGTCTCAAAAGCTATTCACTCCAAATTGTGATTAGAAAAAATTACAAAATTCCTGAAAGAAAAAAAAAAATTATTATTCTGAATTGAATAATAAAAATTTAAAAAAAACATAGGATAACTGATGAGTTTCTAATGAGTTGTTTATTTCTGGTTTTAGTAACTTTATTTATTTATTTATTTATTTATTTATTTATTTATTGGTCCTTTCTGAAGAATTTGCGCAAATGACAATTTGGAGTAAAAAAAGGCTTTGAGAATCTATCTTACTGACTCCCATATGAATTGTAGTTTCCTTTGAATACGAAAGAAAAATACATTTTAAGTTTACCCCAAAACATTCTGTAAAATACTGACTTCATTCAAATGAATCTGTAAAACACTTGGTAAAATTTAAGTTTTTTTTTCAGTGAATGCATTTATCATTTATAATCGAATTTCAGATGATGTCTTTCTTGTATTAGTCATTTGTGTTGACTTTGTTATGTTTAACTTGGATGACATGGGAACACTAAGCTATTGTTATGAAGAAACTTTTTAGACCAACCAGAAGTTTCCATTCCATCATATTGATTATAATTCTGATTGGCTGGCTTTATAATTAACAAAATTCTTATCTGACTTCAACACTATCTAGAGAAAGGATTACCCACTAAAGTCCTCTGAATGGACAATTTACTTTAAAGATTGTCCTAACGGGGCTTCCAATTGGCGCATCCAGTAAAAGCGCTCTGCGTGGAGTGCAGGATGCACCCTATAGCCTGGAGATCGCAGGTTCGAATACGACCGTGACCGGGAGTTCCTAGGGAGTGGCGCACAATTGGCCGAGTGCCGCCCGGGTAGGTCGGCAGGGGAATACATGGTTCACCGTGCATCAGCGACCCCTGTGGCCGATAGGGCGCCTGTGGTTCTGCAGTGGAGCCGCCAGATCTGTGTTGTCCTCCAGCACTATATGTCAGGTGGCCTCGCTGTGGATCCTCAGTGCGAAAAAATGACGGATTGGCAAGAGCACGTTTCGGAGGACGCGTGTTCCAACCATCGTTTCCAAAGACGGCGGGGGGGTTGCGAGCGGTGAGCCGAGGATACGGATAACAATAATTGAGCATAAAAAATTGGGGAGAAAAACCGGGGTAAACAAAATTGGCGACGACTAAATTTTGAAAAAAAAAAAGTTGTCCTAACAAAATCAAAATATTTATGAAAAATGTTTATCATAATTCATGAAAACATAAATTACAATGCACCGGGGTATTGTCTCGGTTCAACTTTCCTAGTGAGCAATAAACAAACATTTCCCTGTCCTTGCTTTTTCCAAGAAAACCCCTGTAAAATTGACATTGAAACCCCTTCGATCATGACTGAAGGGAAAGAGGCCAACTTGACATGTGCTACTAAAGGGCCTTGTACAAACAATCCAAAATGGCAGGACACACAAGATGGCTGGCAGTTTAAGAGAGTGCAGAGTGATGAAATTGGAAAGCCCAGATCAGAAACACTCACATTTACTCCTACCTGGTGGAATCATACCAAGACGCTGAAGTGCCAGATCGAAGGAAACAAAGATGAGTGTGCGGCAAGATCCGTTTTCTTGGACATTCAGTGTAAGTTTATGAAATGGTTTAATACTGCAGTGAGACCATACTGTATAGTCTGTGGGTCTCTTTTCATTATTACTTGTGAATGTGGATTCAGATGTCAGTTATCATTCTACTACTTATTATTAAGGCTGTATTTTTTTCACTGTTATCACAGATTTCACAGTTTCTAGAAAACGTACCCATTGCAGTGTGATATGTAGTTACCCTGTGAAATTTCCAATTTCTGAAAGAATAGTGTAAATATAAATATTTTTTTAACACTTAAAAATAAATACAGCAAACGTTTACCTTATTGACACGCTGCCTGTTACACTGCATTCAGGAACCTGGCAGCCGGTTTAGTTTGCTTCCGGTAATGATTGAACACACACTGCATAGAGCTGTGTGATTTCTTTAAAATGTCTTCAAAGAAAAAGACACCAGCTGCATCAAAAGATCGGAAATATTTCTGCTAAAGATCGCTCTGTCCAGACCTGAAAAATGTTTTAGTGTTGACCAATTTAAAAAATAATTAGTCCAATTAGGTAATTGAGAACAAGTAATTCCATATATCATTTCATGTTATTTAAATGGGTATTATGCAATGGGTACGCCCAGTGGAGGAAGAAATTGGTCTTCTGATCCATTACTGCTATTAGCTTGGCTATTAAGAAGTTTTAAGACTGTCCAAAATATGTAACTATAAGTCATATGTTCCCTTCATTTCCTCTAAACAAGGAGACACAAATAAGTTTTGCTGGGCCAAAAATGAGAACACAATGCATGCAAACAGTATTTTTAAATAAACAAGGTTATGTGGTTCAACAAGGCTACAAGTTTATTGTCCGTTGTACTCCACCAGGACCTGAATATCAGACCATTGTCTCTCCTTTTTAATTGCAGAATTCTTGTTCTTCATTTGTGCATCCAGTGTGGTAGTTATTATTTCAGAAACACGTGTATGGGTTAAAATGAAGAACAGTAATATCTGGGGTAGCCGCAGCTATGGCTAAAAAACTTTGCATCACCCTCTGGAGTTAACAAATTTTGCTTCACACGTATCGTCAAAGCACACTGGCTGGTACAACCAAACTAAAACAACCTAGGAAAACAAAGCAGGCAAAAACCTCCATAAATCGAATGAAACACCTCTGTGTAAGAACAGAACAGAACGCAGATCACGCAAATTTCCGACAGACTGATCTGATAGTGTGGGATCCGATTATCAAGGCATCTGATTACTGGTAGCCCTATAACATACTGACTAGTCTTTTCTTTTAATAGATTCTCCAAAAGAGACAAAGGTCTCTTCAAGTCACGCTGAAGTGAAAGAAGGAGAAAATGTAACCCTGGTTTGCACTAGTCAAGGAAACCCTCCCGTCAATACTAGGTGGATTAAGAATGGACTTGGACCAATCCAAAACCTTACAAACAAATTAAAGTTTGATGCAATAGACATTGAGGACAGTGGGGCGTACTACTGTCAAGCATCAAACGTGCTCGGAAAAGAGAATTCGTCCGTCATTAACATAGACGTGAAATGTAAGTGTGGGACCTTGTATCAACTTCCAGATTTGTTTGAAAATGGGATGTGTTTGTGATATAGAAACGACACTCCTGAAACGATTTCAGAATTTTGAGATATTTAATTTAATGGCAGCGCCTTAGACCACAAGGCATGAATAACCATGTACTTACATGGTAATAACAGCCAATGGTTCCTATTCCTATATTGGGTAACACTTTACATTAAGTGCCTCTATATTCCTGTGTATTTACACAGTAGTTATTTAGTCAATGCATGTCCACCTACGCATTATGCAATGTTATTATGCATAGTTACAATGTAATTACTGTATAACTCTAACCCTAACCCTAACCTTAACTCCACTAACCCTAACCCTTTTCTAACAGAATTGTACTTAGGTATATCGTGGAAAAAAATATACCCGTTAAGTACATTGTAACAATGCATAATAGCATTGTAAATATGTGTAAGTACACATGTTAGTAACTACTATTTAAATACACCGCAACTAGAGTCCAATGTAAAGTGCTACCCTTTTCGCTTTATTGTTTTCCTTGTGTTCTCCTGGCTGGCCCTCAATGACTTAACTGGTTTGTGTCTCTCTGCTCAGATAAACCGAAAGGAACCCGCATTCTTGTTGCTAAGGAGGAGTTAAATGAAGGTGACAGCCTCACCATAGAGTGCCTGTTCAGCAGTTGTAACCCAAACATTACCAGCTACACCTGGTATGGGAATGGGAAGCTAGTCAATCCTGAAAGTGGATCAACATTAGAGATCAGTGATGTCACTTACCAGAGTGATAAATACAAGTATGAGTGTGAAGTTAAGAACGAGGTTGGATCTAGTAGATCAAATCCAATAATTTTGAAGGTTGCATGTAAGTTTTGACCCCTTTCATTGTATACATTTTATAGGAATTTGTATCAATTTGATGTGACGTGTCCTTCTTTATTAAGGGTTCATATTAAATTTTACCCAACAGTTAATCTTACTAATTTTGCACTTAGCTAGATTGGTCTTAAATGTGCTGTTTTTTTTAAAGAAAGACATTAAAGCAATTATGTATTTTCATTGTAAAACAGACGTCTGGTACTACATGAAGTTCTCAGTTTGCTTGCCTTGACTTCCAGGAAGTCTGTTGCTGCTTTACTTCCTGGGCATTTCTTCCCTTGCAGGGTCATCTGAGTTAATGCAAGAAGTGCTTGCAAACAAGTCTAGTCTAGTGCCATATATCATGTTTGCTAAAACACATGTTTATGGTGAATCTGTGGAAGTGTGCGTATGCCGCGATTTCCGAGGAATTCCGTTATCCGTGGGTTTGGTCTGCCCCTAGATGTGGCTGCATTTTGGAATGATGTTACAGTAGATCTGAGGGGAGTACCAAGGTTGTAGTTATAGCGACTGTACCTTCCTTATGAGTCACATATGTTTTCTTTTGATAGATCCTCCAAAAGAGACTACCGCCATTTCAAAACCTGCGGATGATATAAAAGAAGGAGCAGCGGTAACCCTTGTCTGTTCCTGTAAAGGAAACCCACCAGTTAATTTTTACACCTGGTTTAAGGTTGGACAGGGAATAATCAATAACTTGGAAACATTTGAGTTTAACAGCATAAGTATTACGGACAGTGGGGATTACTTTTGTGAAGCAAAAAACCAACTTGGTGCACAAAACTCATCCATAATTAACATAGATGTTAAATGTAAGATCTTAAATTTAATTTTGTGTGTGTGTGTGTGTGTGTGTGTGTTAAACATTAACCCTCTAATTCCTAGTATTGTTCCAGCTCTTTCATAGTTCTGAATCTAAAAAATTGTGTGTTATTTCTGAAGAAACGTATATATGTATTTTTGTTTTAATGACAGTACTGCATACAACTCCAGAATAATTTTTAAATCAAACGTTTAGCTGGAATTATGCCAAGACTGTTGAAGGTTAAACTACTGTATGAATGAGTCAGCCAGCGCTTCTTAAACTCTCCATCCGTCCAGGCGTAATTCCTTAGAAACAAGACACATTTGAACGTGCAATATGATCGATGCATTGCCCGTGTATTGTGCTGATGTGCCTTTCTCAGTTATCGCATCGATACGCATTCAGTAATTTGCTTCTCTACCTGGTTTTCTTTCTCACAGACGCCCCGAAGAATGTTCGTATTGAAAACAGCCCCCAAGCGGGGAAGATACTAGAAGGAGATGAACTGTCTTTAACCTGCAACACAAGTGGTGGCAACCCAACACAAATCTCCTTCGCGTGGTACAGAAACGAGCACCAAACTCACGCTAGACAGACTCTGAAGTTTGACAAGATAACTCGTGATCAGGCAGGAAGTTACTACTGTGAGGCTACCAACAGTGCAGGATCCACCAAGTCAAGCCATGAAAACATAGATGTTTGGTGTAAGTGCTGCCCTGCCTTTTTATTCATCTGAGTGCTAGCCATTGAGACGCCATGCTTGATGCAATCGTTTGTTAAGCATAGCAGTGGTGATATAAGGAGAAACAGAGGATATGCAACATGCAATAAAAGAAATATTTAGAAACTATAAAAATCACTACTTTAAGCACTAAGCTTGTTTATTTCAGGATCTGTAGGCAATTTTAATATAAGCCCATTTATCAGTGTCCCCAGCATACAACACTGTACAGTTATGGCCAAAAGTTTAGCATCACCTAGATTTTTAGGATTGAGACATAATTAAAAATCTATATGAACATAATTTAGATTTTTTTCATTTAAACATCATGTAATCAACGTAACTGCAAAATGATATCGCAAAAGTCTACCAGAAGCCATAATAGTAGTACAGTTTTTCGTATTAGATTTCAGAATGTTTTTTCGTTAAGTGTGTGGAATAACTACAAAGCGGTGAGTGATTCAATATGTTATGGTAAGATTGGGCAGCAGGTTTCATTCGACTTCATGAAGCAAACTGAGTTCATTGTACTAATGCGATGATGCAAAACATTTGGCCACAGCGTAGATGATTAGTGAAGCAGGTGCAGATACTGCATGTAACAATATTCTGGCAACTTTCTAATTATTTTGCTGTTTATATTTTAGCTTTAAAGATTTAGATATCTTATTCCTGCCGTAGCTGCACACATAACTCTAAAAGAAGAAACAACAGCTATCAAAATGTTTGTACCAAATACTTTCATAAATTTTACCTGCCCTGCACTTCTATTATTGGTTAAAGAAAAGGGCTTGTAACCAGGAGGTCCCCGGTTCAAATCCCACCTCAGCCAGTGACTCATTGTGTGACCCTGAGCAAGTCACTTAACCTCCTTGTGCTCCGTCTTTCGGGTGAGACGTAATTGTAAGTGACTGTGCAGCTGATGCATAGTTCACACACCCTAGTCTCTGTAAGTCGCCTTGGATAAAGGTGTCTGCTAAATAAACAAATAATAATAATAGTAATTCATATACTACTGTATGTCTCAAATGTGCGATTCGTCAAACATATGATATTGTATATGACTTTTTTTTAAACGTCTTACGTAGGAGATATAAAGTCCTAAGTAGAAGATATAATTCAGGCTCTAATATCTTACTGTTTCCATTTTCAGATGGGCCAACAGGAACTCAAATTGAGACGAACCCGTTGGAAAAGACGATCAAAGTGGGACAGGCAATGGCTTTGACATGCTCTTCAAGATGTAACCCTCTGCCAAGCTACTCCTGGTACAAACACAACTCCAAGTCCATTGACAGGCTGGAAGCAACAGAAAAAGTTCTGCAGTTTCACAAAATAACTGTAAGCGAAGCTGGAGAGTACCACTGCACCGCTTACAATAATATTGGTGCGGCTAATTCTTCCAGCGTCACCCTGAACGTCCTTTGTAAGTGTATAAGCATTCCATTTACACGTTACTGGTTCTTAATTTTCTTAATATTTGTTTTGCTCCCCAGTTAACACGACACAGCACCTGCAGACAGTCTGTAGATTTTAAACAGTGATTGCTTTGGAGTGTGCAGATTGCAATACAAAAAGAAAAAGAGAAATAAATAAAAAGATATATTAAGTGTCTCTAATAACTGTGTATTTACAAAGTTGTTACTTATCAAATGCACGTGTACTTACATAGCATTACAATGTTATTATGCACAGTTACAATGTACTTAAGGTGTAAATGTTTTTTGCATGATATAACCCTAACCCTTTACTGATACAATTGTGTACTTACATATATTATGCAAATATACATTGTAACTTTGAATAATAAGATTGGAATTATATCTAAGCACTGCTACTACTACGACTATTACTACTACTACTACTACTACTACTACTACTAATAATAATAATAATAATAATAATAATAATAATAATAATAATAATAATGGGAAATCTCTTTTCTATGATTCTTTACAGATGCTCCAATTAACCTCAACTTAAGCATGGAAAGCGACTTAAAGGAAGGGGACCTGGCTGTCATACAGTGCACAGTTCAAAGCAACCCAGCATCATACCTCAGCTTGATCCGCAGAGATACAAAGACTGATTGGAAAGCACAGAGGGAACCGCTGAGAGAGGAACTCCCCAACTCAATCAAACTGACCTTCCCAAGCCTGCGCAGTGAGGATGCAGGGATCTATGCATGCAGTGCCAGGAACTCAGAGGGGGAAATAACAGGAGACGGGGAACTGACTGTAAAATGTAAGTGCAAAAGGTATTATTATTATTATTATTATTATTATTATTATTATTATTATTATTACTAATTAGACATTTAGCCGACGCTTTTATCCAAAGCGACTTACAGAGACTAGGGGGTGAACTATGCATCAACAACTGCTGCTGCTGCAGAGTCGCTTCCAATAGGACCTTGTTTGTTTTACGTCTCATCCGAAGGACGGAGCACAAGGAGGTGAAGCGACTTGGTCAGGGTCACACACAGGGAGTCAGTGGCTGAACCTCCTGGTATCAAACCCTTTTCTTTAACCGCTGGACCACCAAGCCTACTATACATATGAAACATGACCTCTGGGGGGCAGTCTAGTGATAGATGCACACATGCATGGCTTATCTATTGACTGTTTATTACCATGTCACTAAACTTCAGCAAATGTTTAATTGTAATCAGGATTAAACTAAAGGCCCTAAAGCAGCATTTTTGTTGCTTCAGATGCTCCAAAAGACATACAAGTCCAGACTCCTGGGGACATTACGGAAGAAAACACTGTAATACTGAACTGTGAAAACCATGCCCACCCACCAGTCAGCCAGTACACCTGGTTTAAAGTGACAGAAGGTGCAGTACACAATGTGGGACAGGAGAGGGCGCTGCAGTTCATGTCCATTTCCTATAAGGACCGGGGAGATTACTTCTGCAACGCAAGGAATGCGATAGGGGAAGGAAACTCGTCTGTAATCAGGCTAACATTAAAATGTAAGTATGTATGGGGCCCATTCTCTTTTAAATATAGAGCATGAAGCACATTTTAACAGATTTGTTGTGTGTTATACACTCCACATTGCTGTTCAAATAAATGTTGGTATTTCTATTATGAATCATAATGTTTTTTTTTGTTTTGTTTTGTTTTTTTGGTGCTAGGAACCCACATGCACTCTAGTCTAAAACTACAGTGTAGGATTTATAAATGAAAATCCAACACAGATTGAAGTTAGTAAGGATAACAGCTGTGGACTATACTTAGGTCACAGTATTTTAAATGTTAAACTATGGGATTTTTGAAAGGTAATTAATAGACAAGTAGGGATTCGATTCTCTATACAATCTCTGTGTGTGTGCCCCCACACCAATCAAAATGGTATCTTTTCAAAGTGTGTACTCTGTTGATTGGATAGCCGTTATTCAGGAATGTTTTTTCAACAGACTTCTATATAAAAAAATGCAAATGGGAGAGTTGCACTGAAATGAAGATTTCTAGAATTATTTACAGTATGACGCTGTAGGATACCTTTCCAACCAGTGATGTCACAAAACCCGACAGATTTCTATCACTGGATAAAATACACAGCCAGCCTGAGCAAAAATTCAGTCACTAGCATTGCACTCGCAATGCTCAGGTGCCGTTTTGAGTTATTTCCTATTTCATTCAACACTGTGGGTTAACCATGTCTAACGTGATGTAAACGTTTTAATCATTTTGCCGCAGTTCCTCCTAAAAACACCACAGTTTTGCACAATATCAGTGCCGCCGGCGTAACAGAAGGAGACACGGTCATCCTGGTGTGTAGTTGCCTTAGCAACCCCCCTGCTGAAAGCTTCAACTGGTACAGAGATGCAGGAAACAACAGGGAGACCCCCGTTTCCTCCTCACAGAACCTCACCATCAGTGACGTCACCAAAGCCAACGAAGGTCTTTACTACTGTGTGGCAAAAAACACCCTCTCCAGTCAAACGTCTGAGAAAATCACAATACTGGTTTCTTGTAAGTTCATTCCAGGCTCCTGTCGGGTTCCTAATTTGTTAGTTGTTGTCACAATGTTATTATGCAGAGTTACAGTGTATTTACAGATCATCTCAATAGTAAATATGTTGCATCATATATGTAAGTACACAATTGTATCAGAAAAGGGTTAGGGTTATAGCTAGGGTTAGGCTTATATCGTGCTGTACATTGTAACTACGCATAATAACATTGTAGTTATGCACAAGTACACATGTATTTACTAAGTAAGTAATATGTAAATACACAGTAATTAGACACTATGTAAAGTGTTACCCAAACAACGAGCTGAAACAAAAATGTAGACCATTCATGTACTTGAGGAAAAAGACAACTGGGGGCATATACACATATATTTACTAAGTAAACTACACTGTCTTCAAATATTAAGCTTGCATTGTAAAAGTCGCCTTGGATAAAGGCGTCTATCAAATAATAATAATAATAATAATAATAATAATAATAATAATAATAATAATAATAATAATAATAATTAGAGACACTTCACATAAAGTTTTACCTTTAACTTTGTATTCTTCATCAAGTACAATACAAGACACCTAATACATCACAAAACAGGACTCACAGCACTGATGAAGCATTAGCTGAGAATTCTGTTTTGTAAATAATGCTGACAGGTATATACCTTGTTCGTTTTAGATGGCCTGGTTATGAAGGCAGCCACCTCAGCCGCGGTTCTTGTTGTTGTGCTATTAATCTGTCTGGTGATCGTGTTCATCTGCAGGTTAGTGTTTATCTGTGCTGCATACAGTAGTGTGCGCATGTATTGCAAAACCCTAGTGCTTCTGCTGTTTTGATGTGCTGTGTGTATGAAATCAAACCACTGGAACTTAAGATCTTGGAAAATGGCTACAATTAGTGATTTTCTAATTGAATTGATGATTTGCATAGGCCACACATGCAATTAATTTAAAATAGTGAGAGAAAAGGCTAGTCAAATGCACAAGATGTTTAAAATGCCTTAAAGCAGAAAATGGTGTATCATTTTCACACCTGAGTGCCTACTGTTTCTATATCTCTGATTGCTCAGCGGAAATTGAAATTCTCACAGCTAGGTATATAAAGGATATATAATGTCTCAGTCATTCGTTTGATACAAATTGCTATACCAGAACAATCCAATTTCAGGCTTTAGCATATTTTATTTATTTACACTATACAGAAAAGGAGTGCTGACCATGACTTTAAAATCCATTTTATTTATCTAGTACACTGTATTTGGAAAATCTGCAAATCAAGAGGCATATGAAATAAACTTGCAAACCACCTAAAGATCTTGCAATCCGTACACAAAAGGGAGGACAGTGCTAGTACTGAAAAAAAAAGAAATGGATTTAAAGGCTCGGTTGGCAATAAATGTAAGCGCATTTTTTTTCACAGATGGAAGCAAAGAAAAAACACTCCAGGGAGCCAGGATGGAGAAGATACCTGTTTTAAACTGATAAACCACATGGTACAGTTTGTATATATTTCAGCATTTAATACCTATAGTCTTATCTTGTGAACAAATCCCATTCTATGCAATACTCAATTCAATTGTTAAAAAAAAACGCTAAAGTCCCCTCTTCTTGTGTAATAAGTCGCTTCTATGAAGACAACATGACATACAGCAATGGTAAAAACATGCTTTTCTCATTAACACTCCAGGACATTTTGGTAACACTTTACACTGTGTATTTACATAGTAGTTACTTTGTTTTTTTGCATGATATAACCCTAACCCTTTTCTGATACAATTGTGTACTTACATATATCGTGCTAACAGATCTGCACGTTAAGAACATTGTAACTTTGCAGAATGACACTGGAATCATGTATAAGTACACATGCATTTACTATGTAACCACCATGCTCGGCGCTTTTCGATCCAAAGGGCACCAGGAATGACACCCGTGAAAATCTTGTGATGGACTGGGTGAGCGACCCTCAGAGGAGCAGAGAAGACCTGTCGGACGGCATCCACAATCCAGAGTCCCTCGATTACATGTAACTATGCTTTTTACTTACCATGCTTACCAGAGGCAGCATCCTGTGCACAGCACGCTGTATAAAGGTGGTGTATATGTAATGGGCAGTGTTGTGTGATACACCACCGTTACTGATTCTATCCCCTGTCGGTGAGATGAGGTTAAAAGCACCATAACTAAGAATGCAGCTCTTTTGCACAGCGGTTAAGGCGCTCGCTTGCTGTGTGCGGGGTCGCGGGTTCACCCCCAGCCTCTCCCCTGCAGCATAGACAGAATACCAAACTCTACAACTGAGTAAGATAAAACAGAACCTAAACTAAACACACATTACACACACACACATTCAACACCGACCGAAATATACGAAACAAACTCAGTGAATGAACAGTCAAAAAAGCAACATGTAATTAACCCTGAGGGCTGTGAAGAATTTGCTAAACATACAGTTCAAGTACAAGTTTTGTGTGTGTGTGTGTGTGTGTGTGTGTGTCATGGTGTTGCTGAATAATGCTATACTTAAAAAAATAAAAACTGTGTAAGGTTTGCTGAAGTTTTGATTTAGGATTCCCAGCATGTGCATCTCCCTTTTTAAAAGCATAGCAAAGCATGGTGAGGACATGGCAAAGCCTAGGAAAGCTTTGTAAAGCCCAGAGAGGTATGATCAAGCCTTTAAAGAAGCATGGCTATGGTAGAGGGGAAGCTGCACAATGACCAGGCACATTTAGAGTGGTACACTTTTGTAAGAGTCACGACAGGAGCAAAACACATAAAAGATGCTGCTGTGGTTATCGATTGTTGAAACATTTCCATTTTATGTCTTCATCTTTTTTTTCCCCCCCCCTTGCACTTCTGCTGGTGGTTGCAAATCTCTTTAATGTGGATTTGGTGAAACATCATCTTCTTCTTTCTCTTCCAAGCTCTTCACGTCAAGGAAGATCTCGCAGTCAGCCACCACCAAGTGAAGCCGAGGTCGTGTACAGCACTGTAGCAAATCCAGCCCCTGCACAAAAGGTGAGGCAGACGAACAGCATCTCACTGACTGAGGCATCAGCCAAAATGTTTGTCTTCTTGATGCAGGGGGTGGATTCAGTGAAAGCAGTAGGGTTACCCTATGACTACATGTGGGACAGTTCAGGCTTTTCAATTCACACCACCCAATGCATTCTGGGAAGTGTAGTTCTACTGTCTAGGGTACCTTTCACAGCAGGACTACACTTCCCAGAATGCATCGGGGTGCGAGTTGAAAAGCCTGAACTGTCCCAAACTGTCCTAGTGTACCTGGAGTCATAGGGCAAGTATGGTGCTGCGTTATGACACACATTATTTCCCTGTAAAGCACTGTTATAGTTATAGACATGTGTTAATACCTGTGCTTAAAGGAAGTCCTCAGTTTGTTTGCCTTGCTCGCCTGTTGCTGCTTTACTTTTGGTCATTTCCCCCCCAGCAGTGTCTTATCAGTCAAAGCATGCTCCTGGCTAAAGAGATGTCAGTCACTAGGGGAAGCAGCTGATTGGTTATTGACAGCCGGCGAATGGGGTGGGGGCAGTTTCATCTTCCAGGCGCAACACCATCTAAAAGCACTGGCACGAGAGATTTATTTAACATAGTGCAGTGCCAGATCTCATATTTTATAAATGAAATCACATGCTTGTTATAACTGTGCTTCTCTGTTGTATACGTTCCATTGCCTAGATTGACGTGTCTTATAGACCTGAAACAATTTGTCTTTGTGTAACTACAGGGCAGAGGTACTGAAAACCCACACTGGGCCACAAGAAATAACTGTCAAGACCAAGAAACTCTTAATTACGCATCCCTGCAATTCCAAGGGACTTCAGAGCAGCAGAAAGGGTAAGCATGCTTTTTCATGCACGTTTTATTTTATTTTATTTATCTATTTATTTGGCAGACGCCTTTATCCAAGGCGACTTACAGGTGTTACCGGGCAGTACAGGGTTACAATGCAAGCTTGATATTTAAACACAGTGCAGTTTACAGTAAGTGCAACTACAAAAATACAAGATGAACTAGGATGCAGCAAGTTATATCTACAATGACATAGTACTGCAATAGTGCAAGGCTAGTGCAGCAGCTGAGGATCCAAGAATGTGGTGCACATACAGTTAAGCAGGTGCAAATCTAATTTGATGATTTTTTTTTTTTTTTTGTTTCAGGTCAGCAGGTAAAGAAAGAGTCAGAGGAAAGGAGGCCATATCTGATATCTACAGCACAGTATGCAAGCCACGCAAACCCACAGAGGTATACTGTCCTTTCCCATCATGCCCTAGGTTGCATTAACCTGAATGAGCTCTTTCGAAAGAGGTCTATTCTTGCATGGCTACACTGGGGAAGCGTTTCAGCAATGACATCACCAGTCCCAAATGCATTTAGTTTGGTGCAGTGGGTGGTTTCCTTTGTGAGTACATTAGGTTTGCAGTGAAGTCCAGCTACTTCTGAGGATGAAAGAAATGCCGGTAAAGTTCTTGTAAGTCTTGTTGATTTGTTTGCTGTAACTTCAGGTAGCTAGTCAAGTACTTCTATGCAATTGAATTGTTCAAACCTGAAGATAATGTTAAAACACAGCGAAGCAGCTACAGACACCACGAAGGCACGAAGTCAACACAACTCATTGGATCAGACTTGATGGTCTTCAGTAAGAAAAGAATGACCATAACTGAGGATACCGTCTTAATTAGCAGCCGATTTTATTTGTTGCAATACGTCGGTAGTTTTGCAGCCAAAAAGATGCTTTGACCCCAAAGGCACTGCTGAGGTGAAATTACCTAGGAAGTGAAGCAGCAACAGATTTCCTGGATGGCAACACAAGCAAACTGGGAACTTCCTTAAAACCTAGTGTAGTACCATTTAAAAAAGATAAAAATACAATACAGTGCTCCCCCTTTATAACGCTGTAGTCGGGAGCTATAGTTAAGAGGCCATGCTGTTTGTGTTCCGCCTTATAATGAGAATACTAGTGTTAGTATAAAGGGGCAAATGGGAGCCATGACCGTACCGCCTTATAACCTGTTCCGCAGTATAAAGGGCTGCCTTATAAAGGGGGGGCACTGTACATGTTTGATATGTGTTTCTTTCAAAACTGCACATTTCAGACCTACAGCATATAGTGCAAGGAAATACACTGCAGGTAATATTTATAATATGATTTTATTAACTACAATAACTTTAAGAAAACCATGAGAAATGTCCTTTTTTTTAGAAAAGCAACTGAGAACTGAAAGTTTTCTAATTGTTGAGCGATGACTTGACCTCTTATCACCAACAAGTAGTGTTGAAATGACTGATTCATAATTACGCTGCTGAGTTCTGCATTTGATAGGAAATGCCTCAATTATTAAGTTCCCTAACTGGCAAAACTGAACTGCAACTGAAGATATTGCTGCATACATACATGTGATAAAGAAATGAGGAAACTAATATTATACTACTTTATGTTGAAGAGAATTGTCAAGCTTTAAAATGATTGAGGTGGCACATCTAGACTATCTATGTGATTTCCCCCTTAGAATGTGAGCTAATATTCAATACATAACTGTGTGAATAAGTAACTAACTTCAGCCCTTGAATTGGGAATGAGTAACTAACTTCAGTCTGGTCCTTCTGTAAAGCTTTTTAAACATAGTGAAACTTGTTAGTTGTGCAATTCACCAAATAAAGAGGATCTTATTAACACATCAAACAGTTAGTAATGTGTTCTTTAGATCCAAATAAAGAGGATCTTATTAACACATCAAACAGTTAGTAATGTGTTCTTCTTTAGATCCAAATAAAGAGGATCTTATTAACACATCAACCAGTTAGTAATGTGTTCTTCTTTAGATCCACTTTGTATATTTTCTGTTTCAGTCATTACAACCTTGCAGTCCTTAATCTCAGAAGATTAAAAGAACCATGTGATCAACAGGATCTCAAGCATGTCTCTGAGTACAGCTGGTACACCCGAGTGTAACCATTAACCTGTCCCTCCTGCAACACTTCCCCGAGTGAATATATGAATAAAGAGAGAATACTCCATTCACTTGTATAGAGCACTGTAGTTATCCCACAGATGCGGCTGACTTAATGACGGAAATAACCATAACACTTTGTGAAAGTATTCTGTCTATATACAGCAGTGTGGAAATGTCTCAGAGATTTGTCATGTATAACCTTTAAATACCTACCTGCATGAAAACCACTGGGTGTGAGAAATTTTGATCCAGCCACTTATCCCTTGGCGGTATTTATTTCTTTCAACCACAGCATTGTTGAAGGATGGAGCATAAACTAGCTATGTGACGCTAATAAGAGAGATTATCTTTCTTCTGAGGCACGCTCTTAAGCAAGAGTCCAGTATTTCTGGCTGATTTTATGACTGACGTGTCAAAATGTCAAAACAGAAAAAAAAATATGTAGATTTTTGCAATATCTTCAAATGCATTTCCTGCCAGCGTTACAGGGTGTTCTGAAACACTAAGTAGCTAGGCAACGGTAGCCGGTTGCACAATCAGATTTGAATGATGTTTCAAAACTCAAAATTAATCCTTTACTCTGAAAGAGGATTGTTTTATTGCTCCTCAACAGTAAATCAAATAAGATGAGAATGAAGGGCCCTAGATATGTGATAAACATATCCATTGCTTGGTTGCATGCTCTGATTAAATAGATTACAGGACAGATTCTTCTTCCAAAGTGCCATTAGCACATTTCTTTCAGAAAGGAAGAACACCAAACTAGTTTCTTCTGTGTTTTATTGTAATGGATGTGTTCTTAATTTTTTTTCATCCAGAAAAACAATGCGCTAATGACTAGGGTTACTCTATGACTCCTTGTAGACTAGGGCAGTCTGGGATGGTTCAGCTTTTCAATGCATTCTGGGAAGTGTAGTCCTGCTGTGAAAGGTACCAGAGACAGGTAAAGCACACCAGAATGCATTGCGATGTGAGCTGAAAAGCCTCAAACTGTCCTCGTGTACACGGACTCACATGATATCCCTACTAATGACGAGAATTTAGCTGTAAAAGTGCCCTAGTTTTAGGTATGTGAGGATAAGTGGGGCAAAACTCTAAATTGTATTTTGTCTTGGCAGCAAGAGAAAGGGGATTATGAGAATTACAAGGTCCCTCCTGGTGCCCGGAAGCAGAAGGATGATGAAGATGATTGCGAGGAACTGAATTACTCCACCATTGTGATTCCCGCGAGAGTGAATAAGTGGGAGTCTGAATCCGATGAGGAAGATGAGGAGGAGGAGCGCACTCAGTACACACACTTAAAACTGTGACGAGAAATCCGTTATGAGCAGGGCTGAGCAAAAAAATTCCAGTATTAGTTGGATCGAATGGGATAGTTACTTTTATATCCCTGTCACTGCCTGCATAATTGTACCATGTTACATTTTCTAGCTGTCTATCTGGCATGTAAGTTTTGGCAGGGCAATTTCTCAAACCCTGTGGAGTTTACACAAACTGTTTTAAAAATGGCTAAAAATATAATTACAAACAAAAACGGGATATCAAACTCACCACAGCCTATGGTTGAATTAGTAACCGTTGGAAACATGCAGCTTGTGCTATTTCATTTGGGTTTTCTTGTTCTGAATATTATTATTTTATTTTTTTATGCAAATGAATTTAAAAGGCAGAGACATGGCACTGTTATTTTTATAGTGGCTTTAAAGAGAAAAAATACAAACCATTAAGTAGGCAATTTTAGCTGTTTTATTTGTTAACATACTTTGTATATTTCTGTATGTCTGTATTTTCTAGACATATTGTAATCGCAGAAAGGTCAAATATGGTCAACTACTAACTAAAACTGAAAACTGTGTTTGCAATAACAATTATTTTTTTATATATAATAAAGATTTTGATAACTAATAGAACATGTTTTTGTCATTATTATTATTATTATTATTATTATTATTATTATTATTATTAATAAATGAAAGGTGAATGCAGGGCTGAAACTGCCATAACAGTGTATTTATTTATCAAACAGAAAAATTAAACAAACAGCAAAATAAATCAGCACAAGGGCCAAAGCTACAAAATAAACAAACGAGTACCTGTAGGGTTATCATAAACTAGTAGAAATCGTTTTACTCTCTATGATTTTAAATCGCTTTTCCAGCAAAGATTAAAAGGACAGACCTCAAACCCGAGCTTTGAAACAGACCATAAGTGTAGAAAGTTGTCAGGATGTTAACAATGAAAATAAAAAATGACAGGTACGTTATTTAAACAGTTGTGGCAACACGTGGGGAGCCCCAGTACTTTCTCTTTAATGTAAAGTGTTAATGAATCTACGAATATGTTATTACAGATTAAACCGAGAGACTAATCAACCCCATCTTAGTTTGTACAGCTAACAACGTCATAATTGTGAGCTGATGTTTCTTCACAGTGTTCTCTTTACAGCAGCAGACAAATTGTTTTTTTTTTGGTTCATAGTCCTTCCCTGAAAATATGAGGCAATTTGACATTTCTTCATTAGGGGAAGTCATTGAGCAAAGGAAGTTTGAAATGCAAAAATAACTAGAGTAAAGAACACTCTTACCATTTAATAGATAAGCCTGGTCATTAACTCAGTTTTTGCTACAGTTTATGTTTCACTATGATGAAGCTGGTGCAACAGCAAATGTCAAAGTGAATACAATCATTGTAATGTAAACTGGCAAAAAATAGAATAAAACAAACAAGATGCCTCTGCAATGTTCCTTTGTATTTTTACTTCAAATAAAAGCCCAAAATGTTGAAAACAAGCATGTTCTATAGAAACACCTGCTTCTCTAACGCCTGACTTAATTATGATGACTATGGTTCGTCCATAGCTTTAAACATGCATTCATAACCCATACCATGCTCAAACACATTTCTCAAAAACATAACGCACAAAGAAGACATGTTCACGGCTTCAAATGCAGTCAAACCCACTTTATATCACTGCCGTTAATGTCTACCTGTGTGTGGAAATATCCGGACAGACTAGAAAGGGTGTCAACGAAGCCAGGCTCCTGATAATATCACTCCGCAATATGCTTAAAAACACGGGACACAGCAAATGTAACCTACAGTCACGGGTCTCCTGGAAACTTTGCATGGGATTCTAATCAAAGCCAAAGAGAGAGAGACGAGCGGATTGGCCAGCCGTTCCGATTTATCATCTCCATATTTTAGCTGGTGCTCCTGGTACCTTCTCTTTTGGGTAACTTCTCTCTGTAAGTTCATTCCGGTGATGTATGACAGCGTCTCACCTCTGCGTAGTCAGATTCTTCTGTCGAGACACTCTTAGCTGCTGTGTTCTCCCTGTTCTTGGCAGGGCAGCCTTTCATCTCAGCGTATTCATTTTCCTCTATGGGGGGATCCGTGACTTCCCTCTCACTTCCTGCTGTCCCAGGACGCTTCACCTCAGAATATTCCGTGCTGTACTGTGAGGCGTGTTTAGTGCCGCTCTCCTGGTTGCCAGGTTTCAGTTTGGAGTAATCGATGGAGGCGTAGTGAAGGTTTTCTTCCTGGCATCCCTGTTGGTGATCTTCAGTGGCTGCTGGTCTGTTAGTGTAGATTGCGTTCTCCTCCTCATCTTGAGGGGAGCTCTGCAAAACACAATTGAACTTGCCTTGTGAGTTCATAGATTCATAGGGAGAAATAGGTAAATTTATATATGGATGTATAGGGTAACGCTTTACATTAAGTGTCTCTAAGTAAATACATGTGTGCTTACGCATAATTACACTGTTATTAGGCAAGGCTGCAATGCACTTAATGTGTATATTTCTTGGCATTATATTCATCCTAATCCTAACCCTATCCCTATCCCTATCCCGATACAATTGTGTACTTACATTTTGGATAATACACTTTTAACTGGATCAGTTATAAATATGTTGTCACAGAGTGAGGTGTCCCCCTCCACATTATTAATGTATTTTACTGCAGTTTGGGATAGGGGCAAGATTCCCTATCCCTGCTTGAGAATTCAGGCTCCATTATGCTTCTCCATGACCTTCATCAGATAAATGACTAATTCGGGTACATTCTGTACATACCAAGTCAAGCCCGTTGACCTCTGTTAGCTCTGCAGTGTCTTCCCTTTTGGGTCTGGAGGTTGACTTCGATTTCATTAACCTGGAGAGAAAACAAACAAAACAAGAAGCATTGTTATCTGAAAAACTTTGTTAGAAATTATCTGATCACTGGAGCCAGTCCAAATCTCAGGATAACGGAATTCCTCGGAAATCCCAGAATTTGCAAGCTCCGCTGGAATTCACAGTCTTCCACAGATTCATTATATTCTGCAGCTACATCATCCTCATAATCATCATAAACAGACTGCTAAAGAGACCTGAAATATATAACTTAGTTGTTTTGGTCTAGCTTTGTTAAATTAACAGATGTTTGGTCTTCTCCAAAAGTAGTTATGAAAACGTGGTCCATAAGAAGTTTCATGTAATGTTTTTGTTTGACAGTTTCTAAAAATTTTACTGACAAAAATGCTTGCTATATTAAATTGGAAGTGCTTAACCCATGTATTGTTTGATATGATTGTATTTGCTTGATTTACATGTTTAGAAGTTAACTTACTTTTTTACACATTTGGAAAAGCCAAACCCCAGCAGTAATACTGCAGCACAAGCAAACCCCCCGTAGAGAGCGGACAGGAAATGGATCTGCTTTTCTGCACCTGTGAAAAAAACAACTTGACAATAAGCATGGCAGCTCATGGAAGAAAATAAATGTCGTGATCACGGGACCCGAGAATATCTCACCTGCTGTGCACTGCCATTGCATACACACAACAGTAAGCACATGTTATAGTCTGGGCTGTATTTATTTCATGGCATTTCACAGTCTAAAACACAGGGATTTCAAGATATTTCACGATTAAAGCATTAACATTACTTCCATTTATCATGAAATATCTGGAGAATGGATTTCCAGGGAACAATGCAGGACAGTTAATGTAGGACATTGAGAATGTTTCAAAGCACATTTAGAATGTTTCAAAGCACATTTAGAATGTTTCAAAGGAAATTTAGAATGTTTCAAAGCACATTTAGAATGTTTCTTGCCTTCCTTCTTTTCATTCAGAATGCTTCTTACCTTCCTTCTGTTCATGGAACACATGGAACTGGAAGCTTGCAGTGCCAATGCGGTTTTTACTCAGACACTGTATAGCCTCATTTTTAGCCAACGGCTCCAGCAGGATGAGTGTGCTTCTCATTGTGTGGTCTTCTAACTTTGAGTTACTGATGCTCCCTCTATCGGTGTTGTTTTCCAGTTTATTTCCAGCAATCCTCCATTCAGTGATCGGTGATGGACTCCCACGGCTCACACAAATGCAGGTAATGCTTTCGGTATCATCTTTTGAGCAACTGGATTCATGTGAAATCTGTGGCATGCCTGCAAATAGCAACACACAGATATGACGTATAGGCATCTAATGCACAGATGTCTTTTCATTTTAGCTATACTGCAGGGTATCTTGGGTATGGATGGCTAATATTAAAATGTGTTCTTTTTATCTTGTATACGTCAACTAATAAACATACCCGATGAAATTAAAGATACAAATGTATCTTTAACTGTCCTGTTGAAATGTATTTTTGTTTACGATTGTGAGTCGCCCTGGATAAAGGCGTCTGCTAAGAAATAAATAATAATAATAATAATAATAATAATAATAATAATAATAATAATAATAATAATACATACAACATGCTACATTCAGCTGCACGGCTGTCGAGTTCTCTGCCCCATGCTCATTCCTTGCTTCACAGTAGTACAGTCCACTGTCACTCGGGTTAATGTCAGTAAAAGTGAGATCCTGTTCAACACTTTTCTCTGTGATATTATCTCCCTTCACTTCAAACCAGGTGTAGCGGCTCACTGCTGGGTTTGCATTGCTGCTGCAGCTCAGTGTCACGTGATCTCCTTCATGTATTTCACCAGAAGGGTTTATTAACACCGATGTATTCTTTGGTGGATCTGAAAGAGAAACAGTTCATGTTCGCAAACAACTTTAAAGGAGCAGTCCTTTTACATTTGTAAAGGTAACATTGCGGTTTATAGTGCTTTTACTGTGATTACCATACTATTTACAGCACTGATTTCTAATGCTATTGCTTTTACCATGCTTTACTATGCTGTTAATGCTTTTGCCATGGTATACCACAGTAAATTTGTATAAGGGTTATTTTTCTGATCATCCTTTTCTTCTACCTTGTCTGTTTATCAACATGTACAATGTTTTGGTCAGATATAACATCAAATAAAACAACAAAAGGCGTATAAATACTGCACAAGGGCTTGCTGTGATTTCTCACGAACGTCTGCAAGTTTGAGGTTTTAGGGATGGAGATGACAAAGTCAAATTCACAATCATCTTTGCATGCTGATATAATGATATGTGTACAGTTTTACAATGTGCTAATCTGATAGTTAAGTGTTTTTCATTTACACTGTGAGGTATGCTGTATAATGCCATTTAATTTTAAAATATGTTCTTGTTATCTTGTATTTCTTAACTAATTACCATACCCAATGAAATTAAAGATACATACATGCTACATTCAGCTGCACGGCTGTCGAGTTCTCTGCCCCATGCTCATTCCTTGCTTCACAGTAGTACAGTCCACTGTCACTCGGGTTAATGTCAGTAAAAGTGAGATCCTGTTCAGCACTTTTCTCTGTGATATTATCTCCCTTCACTTTAAACCAGGTGTAGCGGCTCACTGCTGGGTTTGCATTGCTGCTGCAGCTCAGTGTCACATGATCTCCTTCATCTATTTCACCAGAAGGGTTTATTAACACCGATGTATTCTTTGGTGAATCTGAAAGAGAAAACAGTTCATGTTCGCAAACAACTTTAAAGATTACTACAGTAAAAGCAATAATTTTACAGTGCTAAAAGTAATAGTGCAGTTTACAATGCTTATACTGTGATT
Organism: Acipenser ruthenus; assembly: GCF_902713425.1. Classification (NCBI taxonomy): domain Eukaryota; kingdom Metazoa; phylum Chordata; class Actinopteri; order Acipenseriformes; family Acipenseridae; genus Acipenser; species Acipenser ruthenus. The sequence continues at coordinate 1,162,170 of NC_081226.1, read as the reverse complement.
ATAATGTATAAAATCTATTTATGGTATAAGATTAAAGCAATCTATATATATATATATATATATTAAAGATATTATTTGCAGATTTTATTTGCAGATATTATTTAGATTTGGAAGTTTATTATTCATTATTAAAGAATTGCCTTACAGAGAACATGAAGAGTCGAGACTTTTCCAGCGCTTTTAGTTTCAGACCCCACTGGGTACTGCGCAGTGCATGTGATGTCCTTGTTGTGGTGCAGATGTGAGGCAGTGAATGTCAGAACAGAAGATACAGCCTTGGTCCCATCCTGCTGCTCAACCTGCTCTATCTCCACACTCCCGTTCAGAGTGTCGCTCCACACCAGGGCTGGAGGTTCTCTTGGGCACGGGGCTGGAGCAGTGCAGGTTAAACTCGTGGGAGCTCCCTCCTTCACTGCACTCGATGGGCTGATCGCTGGTCTGTCCGGAGAGTCTAGGGAACAAAGGAAACGTTTCACTCCCTGTCAGAGGAATACAGACCCAGGTGAAAACCCCTCACTTGTAAATAGTGTTTATTTTTGTGATTTATTTTGCCTTATCTTATTTTGTAGTGGTATTTGTTCTCTTTCACCCACAGTATGCAAGTGCTTAATTGTATCAGAAAAGGGCGAGGGGGTTAGGGTTATATCATGCAAAAGGATTTACACATTAAGTACATTGTAACTATGCATAATCACATTATAATTATGTGTAAGTATTTAGAGAATCTCAATGGAAAGCATTACCCAAAATACTTACAGATTATGACTATTTAGTCAGTAATACAAAAAAAAATGTTTCAATTCTAGAATCTGAATAAACACTTGGAAAAAGCTGTTGGGTTATCTGAGATACAGAGGGTTGCTTTTGCAAAATTGAAACCCTCAACCCGAAATATACTGTATATGTGTCTTTAATAGCCCCCCATAAATCCTGACCTTCATGGAACTCAAATGTATAGCCCTGTGAAGTGCTGGTCAATATGAAAATGTATTGAGAACCACCTGGTACTTACCTGCAACTTCAAGCAAAACACTCCGATAAAAAGTGAATTTAGGAGGTTCTGCTCTGAAGAAATAACTTTTTGAATCACTTTTTTTTAAATGATTTATTATTGTGGTGCAATTCTTGTTAGTCACTTTACCAAGTAGCTCTGCTTTCAGGGTATTCTCGCTATAATGTCTACTGGAGTCAAATACAATATCTCTGAAATTATGAGAAGTCATCCAAATTCCTCTGGCCGGTTCCACCATATCGTTCTCATATCTCTTTGGAATTGTGAATGTACATGGAATCAGCACACAGGAGCCTCTCAAGGCTTTAATACGCTGAGGCATGAAGGCTTCAAATGTATTGCAAATTATACCTAGAAAAGAGAAAACTGATTTTTTTAGCAATACTGTACAGTCACTTACATAATAAGATATTACAGTTTTGAGTGACATATTTTATTTAATCATTTTATTTTTCCTAGTTTTTAAGCAATACTAACAGCATTACTCTTCTATTTACTTTAAACCCCTGTCATTTTGGATGGATAGCATTGTGTTGTATCTAACTGTATTGTGAATGGAACATGCATTGGGATTCCAAATCATGTTAGCAATCATCAAACATCACAAAGGCTCTCATTTACAGTATGCCACAGCTGTGCCCCTCGCTAGTATAATAAACCTTCACTGTTATATTCTTGTACATGGGATGCACCCTGCAGATATCACTTCAAAAGACAGATAATTGCTATAAATCCTATAATGTACAGGATAACATTGTATCAATATATTTGATTTTTTTAATACATACCTTGAAAAAGGCAGGAAATCAGAAGCAACTTTTCCGTAGCAATCATGTTCTTGTGTGTCTTTAGAGAACCAAACTGGAAATCTGTAAAAGCACAAGTCTAGTCAGGAATCTACAGTAAAACTACATCGTAACCAATGTGTGATCTTTCATTGGTCAAAAACATATCTTTAAAGTAAACATGCTTTCAATCAAACATCACATTTAAAGAATATTATTGAACATACCTCTCTACTTGAACTGAACAGACTGTCCTTCACTGATGTCCGTTTCACACTGTTGGTCAAACTCCCTATTTCTAAAACTGAAAAGCAGAAGCAGCAGTATTTCCGATTTCAACACAAAATAGCATCAGCCACAGAAGCTTTTTTTACCTATTTATGAGCTACTGAAAAATCAAACTAAAACCGTTCTGCAAACACCAGATCGATATTTAGGGATCTCTAGGATCAATCATATCATCGCAATATGGGGTTCCATTTGTTTAAAGGCACTTAAGCATGTGACTAATAATTAACAAATAATATCAGGATGATTTATATATATATATATATATATATATATATATATATATATATATATATATATGCACTATTAACATACAATTATTAATGTGTTAGTGAGGTAGTTGTTATCCGTTAAGATTAAACTAAAGCATGTCTCAAATATTAACCCATTAAATGCAAAATAAATTTTTTCTTTGACAAACTCACAAGCTGTGTTCATGTCATTTGATCCATTACACTTAGACAAATTTGACTGATTTAGCCACATTCAGCTTTTGTTTTGATAACAGAAAGGCCAGTTTACTTTTTGGTGTGTACATAGTAGGGACAAAATATCCCTGAATAAAGAAAATGTCAATATTTAAGATTTTTTTTACAGTGTAAAATTAATTTAAATGCAACTTCACCTGAAATATATATATATATATTTATTTTTTTTGGAGGGGGGGGGGGGGGGGGGGTGGTAAACTCTCCAGGTGATAAGGACTTATGAGAGCCAGTAATCACACCAGTAAAAATGCTCACTGCTCCAGTATTTCCATGTGTAAATGTCTGCTCCAACACCAAGATGAGAAAGAAGTTTCATTATTTATTTGAAATGAAAACTGAGAAAGACATCACCCCTCAAGAAATATAAAATACATTGGAATATATTGTAAAATATGTGTTAAAAAGTGCAGTGTATTGTAGATGACTTATCTACCGTATTGAACACCTTACTGATGATACAATATATGTAGCAGGTCATGATTGCTAAATATATTCAAATACATTCATCAATATATTATTCAAAAACATAAGCTTTCTTTTTGGTTTTACAATATTGTGAAATAAAAAATAATAAAAAATACTGTGTGAAATACATTTTGACTGGAGATGCACATTTTTATATCTGTGCTTTAAAACAGAATTGCATTATTTTGCCATAAATGAAGCTCCAGTTCAATAAAGCATCTTAAAGCTAAGCAAACAGTGAAGGACTAAAGAGTAGCATTACTGTTCACAAAATGAAGGCAGTACATTTTAACAGCCACCAGCATTATCAATTAGAGCAAAGATTTCCATCCTGGTTACTTCTTGCATATTTCTTCATAGTCTGAGGAAACAGCTGATGTGTTCAGTGCAGTATAAGTGCCCTCAGCGTCTTCCTTTGAGTTCTGACCGGCCTGAATTCAAAAACCCAACAACATACAACACAGTTAAAACTTCAAGTTCAGTGTCAAAGCATCTGTCCTTATTCATTGTCGTTGCTCCTTTCAATGTGTAACATGCAGCAGCAGAAGCAGACAGTGTAGTGGAACAATACTTTAGTGTAGGGCTACCATATGACAGGAAGGTTCAGGCTTATCAACACCCACCCCAATGCATTCTGGTAAGTGTAGTTCTACTGTGAAAGGTACCTGAGACAGGTAAAGTGTACCAGAATGCATTGGGGTGTAAGTTGAAAGGCCTGAACTGTTCCAAACTGTCCTAGTGCAAATGGAGTCATATGGTAACCCTACTTTAGTGGATTCCTGATAAATAATCACCTACAAATACACAGCTATAGATAATTATACAAAACAGACAATACATGAAGGATTCATGTTAGATAACATAAAGTATCCCTTAATGGGCATACTGTACAGAGTTTGAATGTTTGTTATTCATAAAATGATTCATGTCTAATATTGAGGGGTTCCCAGTATATTCTCTACTATCATGTTACTCTGTGTTACTCACGTTTGAGAGCTGGATTGCCCCAAAGTGGTTATTTTCTCTGCCACGATGCTCAGCCTATAGAAACAATCCAACCCAAGATTTCAAAACCATTTCAACACCATTTTATTTGCAATCTATTTGTTTTTATTTGAGTTTAATCACTAAAATACAGCTATGGGCAAAAGTTTTGCAGCGCCCAATAGAATGATCTAATTTTGCTTCATGAAGTCGAATGAAACCTGCTGAATAATGTTACGTTAACATATTGAACTACATACCGCTTTGCAGTTTGCCATATACTCAACGGAAAACTGACAAAAATGTGACATTTCAAAATCTAACATAAAATACTACTGTACTACTATTATGGCTTCCAGTGGAGTTTTTGCAATATCATTTTGTAGTTTATTTGATTACATGATGTTAAATAAAAGATCTAAATTATGTTCATGTAGTTTTTTTTTATTTTAATGATGTCTCAATCCTAAAATTCTAGGTGATGCTAAACTTTTGGCCATAGCTGTAATTGGCAAGTAACTGTGCTGTAAGCTTTACAATACTACAGAATCACTGGCTGTTCCTCATCACAAAATGTAATGCAAATATTACTTAAGAGTCTATAAAGGGGTTCACAGTATAGAGACAGCTGCTGTCCTAGTATTTTAACAGTTCATATATTCTAATAGAACATAGAACCAGTTCCACAGTATTAAGCAAGACTGAGCAAATGAAAAAAATCCAGACTTACCTTTCTCTTTCTTTACACACACATGAAATGAAAAATGAAAATATATGTTAACAGTACACTGACAACTACATATGTGAAGTAACAACCACACATACTTTATGTTTAGCGTTCAAAGACATACCTTTTCATTATGAATACAACAACCAAAATGGTGGCTAACATCTGAACAGCCGCTGTTCCCATGACAACATAAATACATGGAGTTGCAGGAGCTGAAAGGACAGAAAGGTTTAACGCAACAAACATGTGTAGCTTTTTCAAACATACACGTAACTAAACAGGAAATAGCAAACTGAGGTTCTAGGATTGACCAATTTCATCCAGGGGCTGATTGAGATTCAAGTTCAGTTTCTCTGTTTTTAGTCCAGGATTCAGTAAACCAGTCTATAAACTGGAACCTCTTTCTCGCAGTGTGGATTGTGGTGCAATGTATGGCAATTGAGATCGTGACTGTGGAAAAGGTAAAATACATGCAGTAAGATTAAACTCCTTCTGGGGGATGAATTTAGCGAGGTACGGGTTTTCAAACTCCTCTTCAATCCATTCTTGGATAAAGCCACCCTTGAGCTCTTGCATTGTCCTGAGTTTTACAGGACAGGTTGCTATTGCCCTCTATAGCATGCTCCAAGCATGCTCAATGGGGTTCAGGTCAGGAGAGCTCGCTGGCTGGCCAAACCATTCTCTTGATTGCTTCCTTTTCAAGATAAGCAGTGATGATCTTTCCTCGATGTTCGCAGGTTTTCTCATCAACCAAAAAATTGGCCTGACTGCACCAGCATAATGTCTCACTGTCGGATGGAGTGTCTCATCTCGGTGCTCTCTGCACCAGGAACAATATGCTATCCTGATAATTAAGCGTTTTTCATTAATACTTTGAGGATATTCTGTATAATGCAATTTAATCTTAAAATATATTCTTCTTCTCTTGTATACCTCAAGTAATAACCATACCAAATGAAATTAAAGATACATACATGCTACATTCAGCTGCACGGCTGTCGAGTTCTCTGCCCCATGCTCATTCCTTGCTTCACAGTAGTACAGTCCACTGTCACTCGGGTTAATGTCAGTAAAAGTGAGATTCTGTTCAGCACTTTTCTCGTTGATATTATCTCCCTTCACTTCAAACCAGGTGTAGCGGCTCACTGCTGGGTTTGCATTGCTGCTACAGCTCAGTGTCACATGATCTCCTTCATGTATTTCACCAGAAGGGTTTATTATCACCAATGTGTTCTTCGGTGAATCTGAAAGAGAAAACAGTTTGTTAGCCAACAACTTTAAAGATTACTACAGTAAAAGCAATCATTTTACAGTGCTAAAAGTAATAGTGTAGTTTACAATGCTTATACTGTGATTATAATGTATAAAATCTATTTATGGTATAAGATTAAAGCAATATATATATTAAAGATATTATTTGCAGATTTTATTTGCAGATATTATTTAGATTTGGAAGTTTATTATTCATTATTAAGGAATTGCCTTACAGAGAACATGAAGAGTCGAGACTTCTTCAGCACTTTTAGTTTCAGACTCCACTGGATACTGCGCAGTGCATGTGATGTCCTTGTTGTGGTGCAGATGTGAGGCAGTGAACGTCAGAACAGAAGATACAGCCTTGGTCCCATCCTGCTGCTCAACCTGCTCTATCTCCACACTCCCGTTCAGAGTGTCGCTCCACACCAGGGCTGGAGGATCTCTTGGGCACGGGGCTGGGGCAGTGCAGGCTAAACTCGTGGGAGCTCCCTCCTTCACTGCACTCGATGGGTTGATCACAGGTCTGTCCGGAGAGTCTAGGGAACAAAGGAAACGTTTCACTACCTGTCAGAGGAATACAGAACGGGGTGGAAACCCCTCACTTGTAAATAGTGTTTATTTTTGTGATTTATTTTGCCTTATCTTATTTTGTAGTGGTATTTGTTCTCTTTCACCCACAGTATGCAAGTGCTTAATTGTATCAGACAAGGGTGAGGGGGTTAGGGTTATATCATGCAAAAGGATTTACACATTAAGTACATTGTAACTATGCATAATCACATTATAATTATGTGTAAGTATTTAGAGAATCTCAATGGAAAGCATTACCCAAAATACTTACAGATTATGACTATTTAGTCAGTAATACAAAAAAAAATGTTTCAATTCTAGAATCTGAATAAACACTTGGAAAAAGCTGTTGGGTTATCTGAGATACAGAGGGTTGCTTTTGCAAAATTGAAACCCTCAACCCGAAATATACTGTATATGTGTCTGTAATAGCCCCCCATAAATCCTGACCTTCATGGAACTCAAATATATAGCCCTGTGAAGTGCTGGTCAATATGAAAATGTATTGAGAACCACCTGGTACTTACCTGCAACTTCAAGCAAAACACTCCGATAAAAGGTGAATTTAGGAGGTTCTGCTCTGAAGAAATAACTTTTTGTATCACTTTTTTTTAAATGATGTATTATTGTGGTGCAATTCTTGTTAGTCACTTTACCAAGTAGCTCTGCTTTCAGGGTATTCTCGCTATAATGTCTACTGGAGTCAAATACAATATCTCTGAAATTATAAGAAGTCATCCAAATTCCTCTGGCCGGTTCCACCATATCGGTCTCATAACTCTTTGGAATTGTGAATGTACATGGAATCAGCACACAGGAGCCGCTCAAGGCTTTAATACGCTGAGGCATGAAGACTTTAAATTCATTGCAAATTATACCTAGAAAAGAGAAAACTGATTTTTTTAGCAATACTGTACAGTCACTTACATAATAAGATATTACAGTTTTGAGTGACATATTTTATTTAATCATTTTATTTTTCCTAGTTTTTAAGCAATACTAACAGCATTACTATTCTATTTACATTAAACCCCAGTCATTTTGCATGGCTAGCATTGTGTTGTATCTAACTGTATTGTGAATGGGACATGCATTGAGATTCCAAATCATGTTAGCAATCATCAAACATCACAAAGGCTCTCATTTACAGTATGCCACAGCTGTGCCCCTCGCTAGTATAATAAACCTTCACTGTTATATTCTTGTACATGGGATGCACCCTGCAGATACCACTTCAAAAGACAAATAATTGCTATAAAACCTATAATGTATATATATATATATATATATATATATATATATATATATATATAATATTTAAAATGGTTAATAAATACCTTGAAAAAGGCAGGAAATCAGAAGCAACTTTTCCGTAGCAATCATGTTCTTGTGTTTCTTTAGAGAACCAAACTTTAAATCTGTGAAAGCACAAGACTAGTCAGGAATCTACAGTTAAACTACATCGTAACCAATGTGTGATCTTTCTTTGGTCAAAAACATATCTTTAAAGTAAACATGCTTTCAATCAAACATCACATTTAAAGAATATTCTTGAACATACCTCTCTAGTTGAACTGAACAGACTGTCCTTCACTGATGGCTGTTTCACACTGTTGGTCAAACTCCCTATTTCTAAAACTGAAAAGCAGAAGCAGCAGTATTTCCGATTTCAACACAAAATAGCATCAGCCACAGAAGCATTTTTTACCTATTTATGAGCTACTGAAAAATCAAACTAAAACCGTTCTGCAAACACCAGATCGATATTTAGGGATCTCTAGGATCAATCATATCATCGCAATATGGGGTTCCATTTGTTTAAAGGCACTTAAGCATGTGACTAATAATTAACAAATAATATCAGGATGATTTATATATATATATATATATATATATATATATATATATATATATATGCACTATTAACATACAATTATTAATGTGTTAGTGAGGTAGTTGTTATCCGTTAAGATTAAACTAAAGAATGACTCAAATATTAACCCATTAAATGCAAAATACATTTTTTCTTTGACAAACTCACAAGCTGTGTTCATGTCATTTGATCCATTACACTTAGACAAATTTGACTGATTTAGCCACATTCAGCTTTTGTTTTGATAACAGAAAGGCCAGTTTACTTTTTGGTGTGTACATAGTAGGGACAAAATATCCCTGAATAAAGAAAATGTCAATATTTAAGATTTTTTTTACAGTGTAAAATTAATTTAAATGCAACTTCACCTGAAATATATTTATTTATTTTTTTTGGGGGGGGGGGGGGGGTTGGTAAACTCTCCAGGTGATAAGGACTTATGAGAGCCAGTAATCACACCAGTAAAAATGCTCACTGCTCCAGTATTTCCATGTGTAAATGTCTGCTCCAACACCAAGACAAGAAAGAAGTTTCATTATTTATTTGAAATTAAAACTGAGAAAGACATCACCCCTCAAGAAATATAAAATACATTGGAATATATTGTAAAATATGTGTTAAAAAGTGCAGTGTATTGTAGATGACTTATCTACCGTATTGAACACCTTACTGATGATGCAATATATGTAGCAGGTCATGATTGCTAAATATATTCAAATACATTCATAAATATATTATTCAAAAAAATAAGCTTCTTTTTGGCTTTACAATATTGTGAAATAAAAAAAAAAAAAAAAAATACTGTGTGAAATACATTTTGACTGGAGATGCACATTTTTATATCTGTGCTTTAAAACAGAATTGCATTATTTTGCCATAAATGAAGCTCCAGTTCAATAAAGCATCTTAAAGCTAAGCAAACAGTGAAGGACTAAAGAGTAGCATTACTGTTCACAAAATGAAGGCAGTACATTTTAACAGCCGCCAGCATTATCAATTAGAGCAAAGATTTCCATCCTGGTTACTTCTTGCATATTTCTTCATAGTCTGAGGAAACAGCTGATGTGTTCAGTGCAGTATAAGTGCCCTCAGCGTCTTCCTTTGAGTTCTGACCGGCCTGAATTCAAAAACCCAACAACATACAACACAGTTAAAACTTCAAGTTCAGTGTCAAAGCATCTGTCCTTATTCATTGTCGTTGCTCCTTTCAATGTGTAACATGCAGCAGCAGAAGCAGTCAGTGTAGTGGAACAATACTTTAGTGTAGGGCTACCATATGACAGGAAGGTTCAGGCTTATCAACACCCACCCCAATGCATTCTGGTAAGTGTAGTTCTACTGTGAAAGGTACCTGAGACAGGTAAAGTGTACCAGAATGCATTGGGGTGTAAGTTGAAAGGCCTGAACTGTTCCAAACTGTCCTAGTGCAAATGGAGTCATATGGTAACCCTACTTTAGTGGATTCCTGATAAATAATCACCTACAAATACACAGCTATAGATAATTATACAAAACAGACAATACATGAAGGATTCATGTTAGATAACATAAAGTATCCCTTAATGGGCATACTGTACAGAGTTTGAATGTTTGTTATTCATAAAATGATTCATGTCTAATATTGAGGGGTTCCCAGTATATTCTCTACTATCATGTTACTCTGTGTTACTCACGTTTGAGAGCTGGATTGCCCCAAAGGGGTTATTTTCTCTGCCACGATGCTCAGCCTATAGAAACAATCCAACCCAAGATTTCAAAACCATTTCAACACCATTTTATTTGCAATCTATTTGTTTTTATTTGAGTTTAATCACTAAAATACAGCTATGGGCAAAAGTTTTGCAGCGCCCAATAGAATGATCTAATTTTGCTTCATGAAGTCGAATGAAACCTGCTGAATAATGTTACGTTAACATATTGAACTACATACCGCTTTGCAGTTTGCCATATACTCAACGGAAAACTGACAAAAATGTGACATTTCAAAATCTAACATAAAATACTACTGCACTACTATTATGGCTTCCAGTGGAGTTTTTGCAATATCATTTTGTAGTTTATTTGATTACATGATGTTAAATAAAAGATCTAAATTATGTTCATGTAGTTTTTTTTTTTTTTAATGATGTCTCAATCCTAAAATTCTAGGTGATGCTAAACTTTTGGCCATAGCTGTAATTGGCAAGTAACTGTGCTGTAAGCTTTACAATACTACAGAATCACTGGCTGTTCCTCATCACAAAATGTAATGCAAATATTACTTAAGAGTCTATAAAGGGGTTCACAGTATAGAGACAGCTGCTGTCCTAGTATTTTAACAGTTCATATATTCTAATAGAACATAGAACCAGTTCCACAGTATTAAGCAAGACTGAGCAAATGAAAAAATCCAGACTTACCTTTCTATTTCTTTACACACACATGAAATGAAAAATGAAAATATATGTTAACAGTACACTGACAACTACATATGTGAAGTAACAACCACACATACTTTATGTTTAGCTTTCAAAGACATACCTTTTCATTATGAATACAACAACCAAAATGGTGGCTAACATCTGAACAGCCGCTGTTCCCATGACAACATAAATACATGGAGTTGCAGGAGCTGAAAGGACAGAAAGGTTTAACGCAACAAACATGGTAACTAAACAGGAAATAGCAAACTGAGGTTCTAGGATTGACCAATTTCATAAAGGGGCTGATTGAGATTCAAGTTCAGTTTCTTTGTTTTTAGTCCAGGATTCAGTAAACCAGTCTATAAACTGGAACCTCTTTCTCGCAGTGTGGATTGTGGTGCAATGTATGGCAATTGAGATCGTGACTGTGGAAAAGGTAAAATACATGCAGTAAGATTAAACTCCTTCTGGGGGATGAATTTAGCGAGGTACGGGTTTTCAAACTCCTCTTCAATCCATTCTTGGATAAAGCCACCCTGGAGCTTTTGCATTGTCCTGAGTTTTACAGGACAGGTTGCTATTGCCCTCTATAGCATGCTCCAAGCATGCTCAATGGGGTTCAGGTCAGGAGAGCTCGCTGGCTGGCCAAACCATTCTCTTGATTGCTTCCTTTTCAAGATAAGCAGTGATGATCTTTCCTCGATGTTCGCAGGTTTTCTCATCAACCAAAAAATTGGCCTGACTGCACCAGCATAATGTCTCACTGTCGGATGGAGTGTCTCATCTCGGTGCTCTCTGCACCAGGAACAATATGCTATCCTGATAATTAAGCGTTTTTCATTAATACTTTGAGGGTATTCTGTATAATGCAATTTAATCTTAAAATACATTCTTCTTGTCTTGTATACCTCAAGTAATAGCCATACCCAATGAAATTAAAGATACATACATGCTACATTCAGCTGCATGGCTGTCGAGTTCTCTGCCCCATGCTCATTCCTTGCTTCACAGTAGTACAGTCCACTGTCACTCGGGTTAATGTCAGTAAAAGTGAGATCCTGTTCAGCACTTTTCTCTGTGATATTATCTCCCTTCACTTTAAACCAGGTGTAGCGGCTCACTGCTGGGTTTGCATTGCTGCTGCAGCTCAGTGTCACATGATCTCCTTCATGTATTTCACCAGAAGGGTTTATTATCACCAATGTGTTCTTCGGTGAATCTGAAAGAGAAAACAGTTTGTTAACCAACAACTTTAAAGATTACTACAGTAAAAGCAATCCTTTTACAGTGTTAAAGGTAATAGTGCAGTTTACAATGCTTATACTGTGATTATAATGTATAAAATCTATTTATAAGATTAAAACAATATATATATTAAAGATATTATTTGCAGATTTTATTTGCAGATATTATTTAGATTTGGAAGTTTATTATTCATTATTAAAGATTTGCCTTACAGAGAACATGAAGAGTCGAGACTTCTTCAGCACTTTTAGTTTCAGACCCCACTGGATACTGCGCAGTGCATGTGATGTCCTTGTTGTGGTGCAGATGTGAGGTAGTGAACATCAGAACAGAAGATACAGCCTTGGTCCCATCCTGCTGCTCAACCTGCTCTATCTCCACACTCCCATCCAGAGTGTCGCTCCACACCAGGGCTGGAGGTTCTCTTGGGCACGGGGCTGGAGCAGTGCAGGCTAAACTCGTAGGAGCTCCCTCCTTCACTGCACTCGATGGGCTGATCGCTGGTCTGTCCGGATAGTCTAGGGAACAAAGGAAACGTTTCACTCCCTGTCAGAAGAATACAGACCCGCGATCAGCCCATCGAGTGCAGTGAAGGAGGGAGCTCTTACAAAACCCCTCACTTGTAAAGAGTGTTTATTTTTGTGATTTATTTTGCCTAATCTTATTTTGTAGTGGTATTTGTTTTCTTTCACCCACAGTATGTAAGTGCTTAATTGTATCAGAAAAGGGCGAGGGGCTTAGGGTTATATCATGCAAAAGGATTTACACATTAAGTACATTGTAACTATGCATAATCACATTGTAATTATGTGTAAGTACACATGTATTTACTAAGTAACTACTTTGTAAATACACAGTAATTAGAGACATTTAATGGAAAGTTTTACCTAAAATATTTATAGATTATGACGTATGTTACTAGTCTTGTAAAAAGCTGTTGGGTTATCTGAGAGACAGAGGGTTGTTTTTGTTAAACTAAAACCCTCAACCCGAAATATACTGTATATGTGTCTGTAATAGCCCACCATCAATCCTGACCTTCATGGAACTCAAATGCATGGCCCTCTGAAGCGCTGGTCAATATGAAAATGTATTGAGAACCAACTGGTACTTACCTGCAACTTCAAGCAAAACACTCTGAGTAAAGGTGTATTTAAGAGGTTCTGCTCTGAAGACATAACTTTTTGAATAATTTTTTTTTAAATGATGTATTATTGTGGTGCAATTCTTGTTAGTCACGTTACCAAGTAGCTCTGCTTTCAGGGTATTCTCGCTATAATGTCTACTGGAGTCAAATACATTTCCAGAATATTGGGAAGTCCTCCAAATTCCTCTGGCCGGTTCCACCATATCGTTCTCATAACTCTCTTCAATTGTGAATGTACATGGAATCAGCACACAGGAGCCGCTCAAGGCTTTAATACGCTGAGGCATGAAGGCTTTAAATGTATTGCAAATTATACCTAAAAAAGAGAAAATGTATGTTTTTTTTAGCAATACTGTACAGTCACTTATATAATATATTATAGTTTTTGTTGACATATTTTATTTAATCATTTTATTTTTCCTAGTTTTTAACCAATACTAACAGCATTACTCTTCTATTTACATTAAACCCCCGTCATTTTGGACGGCTAGCATTGTGTTGTATCTAACTGTATTGTGAATGGGACATGCATTGGGATTCAAATCATGTTAGCAATCATCAAACATCACAAAGGCTCTCATTTACAGTATGCCACAGCTGTGCCCCTCGCTAGTATAATAAACCTTCACTGTTATATTCTTGTACATGGGATGCACCCTGCAGATATCACTTCAAAAGACAGATAATTGCTATAATTCCTATAATGTACAGGATAATATTTTATCAGTATAGTTGAATATTTTGTCCCCCAATATATATATTTAAAATGGTTAATAAATACCTTGAAAAAGGCAGGAAATCAGTAGCAACTTTTCCGTAGCAATCATGTTCTTGTGTGTCTTTAGAGAACCAAACTGGAAATCTGTAAAAGCACAAGTCTGTTCAGGAATCTACAGTAAAACTACATCGTAAGCAATGTGTGATCTTTCATTGGTCAAAAACATATCTTTAAAGTAAACAAGCTTTCAATCAAATATCACATTTAAAGAATATTATTGAACATACCTCGCTAGTTGACCTGAACAGACTGTGCTTCACTGATGCCTGTTTCACACTGTTGGTCAAACTCGCTATTTCTAAAACTGAAAAGCAGAAGCAGCGGTATTTCCGTTTTCAACACAAAATAGCATCAACCACAGCAGCTTTTTTTTTAACTGGTTTTAAAGTAGTCACCTATTTATGAGCTACTGGAAAATCAACTGGAACTGTTCTGCAAACATCAGATCGCTATTTAGGGATCTCTAGGATCAATCATATCATTGCAATATGGGGTTCCATTTGTTTAAAGGCACTTAAGCATGTGACTAGTAATTAACAAATAATATCAGAATGATTTTATATATATATAAAATATATATCTCCAGGTGATAAGGACTTATGAGAGCCAGTAATCACACCAGTAAATAGCTCACTGCTCCAGTATTTCCATGTGTAAATGCCTGCTCCAACACCAAGACGAGAAAGAAGTTTCATTATTTATTTGAAATTAAAACTGAGAAAGACATCACTCCTCAAGAAATATAAAATACATTGGAATATATTGTAAAATATGTGTTAAAAAGTGCAGTGTATTGTAGATGACTTATCTACCGTATTGAACACCTTACTGATGATACAATATATGTAGCAGGTCATGATTGCTAAATATATATTCAAATACATTCAGCAATATATTATTCAAAAACATAAGCTTTCTTTTTGGTTTTACAATATTGTGATATAAAAAATAATAAAAAATACTGTGTGAAATACATTTTGACTGGAGATGCACATTTTTATATCTGTGCTTTAAAACAGAATTGCATTCTTTTGCCATAAATGAAGCTCCAGTTCAATAAAGCATCTTAAAGCTAAGCAAACAGTGAAGGACTAAAGAGTAGCATTACTGTTCACAAAATGAAGGCAGTACATTTTAACAGCCGCCAGCATTATCAATTAGAGCAAAGATTTCCATCCTGGTTACTTCTTGCATATTTCTTCATAGTCTGAGGAAACAGCTCATGTGTTCAGTGCAGCATAAGTGCCCTCAGCATCATCCGTTGAGTTCTGACCGGCCTGAATTCAAAAACCCAACAACATACAACACAGTTAAAACTTCAAGTTCAGTGTCAAAGCATCTGTCCTTATTCATTGTCATTGCTCCTTTCAATGTGTAACATGCAGCAGCAGAAGCAGTCAGTGTAGCGGAACAATACTTTAGTGTAGGGCTAACATATGACAGGAAGGTTCAGGCTTTTCAATATCCACCCCAATGCATTCTGGTAAGTGTAGTTCTACTGTGAAAGGTACCTGAGACAGGTAAAGTGTACCAGAATGCATTGGGGTGTGAGTTGAAAGGCCTGAACTGTTCCAAACTGTCCCAGTGTAAATGGAGTCATATGGTAACCCTACTTTAGTGGAATCCTGATAAATAATCACCTACAAATACACAGCTATAGATAATTATACAAAACAGACAATACATGAAGGATTCATGTTAGATAACATAAAGTATCCCTTAATGGGCATACTGTACAGAGTTTGAATGTTTGTTCTTCATTAAATGAGTCATGTCTAATATTGAGGGGTTCCCAGTATATTCTCTACTATCATGTTACTCTGTGTTACTCACGTTTGAGAGCTGGAGATCCCCAAAGTGGTTATTTTCTCTGCCACGATGCTCAGCCTATAGAAACAATCCAACCCAAGATTTCAAAACCATTTCAACACCATTTTATTTGCAATCTATTAGTTTTATTTGAGTTTAATCACTAAAATACAGCTATGGGCAAAAGTTTTGCAGCGCCCAATAGAATGATCTAATTTTGCTTCATGAAGTCGAATGAAACCTGCTGAATAATGTTACGTTAACATATTGAACTACATACCGCTTTGCAGTTTGCCATATACTCAACGGAAAACTGACAAAAATGTGACATTTCAAAATCTAACATAAAATACTACTGTACTACTATTATGGCTTCGGGTGGAATGTTTGCGATATCATTTTGTAGTTTATTTGATTACATGATGTTAAATAAAAGATCTAAATTATGTTCATGTAGTTTTTTTTTTTTTTTAATGATGTCTCAATCCTAAAATTCTAGGTGATGCTAAACTTTTGGCCATAGCTGTAATTGGCAAGCAACTGTGCTGTAAGCTTTACAATACTACAGAATCACTGGCTGTTCCTCATCACTAAATGTAATGCAAATATTACTTAAGAGTCTATATAGTGGTTCACAGTATAGAGACAGCTGCTGTCCTGGTAGTTCATGTATATTCTATTTTACTGAATGTTTTGGGTTACAATGTTACTTCAATTCTGTATCATACTTATGTGATACGTGGTTAATACATTATTTAGCATTCAAATGCTCAAATTGAGGGATTTAAACAAAGAAAATGACAAGATCAAAAACCAGCAAAACTAATAGAACATAGAACCAGTTCCACAGTATTAAGCAACTCTGAGCAAATGAAAAAATCTAGACTTACCTTTCTCTTTCTTTACACACACATGAAATGAAAAATGAAAATATATGTTAACAGTACACTGACAACTACATATGTGAAGTAACAACCACACATACTTTATGTTTAGTGTTCAAAGACATACCTTTTCATTATGAATACAACAACCAAAATGGTGGCTAACATCTGAACAGCCGCTGTTCCCATGACAACATAAATACATGGAGTTGCAGGAGCTGAAAGGACAAAAAGGTTTAAAGCAACAAACATGTGTAGCTTTTTCAAACATACACGTAACTAAACAGGAAATAGCAAACTGAGGTTCTAGGATTGACCACTTTCATCCAGGGGCTGATTGAGATTCAAGGATTGAAGTTAGGTGTCAGTTTTGTTTAGTCCAAGATTCAGAAACTAAATTAATATCCCAGCCTGAGCAAGGACGCGTAGCACCATCAGTGCCACGACTGTCAAAGATACGTCAACAGGCATTTCAATAAATAGAAAATTACAAATACAGTTTACAGTATATGTTGTTGAAGCTGACACCCTGGGATCCTTCAAGAAGCTGCTTGATGAGATTCTGGGATCAATGAGCTACTAACAACCAAACGAGCAAGATGGGCTGAATGGCCTCCTCTCGTTTATAAACTTTCTTATGTATCTGAGACATACACACCCTGTTGCAAATACAAACACCACATCTCATTGTAAAGCTTTTTTTTCTGATCAAGTTTTCAGCTGTTTTGGAGCTACTGATGAAAACAGTGCTGGAAGTTGTGATAGAGAAAGGGACCCTGAATACAACGGGAGGCTATCCAACACTACAGTTCTGTTCCATTCCCTCCTGAGACGCACACATTACTGAGACACACACATTAGCTGTACTGTAGAGTATCTTGGGTATGGATGGCTAATATTAAAATACATTCTTGTTATCTTGTATACATCAACTAATAACCATACCCGATGAAATTAAAGATACATACATGCTACATTCAGCTGCACGGCTGTCGAGTTCTCTGCCCCATGCTCATTCCTTGCTTCACAGTAGTACAGTCCACTGTCACTCGGGTTAATGTCAGTAAAAGTGAGATCCTGTTCAGCACTTTTCTCTGTGATATTATCTCCCTTCACTTCAAATCAGGTGTAGCGGCTCACTGCTGGGTTTGCATTGCTGCTGCAGCTCAGTGTCACATGATCTCCTTCCTGTATTTCACCAGAAGGGTTTATTAACACCGATGTGTTCTTCGGTGAATCTGAAAGAGAAAACAGTTTGTTAGCCAACAACTTTAAAGATTACTACAGTAAAAGCAATCATTTTACAGTGCTAAAAGTAATAGTGCAGTTTACAATGCTTATACTGTGATTATACTGTATAAAATCTATTTATGGTATAAGATTAAAGCAATATATACATATATTAAAGATATTATTTGCAGATTTTATTTCCAGATATTATTTAGATTTGGAAGTTTATTATTCATTATTAAAGAATTGCCTTACAGAGAACATGAAGAGTCGAGACTTTTCCAGCGCTTTTAGTTTCAGACCCCACTGGATACTGCGCAGTGCATGTGATGTCCTTGTTGTGGTGCAGATGTGAGGCAGTGAACGTCAGAACAGAAGATACAGCCTTGGTCCCATCCTGCTGCTCAACCTGCTCTATCTCCACACTCCCGTTCAGAGTGTCGCTCCACACCAGGGCTGGAGGATCTCTTGGGCACGGGGCTGGAGCAGTGCAGGCTAAACTCGTGGGAGCTCCCTCCTTCACTGCACTCGATGGGCTGATCACAGGTCGGTCCGGAGAGTCTAGGGAACAATGAAAATGTTTTACCACCTGTCAGAGGAATACAGAACGGGCTGAAAACCCCTCACTTGTAAAGAGTGTTTATTTTTGTGATTTATTTTGCCTTTTCTTATTTTGTAGTGGTACTTGTTTTTTTTCACCCACAGTATGTAAGTGTTCAATTGTATCAGAAAAGGGCGAGGGGGTTAGGGTTATACCATGCAAAATGATTTACACATTAAGTACACTGTATCTATGCACAATAACATTGTAATTATGTGTAAGTACACCTGTATTTACTAAGTAACTACTATGTAAATACACAGTATTTAGAGACACTCAGTGGAAAGCGTTACCCAAAATACTTACAGATTATGACGTACCTTACTAGCACTGTTTAGTCAGTGGTCTCAACAAAACTCTGAATGGAGCTACAGTATGATACAAAAAAAACTTGTAGAATCTGAATAAATACTTGTAAAAAGCTGTTGGGGTATCTGAGAGACAGAGGGTTGTTTTTGTAAAATTCAACTCCTGAACCCGAAATATACTGTATATGTGTCTTTGTAATAGACCACCATCAATCCTGACCTTCATGGAACTCAAATGCATGGCCCTCTGAAGCGCTGGTCAATATGAAAATGTATTGAGAACCACCTGGTACTTACCTACAATTTCAAGCGAAACACTCTGATGAAAGTTGTATTTAAGAGGTTCTGCTCTGAAGAAATAACTTTTTGAATCGCTGGTTTTTAAATGATTTATTATTGTGGTGCAATTCTTGTTAGTCACGTTACCAAGTAGCTTTGCTTTCAGGGTATTTTCATTATAATGTTTACTGGAGTCAAATACAGTATCTCCTACATTTGTAGAAGTCATCCAAATTCCTCTGGCCGGTTCCACCATTGCACTCTCCAACCTCTCTTCAATTGTGAATGTACATGGAATCAGCACACAGAAGCCACTAAAGGCTTTAATACGCTGAGGCATGAAGACTTTAAATTCATTGCAAATCATACCTAAAAAAGAGAAAATGTATGTTTTTTTTAGCAATACTGTACAGTCACTTATATAATAAGATATTACAGTTTTGGGTGACATATTTTATTTAATCATTTTATTTTTCCTAGTTTTTAAGCAATACTAACAGCATTACTCTTCTATTTACACTAAAACACGGTCATTTTGGATGGATAGCATTGTGTTGTATCTAACTGTACTGTGAATGGGACATGCATTGGGATTCAAAATCATGTTAGCAATCATCAAACATCACAAAGGCTCTCATTTACAGTGTGCCACAGCTGTGCCCCTTGCTAATATAATAAACCTTCACTGTTATATTCTTGTACATGGGATGTGAACTGCAGATATAACTTCAAAAGACAGATAATTGCTATAAATCCTATATTGTATGGGATGACATTGTATCAATATATTTGAATATTTTGTCCCCCAATATATGTATTTAAAATGGTTAAAACATACCTTGAAAAAGGCAGGAAATCAGAAGCAACTTTTCCGTAGCAATCATGTTCTTGTGTGTCTTTAGAGAACCAAACTGGAAATCTGTAAAAGCACAAGTCTGTTCAGGAATCTGCAGTAAAACTACATCGTAACCAATGTGTGATCTTTCATTGGTCAAAAACATATCTTTAAAGTAAACATGCTTTCAATCAAACATCACATTTAAAGAATATTATTGAACATACCTCTCTAGTTGAACTGAACAGACTGTCCTTCACTGATGGCTGTTTCACACTGTTGGTCAAACTCCCTATTTTTAAAACTGAAAAGCAGAAGCAGCAGAATTTCCGTTTTTTCAACAGAAAGCAACATCAACCACAGAAGCTGTTTTTTTGTCACTGCTTTTAAAGTAGTCACTTATTTATGAGCTACTGAAAAATCAAACTAAAACTGTTCTGCAAACATCAGATCGCTATTTAGGGATCTCTAGGATCAATCATATCATTGCAATATGGGATTCCATTTGTTTAAAGGTACTTAAGCATGTGACTAGTAATTAACAAATAATATCAGGATGATTTTATTGTACCTTATTTTATCTACACTATTGAGATAAAATAAACGTTTATTAACCCTTTGCTGCCCTGTCCAATATAGTCATTAATGCTTTAATGTTGGATATTGTAGAGTCATTTTTACTTGGTACTCTGGTTGTCTTTTTGAACTTCAATACATGTAATGTAAGCGTAGATGCTATAAGACAACTAGAGTACCAAGTAAAAATGACTCTCCAATATCCAACATTAAAGCAGTACTAACCAAGCATTGTAAAACATTCTGTTCCCTTAGCATTACTTTTCAAAAGATCGTTCATTTCTTTCTTGCCACTACTTCATTTCTGGGTAGCGCTCTTAAAGTGAGTGTGAGGCTGACGTATGTGTGCTAATACTCATTGCACAGGAAGAGAATGCATGTGGTTCAATGCGTTTGCCTAGAGTGAAAATAGTCTTGAACAAGTGGACAATTGTTGCAGCTATTGCTTTTCTGCAATGGATATAGTGTCTTGTCTCGTACACCATTAAGCATTTCACAGGAAATACACAACCGTATTTGTTTTATACTGTGCAGTAAATGCTTTACTGATTTCTTGCAAGTAATTTGTAACCTATAAAAACTGCAGTTGTCAGTCCTGTGACACCCATAACACCTTTTTCTGTGGTCGTATTAATTTTCTCAGCATCATGTTTAAAATGGTCTGTTTTTGTTCCACCACATCCTTCTGTGATGTGCTGATAAACAGAGAGGGAGAGTCATTTAGTACAGTAATAGAATTAAGCATTAAGCCACAACACTGGGTATGATTGACATGAGAGACTAAAAATAAGACAACCAGCTGACAGTTGCCTCAAACTAGGTCTCCCGGTGGTCTCCCTGGAACCAGGTTTCAAACCACTGATCCTGAAAAAGCATCTGCAGGTTCCCTCAGCTTTACAGATGATCTTAACCTAATGTTACCCCCAAAATGTGTTTCTGCAAAGTGCAGTGGCAACACCTTTTAATTTTAAGGCTAGTAAACATGTATGGATTTCCCACTGTGAGTAAACTACATGATATTAAGTGGGCAATGTGCATGCATTTTGACCACAGTGGAAAATATAAGCAGTAGCATGAGTTTGTGTGAGTGTGTGTGTGTGTGTGTGTGTGTGTGTGTGTGTGTGTGTGTGTGTGTGTGTGCGTGTGTGTCTCAGTGTGGGTGTGGGTTGCTATTTCAAAACAAGAAAACTCATTTGATACCACATATTCATGATAAATTCACACATGCACTTACACAAACACCAAACAAGTTGCTAAGTTAACTTGGCCTTAGATGCAGAATGATGAAGCATTTGAAAGAAGATAACTTTCAATGCAGAATGTAATGTTGCAGTATTTGGAACTAATAAATGGCAAGGATTGTTAAAATTCAATCATAGTCTGGTCACATCATTATAGCGTATATACAGACGTGCTCAAATATGTTGGTACCCTTACAGCTCATTGAAATAATGCTTCATTCCTCCAGAAAAGTGATGAAATTAAAAGCTATTTTATCATGTATACTTGCATGCCTTTGGTATGTCATAGAATAAAGCAAAGAAGCTGTGAAAAGAGATGAATTATTGCTTATTCTACAAAGATATTCTAAAATGGCCTGGACACATTTGTTGGTACCCCTTAGAAAAGATAATAAATAATTGGATTATAGTGATATTTCAAACTAATTAGTTTCTTTAATTAGTATCACACATGTCTCCAATCTTGTAATCAGTCATTCAGCCTATTTAAATGGAGAAAAGTAGTCACTGTGCTGTTTGGTATCATTGTATGCACCACACTGAACATGGCCCAGAGAAAGCAAAGGAGAGAGTTGTCTGAGGAGATCAGAAAGAAAATAATAGACAAGCATGGTAAAGGTAAAGGCTACAAGACCATCTCCAAGCAGCTTGATGTTCCTGTGACAACAGTTGCAAATATTATTAAGAAGTTTAAGGTCCATGGAACTGTAGCCAACCTCCCTGGGCGCCGCTGCAAGAAGATTATCGACCCCAGATTGAACAGAAGGATAGTGCGAATGGTAGAAAAAGAACCAAGGATAACTGCCAAAGACATACAAGCTGAACTCCAAGGTGAAGGTACGTCAGTTTCTAATCGCACCATCCGTCGCTTTTTGAACGAAAGTGGGCTCCATGGAAGAAGACCCAGGAGGACTCCACTTTTGAAAGAAAAACATAAAAAAGCCAGACTGGAATTTGCTAAAATGCATATTGACAAGCCACAATCCTTCTGGGAGAATGTCCTTTGGACAGATGAGTCAAAACTGGAGCTTTTTGGCACGTCACATCAGCTCTATGTTCACAGACGAAAGAATGAAGCTTTCAAAGAAAAGAACACCATACCTACAGTGAAACATGGAGGAGGCTCGGTTATGTTTTGGGGCTGCTTTGCTGCGCCTGGCACAGGGTGCCTTGAATCTGTGCAGGGCACAATGAAATCTCAAGACTATCAAGGCATTCTGGAGCGAAACGTACTGCCCAGTGTCAGAAAGCTCTGTCTCAGTCGCAGGTCATAGGTCCTCCAACAGGATAATGACCCAAAACACACAGCTAAAAGCACCCAAGAATGGATAAGAACAAAACATTGGACTATTCTGAAGTGGCCTTCTATGAGTCCTGATCTGAATCCTATCGAACATCTATGGAAAGAGCTGAAACTTGCAGTCTGGAGAAGGCACCCATCAAACCTGAGACAGCTGGAGCAGTTTGCTCAGGAAGAGTGGGCCAAACTACCTGTTAACAGGTGCAGAAGTCTCATTGAGAGCTACAGAAAACGTTTGATTGCAGTGATTGCCTCTAAAGGTTGTGCAACAAAATATTAGGTTAGGGGTCCCATCATTTTTGTCCATGACATTTTTATTTGTTTTCTTATTTACAATATTATGTTGAATAAAAAATCAAAAGCAAAGTCTGATTTCTATTAAATGTGGAACAAACAATGGTGAATGCCAATTACTTTTGTCAGTTTCAAGTTATTTCAGAGAAAATTGTGCATTCTTCGTTTTTTGTGGAGGGGTACCAACAAATTTGAGCATGTCTGTATATATGCACTATTAACATACAATTATTCATGTGTTAGTGAGGTAGTTGTTATCCGTTAAGATTAAACTAAAGCATGACTCAAATATTAACCCATTAAATGCCAACTACATTTTTTTGACAAAATCACAAGCTGTGTTCATGGGGGGTTGGTAAAATCTCCAGGTGATAAGGACTTATGAGAGCCAGTAATCACACCAGTAAAAATGCTCACTGCTCCAGTATTTCCATGTGTAAATGTCTGCTCCAACACCAAGACAAGAAAGAAGTTTCATTATTTATTTGAAATTAAAACTGAGAAAGTCATCACCCCTCAAGAAACATAAAATACATTGGAATATATTGTAAAATATGTGTTAAAAAAGTGCAGTGTATTGTAGATGACTTATCTACCGTATTGAACACCTTACTGATGATACAATATATGTAGCAGGTCATGATTGCTAAATATATTCAAATACATGCATCAATATCATATTAAAAAACAAGCTTTTTTTTGGTTTTACAATATTGTGAAATAAAAAATAATAAAAAATACTGTGTGAAATACATTTTGACTGGTGATGCACATTTTTATATCTGTGCTTTAAAACAGAATTGCATTCTTTTGCCATAAATGAAGCTCCAGTTCAATAAAGCATCTTAAAGCTAAGCAAACAGTGAAGGACTAAAGAGTAGCATTACTGTTCACAAAATGAAGGCAGTACATTTTAACAGCCGCCAGCATTATCAATTAGAGCAAAGATTTCCATCCTGGTTACTTCTTGCATATTTCTTCATAGTCTGAGGAAACAGCTGATGTGTTCAGTGCAGTATAAGTGCCCTCAGCATCTTCCTTTGAGTTCTGACCGGCCTGAATTAAAAAACCCAACAACATACAACACAGTTAAAACTTCAAGTTCAGTGTCAAAGCATCTGTCCTTATTCATTGTCGTTGCTCCTTTCAATGTGAAACATGCAGCAGCAGAAGCAGTCAGTGTAGCGGAACAATACTTTAGTGTAGGGCTAACATATGACAGGAAGGTTCAGGCTGTTCAACACCCACCCCAATGCATTCTGGTAAGTGTAGTTCTACTGTGAAAGGTACCTGAGACAGGTAAAGTGTACCAGAATGCATTGGGGTGTGAGTTGAAAGGCCTGAACTGTTCCAAACTGTCCTAGTGTAAATGGAGTCATATGGTAACCCTACTTTAGTGGAATCCTGATAAATAATCACCTACAAATACACAGCTATAGATAATTATACAAAACAGACAATACATGAAGGATTCATGTTAGAGAACATAACGTATCCCTTAATGGGCATACTGTACAGAGTTTTAATGTTTGTTCTTCATTAAATGATTCATGTCTAATATTGAGGGGTTCCCAGTATATTCTCTACTATCATGTTACTCTGTGTTACTCACGTTTGAGAGCTGGAGATCCCCAAAGTGGTTATTTTCTCTGCCACGATGCTCAGCCTATAGAAACAATCCAACCCAAGATTTCAAAACCATTTCAACACCATTTTATTTGCAATCTATTCGTTTTATTTGAGTTTAATCACTAAAATACAGCTATGGGCAAAAGTTTTGCAGCGCCCAATAGAATGATCTAATTTTGCTTCATGAAGTCGAATGAAACCTGCTGAATAATGTTACGTTAACATATTGAAATACATACCGCTTTGCAGTTTGCCATATACTCAACGGAAAACTGACAAAAATGTGACATTTCGAAATCTAACATAAAATACTACTCTACTACTATTATGGCTTCCTGTGGAGTTTTTGCGATATCATTTTGTAGTTTTTTTTGATTACATGATAAAAGATATTTGATTATTATTTGATTACATGATAAAAAATAAAATATCTAAATTATGTTCATGTAGTTTTTTTTTCTTTTTTTTTTTTAATGATGTCTCAATCCTAAAATTCTAGGTGATGCTAAACTTTTGGCCATAACTGTAATTGGCAAGTAACTGTGCTGTAAGCTTAACAATACTACAGAATCACTGGCTGTTCCTCATCACTAAATGTAATGCAAATATTACTTAAGAGTCTATAAAGGGGTTCACAGTATAGAGACAGCTGCTGTTCTAGTATTTTAACAGTTCATATATTCTAATAGAACATAGAACCAGTTCCACAGTATTAAGCAAAACTGAGCAAATGAAAAAATCCAGACTTACCTTTCTCTTTCTTTACACACACATGAAATGAAAAATGAAAATATATGTTAACAGTACACTGACAACTACATATGTGAAGTAACAACCACACATACTTTATGTTTAGCGTTCAAAGACATACCTTTTCATTATGAATACAAAAACCAAAATGGTGGCTAACATCTGAACAGCCGCTGTTCCCATGACAACATAAATACATGGAGTTGCAGGAGCTGAAAGGACAGAACGGTTTAAAGCAACAAACATGTGTAGCTTTTTCAAAGATACACGTAACTAAACAGGAAATAGCAAACTAAGGTTCTAGGATTGACCAATTTCATCCAGGGGCTGATTGAGATTCAAGTTCAGTTTCTCTGTTTTTAGTCCAGGATTCAGTAAACCAGTCTATAAACTGGAACCTCTATCTCGCAGTGTGGATTGTGGTGCAATGTATGGCAATTGAGATCGTGACTGTGGAAAAGGTGAAATACATGCAGTAAGATTAAACTCCTTCTGGGGGATGAATTTAGCGAGGTACGGGTTTTCAAACTCCTCTTCAATCCATTCTTGGATAAAGCCACCCTGGAGCTTTTGCATTGTCCTGAGTTTTACAGGACAGGTTGCTATTGCCCTCTGCAGCATGCTCCAAGCATGCTCAATGGGGTTCAGGTCAGGAGAGCTCGCTGGCTGGCCAAACCATTCTCTTGATTGCTTCCTTTTCAAGATAAGCAGTGATGATCTTTCCTCGATGTTCGCAGGTTTTCTCATCAACCAAAAAATTGGCCTGACTGCACCAGCATAATGTCTCACTGTCGGATGGAGTGTCTCATCTCGGTGCTCTCTGCACCAGGAACAATATGCTATCCTGATAATTAAGCGTTTTTCATTAATACTTTGAGGGTATTCTGTATAATGCAATTTAATCTTAAAATACATTCTTCTTGTCTTGTATACCTCAAGTAATAACCATAGCCAATGAAATTAAAGATACATACATGCTACATTCAGCTGCATGGCTGACGAGTTCTCTGCCCCATGCTCATTCCTTGCTTCACAGTAGTACAGTCCACTGTCATTCGGGATAATGTCAGTAAAAGTGAGGTACTGTTCAGCACTTTTCTCGTTGATATTATCTCCCTTCACTTCAAACCAGGTGTAGCGGCTCACTGCTGGGTTTGCATTGCTGCTGCAGCTCAGTGTCACATGACCTCCTTCATGTATTTTACCAGCAGGAATTATTAATGCCACTGTGTTCTTTGGTGAATCTGAAAGAGAAAACAGTTCTTGTTAACAAACAACTTTAAAAGGGCTTTTTACAGTGGTAAAGGTAATATTGCAGTTTACAATGCTTTTGATGTGATTAATACATTAAACATTATTTCACCCTTTTTATTTTTCTCAGTTGTTGTATCATATTTTATAACAGTACTATATATATAATCTATGTATGGTATACAATTGAAACAATGTATATTACTGACAGCAGTGTGGAGTAGTGGTTAGGGTTCTGGACTCTTGACCGGAGGGTCGTGGGTTCAATCCCTGGTAGGGGACACTGCTGCTGTACCCTTGAGCAAGGTACTTTACCTAGATTGCTCCAGTAAAAACCCATCTGTATAAATGGGTAATTGTATATAAAAAGAATGTGATATCTTGTAACAATTGTAAGTCGCCCTGGATAAGGGCGTCTGCTAAGAAATAAATAATAATATTATAGATACAGTTATTTGCCGATTATACTGGCTATTAGTTCAATAAAATTTCATGCAAAGTGGTTGCTCCAGTGCCCATGTTTCTGTTAATGCGCAGTGTAATTTATTAAATTATTACTGCACTACGAGGAATGGCAAATGTGAGAGATTTTAAATTTTTAAAAATAGTGTCGTTATTTAATGAATTATTTGTTGAGGGGCAATGGAAGTTCACAGATTAGATTGGGAAGTTTATTATTCATTATTGAAGAATTGTCTTACAGAGAACACGAAGAGTCAAGACTTCTCCAGCGCTTTTAGTTTCAGACCCCACTGGATACTGCGCAGTGCATGTGATGTCCTTGTTGTGGTGCAGATGTGAGGCAGTGAACGTCAGAACAGAGGATACAGCCTTGGTCCCATCCTGCTGCTCAACCTGCTCTATCTCCACACTCCCGTTCAGAGTGTCGCTCCACACCAGGGCTGGAGGTTCTCTTGGGCACGGGGCTGGAGCAGTGCATGCTAAACTCGTGAGAGCTCCCTCCTTCACTGTCCTCGATGGGCTGATTGCTGGTCTGTCCGGAGAGACTAGGGAACAAAGAAAACGTTTCACTACCTGTCATGGAACTAAAACTCAAATGCATGGCCCTCTGAAGCGCTGGTCAATATGAAAATGTATTGAGAACCACCTGGTACTTACCTGCAACTTCAAGTGTAACACTCTGAGGAAAGGTGTTTTTAGGAGGTACCGCTCTGAAGAAATAACTTTTTGAATCACTGGTTTTTAAATGATTTATTATTGTGGTGCAATTCTTGTTAGTCACGTTACCAAGTAGCTCTGCTTTCAGGGTATTGTCGTTATAACGTCTGCTGGAGTTAAATACAATATGTCTGAAATCATAAGAAGTCATCCAAATTCCTCTGGCCGGTTCCACCATATCGTTCTCATAACTCTTTGGAATTATGAATGTACATGGAATCAGCACACAGGAGCCGCTCAAGGCTTTAATACGCTGCGGCATGAAGACTTCAAATTCATTGCAAATTATACCTAGAAAAGAGAAAATGTATGTTTTTTTAGCAATACTGTACAGTCACTTATATAATATATTATAGTTTTTGGTGACATATTTTATTTAATCATTTTATTTTTCCTAATTTTTAAGCAATACTAACAGCATTACTATTCTATTTACATTAAACCCCCGTCATTTTGCATGGCTAGCATTGTGTTGTATCTAACTGTATTGTGAATGGGACATGCACTGGGATTCCAAATCATGGTAGCAATCATCAAACATCACAAATGCTCTCATTTACAGTATGCCACAGCTGTGCCCCTCGCTAGTATAATAAACCTTCACTGTTATATTCTTGTACATGGGATGTGATCTGCAGATATAACTTCAAAAGACAGATCATTGCTATAAATCCTATATTGTATGGAATGACATTGTATCAATATATTTGAATATTTTGTCCCCCAATATACTGTATATATATTTAAAATGGTTAATAAATACCTTGAAAAAGGCAGGAAATCAGAAGCAACTTTTCCGTAGCAATCATGTTCTTGTGTGTCTTTAGAGAACCAAACTGGAAATCTGTAAAAGCACAAGTCTAGTCAGGAATCTACAGTAAAACTACATCGTAACCAATGTGTGATCTTTCATTGGTCAAAAAATTATCTTTAAAGTAAACATGCTTTCAATCAAACATCACATTTAAAGAATATTCTTGAACATACCTCTCTAGTTGAACTGAACAGACTGTCCTTCACTGATGTCCGTTTCATACCGTTGGTCAAACTCGCTATTTCCTAGAACTGAAAAGCAGAAGCAGCGGTATTTCCGTTTTCACCACAGAAGCTGTTTTTGTCAGTGTCTTTTATTAAAGTTGATGACTATGAGCTATTGAAAAAGTCAACAAAGTGTTGTGCAAACATCAGATTGCTATCTAGGGATCTCTAGGGTCAATCATATCATTGCAATATGGGGATCCATTTGTTTAGCATGTGACTAGTAATCTTCAGGTTTATTTAATTATACCTATATATATATATATATATATATATATATATATATATTGTGAGATAGAGGGTTGTGAGAGACAGCAGGGAGGGGGTTAATACCTCCCTGCGAAAGAAGTGCACATTTTGTTTAATTGTTTTATTTTTTTGTTAATTTGTTTATTGATTAATTATCACCCGCACCGGGGTATTTAAGACGTGCAGCTTGTCTGCACAGGGCGGCTGAGTAGAAAGAAGCAGAAGAGAGGTGCGCTGCTTCCGAGCAGTGAGAAGAAGTAAGGGCTGTGTTAGCGTTTGTGTTCGGTGTCAGGTAAACGGCTTAGCCGTCCTGCAAGGTAGTAAGGGAAAATCCTGTTTAGTTAGCGCTCCAGTGGGAGTTAGGTGTTTGTTTGTATTTTGTTTTACTTTTGTGTTTATTAAAAACTAGCGCGTCAGCGCTTAAAAACTCAATTTCTCGTGTGTTGGGTCGTACTTTTAAAGGGGCAACGAACCCGAGTGGGTGAGTTCGTTTACAATATATATATATATATATAGTGAGCGTATAGGTGCACACACGAGAAGCAGACAGTAGTTTCCAACACAAATCATTTTTATTTGGGTCATGAAACTCCCAAGAAAAGGCTTGTTAAAACTGAAAATGCAATCCTGTTCACGAGACGATGACAAAAGAAAATAAACAGTTCAGACAGGATTCATAAACAAAAACAAAAGATGACGTAAACCAACTGGACCGTCAACCACGTTCAGCTGGTGGGTAAGTGCTTGGCAGCCTGGTTCTTGATCGGACAGATTACAGCCACAGAATGTCCCGTAGAACAGGTTAGTAATGCCAGTTAAAAATGCTCCCAAAAATTACAGTTTTAATATTCTCACCTTAGTACAACTTTCTAAATATTCATTTGTTAAAAATCCATTCATCCTGCAACCACTATCAGTGCAGCAGGAACCACTCTATTTGAGGTCCATGTGACACTTGAGTGGGGGGGTCCTAATACCTGTTGCACAGGAAGTGTATCTACAGCGTGGTGGAAGGCTACATTCATTTGTCCACAGTGGAGTCTGGTCTGCCTTTTCGGATTCAAATCCCTGTCACTGTGATGAGGCTCAAAGAGCTTCAACCACAGCTGCAGACAAGCTCTTTGCATAGTGAGGAAGATGTCTGTTTGCAGAGTACGTGGCCATTGGTTAGGCTTTGTGCTACTGCCATCCCCTGGCTTTCAACGAGAATGACATGCTTAATCTGTTCATTTATCAAGTTTGAAATACACTCGGGAAATTTACATCAGCCTCATTTTCACGATGATGAGTGTAATTTCACTGGTTCAACAGTTTCAAATGGGACTCTAAGCTTTTGTGTTTGTTATTTATTTTCTTGTGAATACAATCATTGAAATGTTATAAAACTGGCAACAACTAAACAAATATATACCACTACAATTTGTATTTTTACTTCAAATAACCCTTATGAAAGTTTTCCATAGCAAAAGCATAGCAACGCGTAATGAAGCACAGTGAATGCATAGTAAAGCATAGCAAAGCAATGTAAAGAACAGTGAGATATGGTAAAGCGTATTAATTAACATGGTGAACCAGGGTAAATTATGGATAATGCATGGTATTACTATGGAAAAAGCAGGTAAAAGTGCAAAAATACCATACAAAAATACCAGGGTAAACTTGCATGAGGGAATGACTCAAAATGTTGTTCTATAGAACCTCACCTGCATCTCTCGCTAACACCTGACTGTTAATAATGATGAGTGTAAGCCGTAGCTTTAAACATGCATTCTTAACCCATACCATATTCAAACACATTTCTCAAAAACATAACGCACAAAGAAGACATGTTCACGGCTTCAAATGCAGTCAAACCCACTTTATATCACTGCTGTTAACGGCAGCCTGTGTGTAGAAATATCCGGACAGACTAGAAAGGGTGTCAACGAAGCCAGGCTCCTGATAATATCACTTTGGTTAGGATCACACTCCGCAATATGCTTAAAAACACGGGACACAGCAAATGTAAGCTACAGTCACGGGTCTCCTGGAAACTTTACAAGGGATTCTAATCAAACCCAAAGAGAGAGACGAGCGGATTGGCCAGCCGTCCTGATTTATCCTCTTCATATTTTAGCTGGTGCTCCTGGTACCTTCTCTTTTGGGTAACTTCTCTCTGTAAGTTCATTCCGGTGATGTATGACAGCGTCTCACCTCTGCGTAGTCAGATTCTCCTGTCGAGACGCTCTTAGCTGCTGTGTTCTCCCTGTTCTTGGCAGGGCAGCCTTTCATCTCAGCGTATTCATTTTCCTCTATGGGGGGATCCGTGACTTCCCTCTCACTTCCTGCTGTCCCAGGACGCTTCACCTCAGAATATTCCGTGCTGTATCGTGAGGCGCGTTTAGTGCCGCTCTCCTGGTTGCCAGGTTTCAGTTTGGAGTAATCGATGGAGGCGTAGTGAAGGTTTTCTTCCTGGCATCCCTGTTGGTGATCTTCAGTGGCTGCTGGTCTGTTAGCGTAGATTGCATTCTCCTCCTCATCTTGAGGGGAGCTCTGCAAAACACAATTGAACTTGCCTTGTGAGTTCATAGATTCATAGGGAGAAATAGGTCGATTTATATATGGATGTATAGGATAACGCTTTACATTAAGTGTCTCTAATTACTGTGTAGTTATATAGCAGTTACTTAGTAAATACATGTGTGCTTACACGTTATTACAATGTTATTATGCATAGTTACAATGTACTTAATGTGTAAATTTGTTGTATGATACAACCCTAATCCTATCCATATCTCAAAATCTAACCCTAACTCTAAACCTAACCCTAGCCCCGCTAACCTTAACTCTAAACCTAATCCTAACCCTTTTCTGATCCAATTGTGTACTTACATTTTTTTTTTTTTTGTATGATACCCTTTTAACTGGATCAGTTATAAATATGTTGTCACAGAGTGAGGTGTCCCCCTCCACATTATTAATGTATTTTACTGCAGTTTGGGATAGGGGCAAGATTCCCTATCCCTGCTTGAGAATTCAGGCTCCATTACAGAATGTGAGAATGTGGCTGGAATGGAGGAAACTGTAGCCATGATTGGTGGGCCAATGTATTAATCAATTATTGAATTTGGGTCAAATGATCCAAGTGGTTATAAAAGGCTGCAAAAAGCCTAGCCATGGGCAGCAGGCTGTAGGAATAAGAAGCTGGGACAGCACTGTAGTAAATGCTTGATGTATGATTGCATTGGTACCAAGCAAAGCTATGCCTTACCAGTTTAAAAGCCTTCATCAGATAAATGAAAATTCGGTTGCATTCTGTACATACCGAGTCAAGCCCGTTGACCTCTGTTAGCTCTGCAGTATCTTCCCTTTTGGGTCTGGAGGTTGACTTCGATTTCATTAACCTGGAGAGAAAACAAACAAAACAAGAAGCATTGTTATCTGAAAAACTTTGTTAGAAATGATCTGATCACTAGAGCCAGTCCAAATCTCAGGATAATGGAATTCCTCGGAAACCACAGAATTTGCAAGCTCCCCTGGAATTCACAGTCTTCCACAGATTCATCATATTCTGCAGCTACATCATCCTCATAATCAACATAAACAGACTGCTAAAGAGACCTGAAATATATAACTTAGTTGTTTGGGTCTAGCTTTGTTAAATTAACAGATGTTTGGTCTTCTCCTAAAAGTAGATATGAAAACGTGGTCCATAAGAAGTCTCATGTAATGTTTTTGTTTGACAATTGGAAGTGCTTAACCCATGTATTGTTTGATATGATTGTATTTGCTTGATTTACATTTTTAGAAGTTAACTTACTTTTTTACACATTTGGAAAAGCCAAACCCCAGCAGCAATACTGCAGCGCAAGCAAACCCCCCGTAGACAGCGGACAGGAAATGGATCTGCTTTTCTGCAGCTGTGAAAAAAACAACTTGACAATAAGCATGGCAGCTCATGGAAGAAAAGAAATGTCTCGATCACGGGACCCAAGAATATCTCACCTGCTGTGCACTGCCATTGCATACACACAACAGTAAGCACATGTTATAGTCTGGGCTGTATTTATTTCATGGCATTTCACAGTCTAAAACACAGGGATTTCAAGATATTTCACGATTAAAGCATTAACATTACTTCCATTTATCATGAAATATCTGGAGAATGGATTTCCAGGGAACAATGCAGGACAGTTAACGTAGGACATTGAGAATGTTTCAAAGGATATTGAGAATGTTTCAAAGCACATTTAGAATGTTTCAAAGGACATTTAGAATGCTTCAAAGCACATTTAGAATGTTTCTTGCCTTCCTTCTTTTCATTCAGAATGCTTCTTACCTTCCTTCTGTTCATGGAACACATGGAACTGGAAGGTTGCAGTGCCAATGCGGTTTTTACTCAGACACTGTATAGCCTCATTTTTAGCCAACGGCTCCAGCAGGATGAGTGTGCTTCTCATTGTGTGGTCTTCTAACTTTGAGTTACTGATGCTCCCTCTATCTGTGTTGTTTTCCAGTTTATTTCCAGCAATCCTCCATTCAGTGATCGGTGATGGACTCCCACGGCTCACACAAATGCAGGTAATGCTTTCGGTATCATCTTTTGAGCAACTGGATTCATGTGAAATCTGTGGCATGCCTGCAAATAGCAACACACAGATATGACATATAGGCATCTAATGCACAGATGTCTTTTCATTTTTAGCTATACTGTAAGGTATCTTGGGTATTGATGGCTAATATTAAAATACATTCTTGTTATCTTGTATACGTCAACTAATAACCATACCCAATGAAATTAAAGATACAAATGTATCTTTAACTGTCCTGTTGAAATGTATTTTTGTTTACGATTGTGAGTCGCCCTGGATAAGGGCGTCTGCTAGGAAATAATAATAATAATAATAATAATAATAATAATAATAATACATACAACATGCTACATTCAGCTGCACGGCTGTCGAGTTCTCTGCCCCATGCTCATTCCTTGCTTCACAGTAGTACAGTCCACTGTCACTCGGGTTAATGTCAGTAAAAGTGAGATTCTGTTCAGCACTTTTCTCTGTGATATTATCTCCCTTCACTTCAAACCAGGTGTAGCGGCTCACTGCTGGGATTGCATTGCTGCTGCAGCTCAGTGTCACATGATCTCCTTCATGTATTTCACCAGAAGGGTTTATTAACACCGATGTGTTCTTCGGTGAATCTGAAAGAGAAAACAGTTCATGTTCGCAAACAACTTTAAAGGAGCAGTCCTTTTACAGTTGTAAAGGTAACATTACGGCTTACAGTGCTTTTACTGTGATTACCATACTATTTACAGCACTGACTTCTAATGCTATTGCTTTTACCATGCTTTACTATGCTGTTAATGCTTTTACCACAGTAAATTTGTATAAGGGTTATTTTTCTGATCATCCTTTTCTTCTACCTTGTCTGTTTATCAACACGTACAATGTTTTGGTCAGATATAACATCAAATAAAAAAACAAGACGTATAAATACTACACAAGGGCTTGCTGTGATTTCTAACAAACGTCTGCATGTTTGAGGTTTTAGGGATGTAGATGACAATGTCAAATTCACAAGCATCTTTGCATGCTGATATAATGATATGTGTACAGTTTTACAATGTGCTAATCTGATAGTTAAGTGTTTTTCATTTACACTGTGAGGTATGCTGTATAATGCCATTTAATTTTAAAATGTGTTCTTGTTATCTTGTATACAGCAACTAATAACCATACCCAATGAAATTAAAGATACATACATGCTACATTCAGCTGCACGGCTGTCGAGTTCTCTGCCCCATGCTCATTCCTTGCTTCACAGTAGTACAGTCCACTGTCATTCAGGTTAATGTCAGTAAAAGTGAGGTACTGTTCAGCACTTTTCTCTGTGATATTATCTCCTTTCACTTCAAACCAGGTGTAGCGGCTCACTGCTGGGTTTGCATTGCTGCTGCAGCTCAGTGTCACATGATCTCCTTCATGTATTTCACCAGAAGGGTTTATTAAAACCGATGTGTTCTTCGGTGAATCTGAAAGAGAAAACAGTTTGTTAGCCAACAACTTTAAAGATTACTACAGTAAAAGCAATCATTTTACAGTGCTAAAAGTAATAGTGCAGTTTACAATGCTTATACTGTGTTTATAATGTATAAAATGTATTTATGGTATAAGATTAAAACAATATATATATTAAAGATATTATTTGCAGATTTTATTTGCAGATATTATTTAGATTTGGAAGTGAATTCTTCATTATTGAAGAATTGCCTTACAGAGAACATGAAGAGTCGAGACTTCTCCAGCGCTTTTAGTTTCAGACCCCACTTGGTACTGCGCAGTGCATGTGATGGTCTTGTTGTGGTGCAGATGTGAGGCAGTGAACGTCAGAAAAGAAGATACAGCCTTGGTCCCATCCTGCTGCTCAACCTGCTCTATCTCCACACTCCCATCCAGAGTGTCGCTCCACACCAGGGCTGGAGGTTCTCTTGGGCACGGGGCTGGAGCAGTGCAGGTTAAATTCGTGGGAGCTCCCTCCTTCACTGCACTCGATGGGCTGATCGCTGGTCTGTCCGGAGAGTCTAGGGAACAAAGGAAACGTTTCACTCCCTATCAGAGGAATACAGACCCAGGTGAAAACCCCTCACTTGTAAATAGTGTTTATTTTTGTGATTTATTTTGCCTTATCTTATTTTGTAGCAGTACTTATGCTCAATTGTATCAGAAAAGGGCGAGCTGGTTAGGGTTATATCACGCAAAAGGATTTACACATTAAGTACATTGTAACTATGCATAATAACATTGTAATTATGTGTACATGCACATGCATTTACTAAGTAACTACTATGTTAATACACAGTAATTAGAGACATTTAATGGAAAGTTTTACCCAAAATATTTATAGATTATGACATATGTTACTAGTCTTGTAAAAAGCTGTTGGGTTATCTGAGAGACAGAGGGTTGTTTTTGTAAAACTAAAACCCTCAACCCGAAATATACTGTATATGTGTCTGTAATAGCCCACCATCAATCCTGACCTTCATGGAACTCAAATGCATGGCCCTCTGAAGCGCTGGTCAATATGAAAATGAATTGAAAACCAACTGGTACTTACCTACAACTTCAAGCGAAACACTCTGAGTAAAGGTGTATTTAAGAGGTTCTGCTCTGAAGAAATAACTTTTTGAATCACTTTTTTTTAAATGATTTATTATTGTGGTGCAATTCTTGTTTGTCACTTTACCAAGTAGCTCTGCTTTCAGGGTATTCTCACTATTATGTCTACTGGAGTTAAATACAATATCTCTGAAATTATGAGAAGTCATCCAAAATCCTCTGGCCGGTTCCACCATTGCACTCTCCAACCTCTCTTCAATTGTGAATGTACATGGAATCAGCACACAGGAGCCGCTCAAGGCTTTAATACGCTGAGGCATGAAGGCTTTAAATTCATTGCAAATTATACCTAGAAAAGGCAACACAGATGTTTATTTAGCAATATGTACAGTCAGTTATATAATAATATATTACAGTTTTGGGTGACATGTTTTATTAATCATTTTATTTCTCCCAGTTTTTAAGCAATACTAACAGCATTACTCTTCTATTTACACTAAAACCCTGTCATTTTGGATGGCTAGCATTGTGTTGTATCTAACTGTATTGTGAATGGAACATACATTGGGATTCCAAATCATGTTAGCAATCATCAAACATCACAAAGGCTCTCATTTACAGTGTGCCACAGCTGTGCCCCTCGCTAGTATAATAAACCTTCACTGTTATATTCTTGTACATGGGATGCACCCTGCAGATATAACTTCAAAAGACAGATAATTGCTATAATTCCTATATTTCATGGGATGACATTGTATCAATATAATTGAATATTTTGTCCCCCAATATATATATTTAAAATGGTTAATAAATACCTTGAAAAAGGCAGGAAATCAGAAGCAACTTTCCCGTAGCAATCATGTTCTTGTGTGTCTTTAGAGAACCAAACTGGAAATCTGTAAAAGCACAAGTCTGTTCAGGAATCTACAGTAAAACTACATCGTAACCAATGTGTGGTCTTTCTTTGGTCAAAAACATATCTTTAAAGTAAACATGCTTTCAATCAAACATCACATTTAAAGAATGTTATTGAACTTACCTCTCTAGTTGAACTGAACAGACTGTCCTTCACTGATGGCTTTTTCACACTGTTGGTCAAACTCCCTATTTTTAAAACTGAAAAGCAGAAGCAGCAGAATTTCCGTTTTTTCAACAGAAAGCAACATCAACCACAGAAGCTGTTTTTTGTCACTGCTTTTAAAGTAGTCACTTATTTATGAGCTACTGAAAAAGCAAACTAAAACTGTTCTGCAAACATCAGATCGCTATTTAGGGATCTCTAGGATCAATCATATCATTGCAATATGGGGTTCAATTTGTTTAAAGGCACTTAAGCATGTGACTAGTAATTAACAAATAATATCAGGGTGATTTTATTGTGCCTTGTTTTATCTACGCTATTCAGATAAAATGAACATTTATTAACTCTTTGCTGCCCAGTCCAATATAGTCATTAATGCTTTAATGTTGGATATTGTAGAGTCATTTTTACTTGGTACTCTGGTTGTCTTTTTGAACTTCAATACATGTAATGTAAGCGTAGATGCTATAAGACAACTAGAGTACCAAGTAAAAATGACTCTCCAATATCCAACATTAAAGCAGTACTAACCAAGCATTGTAAAATATTCTGTTCCCTTAGCATTACTTTTCAAAAGATCGTTCATTTCTTTCTTGCCACTACTTCATTTCTGGGTAGTGCTCTTAAAGTGAGTGTGAGGCTGACATATGTGTGCTAATACTCATTCCACAGGAAAAGAATGCATGTGGTTCAATGCGTTTGCCTAGAGTGAAAATAGTCTTGAACAAGTGGACAATTGTTGCAGCTATTGCTTTTCTGCAATCGATATAGTCTCTTGTCTCGTACACCATTAAGCATTTCACAGGAAATACACAACCGTATTTGTTTTATACTGTGCAGTAAATGCTTTACTGATTTCTTGCAAGTAATTTGTAACCTATAAAAACTGCAGTTGTCAGTCCTGTGACACCCATAACACCTTTTTCTGTGGTTGTATTAATTTTCTCAGCATCATGTTTAAAATGGTCTGTTTTTGTTCCACCACATCCTTCTGTGATGTGCTGATAAACAGAGAGGGAGAGTCATTTAGTACAGTAATAGAATTAAGCATTAAGCCACAACACTGGGTATGATTGACATGAGAGACTAAAACTAAGACAACCAGCTGGCAGTTGCCTCAAACTAGGTCTCCCGGTGGTCTCCCTGGAACCAGGTTTCAAACCACTGATCCTGAAAAAGCATCTGCGGGTTCCCTCAGCTTTACAGATGATCTTATCCTAATGTTACCCCCAAAATGTGTTTCAGCAAAGTGCAGTGGCAACAGCTTTTAATTTTAAGGGAACTAAACATTTATGGATTTCCCACTGTGAGTAAACCACATGATATTAAGTGGGCAATGTGCATGCATTTTGACCACAGTGGAAAATATAAGCAGTAGCGTGAGCTTGTGTGTGTGTGTGTGTGTCTCAGTGTGGGTGTGGGTTGCTATTTCAAAACAAGAAAACTATCACATTTGATACCACATATTCATGATAATTTCTCACATGCACTTACACAAACACCAACAAGTTGCTAAGTTAACTTGGCCTTAGATGCAGAATGATGAAGCATTTGAAAGAAGATAACTTTCAATGCAGAATGTAATGTTGCAGTATTTGGAACTAATAAATGGCAAGGATTGTTAAAATTCAATCATAGTCTGGTCACATCATTATAGCGTATATACAGACGTGCTCAAATTTGTTGGTACCCTTACAGCTCATTGAAATAATGCTTCATTCCTCCTGAAATGTGATGAAATTAAAAGCTATTTTATCATGTATACTTGCATGCCTTTGGTATGTCATAGAATAAAGCAAAGAAGCTGTGAAAAGAGATGAATTATTGCTTATTCTACAAAGATATTCTAAAATGGCCTGGACACATTTGTTGGTACCCCTTAGAAAAGATAATAAATAATTGGATTATAGTGATATTTCAAACTAATTAGTTTCTTTAATTAGTATCACACATGTCTCCAATCTTGTAATCAGTCATTCAGCCTATTTAAATGGAGAAAAGTAGTCACTGTGCTGTTTGGTATCATTGTGTGCACCACACTGAACATGGACCAGAGAAAGCAAAGGAGAGAGTTGTCTGAGGAGATCAGAAAGAAAATAATAGACAAGCATGGTAAAGGTAAAGGCTACAAGACCATCTCCAAGCAGCTTGATGTTCCTGTGACAACAGTTGCAAATATTATTAAGAAGTTTAAGGTCCATGGAACTGTAGCCAACCTCCCTGGGCGCCGCTGCAAGAGGATTATCGACCCCAGATTGAACAGAAGGATAGTGCGAATGGTAGAAAAAGAACCAAGGATAACTGCCAAAGACATACAAGCTGAACTCCAAGGTGAAGGTACGTCAGTTTCTGATCGCACCATCCGTCGCTTTTTGAACGAAAGTGGGCTCCATGGAAGAAGACCCAAGAGGACTCCACTTTTGACAGAAAAACATAAAAAAGCCAGACTGGAATTTGCTAAAATGCATATTGACAAGCCACAATCCTTCTGGGAGAATGTCCTTTGGACAGATGAGTCAAAACTGGAGCTTTTTGGCACGTCACATCAGCTCTATGTTCACAGACGAAAAAATGAAGCTTTCAAAGAAAAGAACACCATACCTACAGTGAAACATGGAGGAGGCTCGGTTATGTTTTGGGGCTGCTTTGCTGCACCTGGCACAGGGTGCCTTGAATCTGTGCAGGGCACAATGAAATCTCAAGACTGTCAAGGCATTCTGGAGCGAAACGTACTGCCCAGTGTCAGAAACAGTGTCCCTCTGTCTCAGTCGCAGGTCATGGGTCCTCCAACAGGATAATGACCCAAAACACACAGCTAAAAGCACCCAAGAATGGATAAGAACAAAACATTGGACTATTCTGAAGTGGCCTTCTATGAGTCCTGATCTGAATCCTATCGAACATCTATGGAAAGAGCTGAAACTTGCAGTGTGGAGAAGGCACCCATCAAACCTGAGACAGCTGGAGCAGTTTGCTCAGGAAGAGTGGGCCAAACTACCTGTTAACAGGTGCAGAAGTCTCATTGAGAGCTACAGAAAACGTTTGATTGCAGTGATTGCCTCTAAAGGTTGTGCAACAAAATATTAGGTTAGGGGTCCCATCATTTTTGTCCATGCCATTTTTATTTGTTTTCTTATTTACAATATTATGTTGAATAAAAAATCAAAAGCAAAGTCTGATTTCTATTAAATATGGAACAAACAATGGTGAATGCCAATTACTTTTGTCAGTTTCAAGTTATTTCAGAGAAAATTGTGCATTCTTCGTTTTTTGTGGAGGGGTACCAACAAATTTGAGCATGTCTGTATATATGCACTATTAACATACAATTATTCATGTGTTAGTGAGGTAGTTGTTATCCGTTAAGATTAAACTAAAGCATGACTCAAATATTAACCCATTAAATGCCAACTACATTTTTTTGACAAAATCACAAGCTGTGTTCATGGGGGGTTGGTAAAATCTCCAGGTGATAAGGACTTATGAGAGCCAGTAATCACACCAGTAAAAATGCTCACTGCTCCAGTATTTCCATGTGTAAATGTCTGCTCCAACACCAAGGCAAGAAAGAAGTTTCATTATTTATTTGAAATTAAAACTGAGAAAGACATCATCCCTCAAGAAATAAAAAATACATTGGAATATATTGTAAAATATGTGTTAAAAAAGTGCAGTGTATTGTAGATGACTTATCTACCGTATTGAACACCTTACTGATGATACAATATATGTAGCAGGTCATGATAGCTAAATATATTCAAATACATTCATCAATATATTATTCAAAAACATAAGCTTTCTTTTTGGTTTTACAATATTGTGAAATAAAAAATAATAAAAAATACTGTGTGAAATACATTTTGACTGGTGATGCACATTTTTATATCTGTGCTTTAAAACAGAATTGCATTCTTTTGCCATAAATGAAGCTCCAGTTCAATAAAGCCTCTTAAAGCTAAGCAAACAGTGAAGGACTAAAGAGCAGCATTACTGTTCACAAAATGAAGGCAGTAAATTTTATCAGCCGCCAGCATTATCAATTAGAGCAAAGATTTCCATCCTGGTTACTTCTTGCATATTTCTTCATAGTCTGAGGAAACAGCTGATGTGTTCAGTGCAGTATAAGTGCCCTCAGCATCATCCTTTGAGTTCTGACCAGCCTGAATTAAAAAACCCA
Organism: Acipenser ruthenus; assembly: GCF_902713425.1. Classification (NCBI taxonomy): domain Eukaryota; kingdom Metazoa; phylum Chordata; class Actinopteri; order Acipenseriformes; family Acipenseridae; genus Acipenser; species Acipenser ruthenus. The sequence goes on along the minus strand of NC_081226.1, from coordinate 1,120,329 downwards.
ACAACATACAGCACAGTTAAAACTTCAAGTTCAGTGTCAAAGCATCTGTCCTTATTCATTGTCGTTGCTCCTTTCAATGTGTAACATGCAGCAGCTGAAGCAGTCAGTGTAGCGGAACAATACTTTAGTGTAGGGCTACCATATGACAGGAAGGTTCAGGCTTATCAACACCCACCCCAATGCATGCTGGTAAGTGTAGTTCTACTGTGAAAGGTACCTGAGACAGGTAAAGTGTACCAGAATGCATTGGGGTGTGAGTTGAAAGGCCTGAACTGTTCCAAACTGTCCTAGTGTAAATGGAGTCATATGGTAACCCTACTTTAGTGGAATCCTGATAAATAATCACCTACAAATACACAGCTATAGATAATTATACAAAACAGACAATACATGAAGGATTCATGTTAGATAACATAAAGTATCCCTTAATGGGCATACTGTACAGAGTTTGAATGTTTGTTCTTCATTAAATGATTCAAGTCTAATATTGAGGGGTTCCCAGTATATTCTCTACTATCATGTTACTCTGTGTTACTCACGTTTGAGAGCTGGATTGCCCCAAAGGGGTTATTTTCTCTGCCACGATGCTCAGCCTATAGAAACAATCCAACCCAAGATTTCAAAACCGTTACAACACCATTTTATTTGCAATCTATTTGTTTTTATTTGAGTTTAATCACTAAAATACAGCTATGGGCAAAAGTTTTGCAGCGCCCAATAGAATGATCTAATTTTGCTTCATGAAGTCGAATGAAACCTGCTGAATAATGTTACGTTAACATATTGAACTACATACCGCTTTGCAGTTTGCCATATACTCAACGGAAAACTGACAAAAATGTGACATTTCAAAATCTAACATAAAATACTACTGCACTACTATTATGGCTTCCAGTGGAGTTTTTGCAATATCATTTTGTAGTTTATTTGATTACATGATGTTAAATAAAAGATCTAAATTATGTTCATGTAGTTTTTTTTTTTTTTAATGATGTCTCAATCCTAAAATTCTAGGTGATGCTAAACTTTTGGCCATAGCTGTAATTGGCAAGTAACTGTGCTGTAAGCTTTACAATACTACAGAATCACTGGCTGTTCCTCATCACAAAATGTAATGCAAATATTACTTAAGAGTCTATAAAGGGGTTCACAGTATAGAGACAGCTGCTGTCCTAGTATTTTAACAGTTCATATATTCTAATAGAACATAGAACCAGTTCCACAGTATTAAGCAAGACTGAGCAAATGAAAAAATCCAGACTTACCTTTCTATTTCTTTACACACACATGAAATGAAAAATGAAAATATATGTTAACAGTACACTGACAACTACATATGTGAAGTAACAACCACACATACTTTATGTTTAGCTTTCAAAGACATACCTTTTCATTATGAATACAACAACCAAAATGGTGGCTAACATCTGAACAGCCGCTGTTCCCATGACTACATAAATACATGGAGTTGCAGGAGCTGAAAGGACAGAAAGGTTTAACGCAACAAACATGGTAACTAAACAAGAAATAGCAAACTGAGGTTCTAGGATTGACCAATTTCATCCAGGGGCTGATTGAGATTCAAGTTCAGTTTCTTTGTTTTTAGTCCAGGATTCAGTAAACCAGTCTATAAACTGGAACCTCTTTCTCGCAGTGTGGATTGTGGTGCAATGTATGGCAATTGAGATCGTGACTGTGGAAAAGGTAAAATACATGCAGTAAGATTAAACTCCTTCTGGGGGATGAATTTAGCGAGGTACGGGTTTTCAAACTCCTCTTCAATCCATTCTTGGATAAAGCCACCCTGGAGCTTTTGCATTGTCCTGAGTTTTACAGGACAGGTTGCTATTGCCCTCTATAGCATGCTCCAAGCATGCTCAATGGGGTTCAGGTCAGGAGAGCTCGCTGGCTGGCCAAACCATTCTCTTGATTGCTTCCTTTTCAAGATAAGCAGTGATGATCTTTCCTCGATGTTCACAGGTTTTCTCATCAACCAAAAAATTGGCCTGACTGCACCAGCATAATGTCTCACTGTCGGATGGAGTGTCTCATCTCGCTGCTCTCTGCACCAGGAACAATATGCTATCCTGATAATTAAGCGTTTTTCATTAATACTTTGAGGGTATTCTGTATAATGCAATTTAATCTTAAAATACATTCTTCTTGTCTTGTATACCTCAAGTAATAACCATAGCCAATGAAATTAAAGATACATACATGCTACATTCAGCTGCACAGCTGTCGAGTTCTCTGCCCCATGCTCATTCCTTGCTTCACAGTAGTACAGTCCACTGTCACTCGGGTTAATGTCAGTAAAAGTGAGGTACTGTTCAGCACTTTTCTCGTTGATATTATCTCCCTTCACTTCAAACCAGGTGTAGCGGCTCACTGCTGGGTTTGCATTGCTGCTGCAGCTCAGTGTCACATGACCTCCTTCATGTATTTCACCAGAAGGGTTTATTAACACCAACGTGTTCTTTGGTGAATCTGAAAGAGAAAACAGTTCTTGTTAACAAACAACTTTAAAAGGGCTTTTTACAGTGGTAAAGGTAATATTGCAGTTTACAATGCTTTTGATGTGATTAAAATGTATACATTATTTCACCCTTTTTATTTTTCTTAGTTGTTGTATCATATTTTATAACAGTACTATATATATAATCTATGTATGGTATACAATTGAAACAATGTATATTAAAGATACAGTCATTTGCAGATTATACTGGCTATTAGTTCAATAAAATTTCATGCAAAGTGGTTGCTCCAGTGCCCATGTTTCTGTTAATGCGCAGTGTAATTTATTAAATTATTACTCACTACGAGGAATGGCAAATGTGAGAAATTTTAAATATTTAAAAATAGTGTCGTTATTTAATGAATTATTTGTTGAGGGGCAATGGAAGTTCACAGATTAGATTGGGAAGTTTATTATTCATTACTGAAGAATTGTCTTACAGAGAACACGAAGAGTCGAGACTTCTCCAGCGCTTTTAGTTTCAGACCCCACTGGGTACTGCGCAGTGCATGTGATGTCCTTGTTGTGGTGCAGATGTGAGGCAGTGAACGTCAGAACAGAAGATACAGCCTTGATCCCATCCTGCTGCTCAACCTGCTCTATCTCCACACTCCCGTTCAGAGTGTCGCTCCACACCAGGGCTGGAGGGTCTCTTGGGCACGGGGCTGGAGCAGTGCAGGTTAAACTCGTGGGAGCTCCCTCCTTCACTGCACTCGATGGGCTGATCGCTGGTCTGTCCGGAGAGTCTAGGGAACAAAGGAAACGTTTCACTCCCTGTCAGAGGAATACAGACCCAGGTGAAAACCCCTCACTTGTAAATAGTGTTTATTTTTGTGATTTATTTTGCCTTATCTTATTTTGTAGTGGTATTTGTTCTCTTTCACCCACAGTATGCAAGTGCTTAATTGTATCAGAAAAGGGCGAGGGGGTTAGGGTTATATCATGCAAAAGGATTTACACATTAAGTACATTGTAACTATGCATAATCACATTGTAATTATGTGTAAGTATTTAGAGAATCTCAATGGAAAGCATTACCCAAAATACTTACAGATTATGACTATTTAGTCAGTAATACAAAAAAAAATGTTTCAATTCTAGAATCTGAATAAACACTTGGAAAAAGCTGTTGGGTTATCTGAGATACAGAGGGTTGCTTTTGCAAAATTGAAACCCTCAACCCGAAATATACTGTATATGTGTCTTTAATAGCCCCCCATAAATCCTGACCATCATGGAACTCAAATGTATAGCCCTGTGAAGTGCTGGTCAATATGAAAATGTATTGAGAACCACCTGGTACTTACCTGCAACTTCAAGCAAAACACTCCGATAAAAGGTGAAATTAGGAGGTTCTGCTCTGAAGAAATAACTTTTTGAATCACTTGTTTTTAAATGATGTATTATTGTGGTGCAATTCTTGTTAGTCACGTTACCAAGTAGCTCTGCTTTCAGGGTATTCTCGCTATAATGTCTACTGGAGTCAAATACAATATCTCTGAAATTATAAGAAGTCATCCAAATTCCTCTGGCCGGTTCCACCATATCGTTCTCATAACTCTTTGGAATTGTGAATGTACATGGAATCAGCACACAGGAGCCGCTCAAGGCTTTAATACGCTGAGGCATGAAGGCTTCAAATGTATTGCAAATTATACCTAGAAAAGAGAAAACTGATTTTTTTAGCAATACTGTACAGTCACTTACATAATAAGATATTACAGTTTTGAGTGACATATTTTATTTAATCATTTTATTTTTCCTAGTTTTTAAGCAATACTAACAGCATTACTCTTCTATTTTCATTAAACCCCTGTCATTTTGGATGGATAGCATTGTGTTGTATCTAACTGTATTGTGAATGGGACATGCATTGGGATTCCAAATCATGTTAGCAATCATCAAACATCACAAAGGCTCTCATTTACAGTGTGCCACAGCTGTGCCCCTTGCTAGTATAATAAACCTTCACTGTTATATTCTTGTACATGGGATGCGCCCTGCAGATATCACTTCAAAAGACAAATAATTGCTATAAAACCTATAATGTACAGGATAATATTTTATCAGTATAGTTGAATATCCCCACCCCACCCCAATATATATATATATATATATATATATATATATATATATATATATATATATATATATATATATATATATATATATAAAATATTTAAAATGGTTAATACATACCTTGAAAAAGGCAGGAAATCAGAAGCAACTTTTCCGTAGCAATCATGTTCTTGTGTGTCTTTAGAGAACCAAACTGGAAATCTGTAAAAGCACAAGTCTAGTCAGGAATCTACAGTAAAACTACATCGTAACCAATGTGTGGTCTTTCATTGGTCAAAAACATATCTTTAAAGTAAACATGCTTTCAATCAAACATCACATTTAAAGAATATTATTGAACATACCTCTCTAGTTGAACTGAACAGACTGTCCTTCACTGATGTCCGTTTCACACTGTTGGTCAAACTCCCTATTTCTAAAACTGAAAAGCAGAAGCAGCAGTATTTCCGATTTCAACACAAAATAGCATCAGCCACAGAAGCTTTTTTTACCTATTTATGAGCTACTGAAAAATCAAACTAAAACCGTTCTGCAAACACCAGATCGATATTTAGGGATCTCTAGGATCAATCATATCATTGCAATATGGGGTTCCATTTGTTTAAAGGCACTTAAGCATGTGACTAGTAATTAACAAATAATATCAGGATGATTTTATATATATATATATATATATTCACTATTAACATACAATTATTAATGTGTTAGTGAGGTAGTTGTTATCTGTTAAGATTAAACTAAAGCATGTCTCAAATATTAACCCATTAAAAGCAAAATACATTTTTTCTTTGACAAAATCACAAGCTGTGTTCATGTCATTTGATCCATTACACTTAGACAAATTTGACTGATTTAGCCACATTCAGCTTTTGTTTTGATAACAGAAAGGCCAGTTTACTTTTTGGTGTGTACATAGTAGGGACAAAATATCCCTGAATAAAGAAAATGTCAATATTTAAGATTTTTTTTACAATGTAAAATTAATTTAAATGCAACTTCACCTGAAATATATATATATATATATTTTAATTTTTTTTGTGGGGGGGGGGGGGGGGGGTGGTAAACTCTCCAGGTGATAAGGACTTATGAGAGCCAGTAATCACACCAGTAAAAAGCTCACTGCTCCAGTATTTCCATGTGTAAATGTCTGCTCCAACACCAAGACAAGAAAGAAGTTTCATTATTTATTTGAAATTAAAACTGAGAAAGACATCACCCCTCAAGAAATATAAAATACATTGGAATATCTTGTAAAATATGTGTTACAAAAGTGCAGTGTATTGTAGATGACTTATCTACCGTATTGAACACCTTACTGATGATACAATATATGTAGCAGGTCATGATTGCTAAATATATTCAAATACATTCAGCAATATATTATTAAAAAATGTAAGCTTTTTTTTGGTTTTAGAATATTGTGAAAGAAAAATAATAAAAAATACTGTGTGAAATACATTTTGACTGGAGATGCACATTTTTATATCTGTGCTTTAAAACAGAATTGCATTATTTTGCCATAAATGAAGCTCCAGTTCAATAAAGCCTCTTAAAGCTAAGCAAACGGTGAAGGACTAAAGAGTAGCATTACTGTTCACAAAATGAAGGCAGTAAATTGTAACAGCCGCCAGCATTATCAATTAGAGCAAAGATTTCCATCCTGGTTACTTCTTGCATATTTCTTCATAGTCTGAGGAAACAGCTGATGTGTTCAGTGCAGTATAAGTGCCCTCAGCGTCTTCCTTTGAGTTCTGACCGGTCTGAATTCAAAAACCCAACAACATACAACACAGTTAAAACTTCAAGTTCAGTGTCAAAGCATCTGTCCTTATTCATTGTCGTTGCTCCTTTCAATGTGAAACATGCAGCAGCAGAAGCAGTCAGTGTAGCGGAACAATACTTTAGTGTAGGGCTACCATATGACAGGAAGGTTCAGGCTTTTTAACACCCACCCCAATGCATGCTGGTAAGTGTAGTTCTACTGTGAAAGGTACCTGAGACAGGTAAAGTGTACCAGAATGCATTGGGGTGTGAGTTGAAAGGCCTGAACTGTTCCAAACTGTCCTAGTGTAAATGGAGTCATATGGTAACCCTACTTTAGTGGAATCCTGATAAATAATCACCTACAAATACACAGCTATAGATAATTATACAAAACAGACAATACATGAAGGATTCATGTTAGATAACATAAAGTATCCCTTAATGGGCATACTGTACAGAGTTGTAATGTTTGTTCTTCATTAAATGATTCAAGTCTAATATTGAGGGGTTCCCAGTATATTCTCTACTATCATGTTACTCTGTGTTACTCACGTTTGAGAGCTGGAGATCCCCAAAGGGGTTATTTTCTCTGCCACGATGCTCAGCCTATAGAAACAATCCAACCCAAGATTTCAAAACCGTTACAACACCATTTTATTTGCAATCTATTCGTTTTATTTGAGTTTAATCACTAAAATACAGCTATGGGCAAAAGTTTTGCAGCGCCCAATAGAATGATCTAACTGTGCTGTAAGCTTTACAATACTACAAAATCACTGGCTGTTCCTCATCACAAAATGTAATGCAAATATTACTTAAGAGTCTATAAAGGGGTTCACAGTATAGAGACAGCTGCTGTCCTAGTATTTTAACAGTTCATATATTCTAATAGAACATAGAACCAGTTCCACAGTATTAAGCAAGACTGAGCAAATGAAAAAAATCCAGACTTACCTTTCTCTTTCTTTACACACACATGAAATGAAAAATGAAAATATATGTTAACAGTACACTGACAACTACATATGTGAAGTAACAACCACACATACTTTATGTTTAGCGTTCAAAGACATACCTTTTCATTATGAATACAACAACCAAAATGGTGGCTAACATCTGAACAGCCGCTGTTCCCATGACAACATAAATACATGGAGTTGCAGGAGCTGAAAGGACAGAAAGGTTTAACGCAACAAACATGTGTAGCTTTTTCAAACATACACGTAACTAAACAGGAAATAGCAAACTGAGGTTCTAGGATTGACCAATTTCATCCAGGGGCTGATTGAGATTCAAGTTCAGTTTCTCTGTTTTTAGTCCAGGATTCAGTAAACCAGTCTATAAACTGGAACCTCTTTCTCGCAGTGTGGATTGTGGTGCAATGTATGGCAATTGAGATCGTGACTGTGGAAAAGGTAAAATACATGCAGTAAGATTAAACTCCTTCTGGGGGATGAATTTAGCGAGGTACGGGTTTTCAAACTCCTCTTCAATCCATTCTTGGATAAAGCCACCCTGGAGCTTTTGCATTGTCCTGAGTTTTACAGGACAGGTTGCTATTGCCCTCTATAGCATGCTCCAAGCATGCTCAATGGGGTTCAGGTCAGGAGAGCTCGCTGGCTGGCCAAACCATTCTCTTGATTGCTTCCTTTTCAAGATAAGCAGTGATGATCTTTCCTCGATGTTCGCAAGTTTTCTCATCAACCAAAAAATTGGCCTGACTGCACCAGCATAATGTCTCACTGTCGGATGGAGTGTCTCATCTCGGTGCTCTCTGCACCAGGAACAATATGCTATCCTGATAATTAAGCGTTTTTCATTAATACTTTGAGGATATTCTGTATAATGCAATTTAATCTTAAAATATATTCTTCTTCTCTTGTATACCTCAAGTAATAACCATACCAAATGAAATTAAAGATACATACAACATGCTACATTCAGCTGCACGGCTGTCGAGTTCTCTGCCCCATGCTCATTCCTTGCTTCACAGTAGTACAGTCCACTGTCACTCGGGTTAATGTCAGTAAAAGTGAGGTACTGTTCAGCACTTTTCTCGTTGATATTATCTCCCTTCACTTCAAACCAGGTGTAGCGGCTCACTGCTGGGTTTGCATTGCTGCTACAGCTCAGTGTCACATGATCTCCTTCATGTATTTCACCAGAAGGGTTTATTATCACCAATGTGTTCTTCGGTGAATCTGAAAGAGAAAACAGTTTGTTAGCCAACAACTTTAAAGGAGCAGTCCTTTTACAGTTGTAAAGGTAACATTGCGGTTTATAGTGCTTTTACTGTGATTACCATACTATTTACAGCACTGATTTCTAATGCTATTGCTTTTACCATGCTTTACTATGCTGTTAATGCTTTTGCCATGGTATACCACAGTAAATTTGTATAAGGGTTATTTTTCTGATCATCCTTTTCTTCTACCTTGTCTGTTTATCAACACGTACAATGTTTTGGTCAGATATATCATCAAATAAAAAAACAAGACATATAAATACTGCACAAGGGCTTGCTGTGATTTCTCACGAACGTCTGCATGTTTGAGGTTTTAGGGATGGAGATGACAAAGTCAAATTCACAAGCATCTTTGCATGCTGATATAATGATATGTGTACAGTTTTACAATGTGCTAATCTGATAGTTAAGTGTTTTTCATTTACACTGTGAAGTATTCTGTATAATGCAATTTAATTTTAAAATGTGTTCTTGTTATCTTGTATACAGCAACTAATAACCATACCCAATGAAATTAAAGATACATACATGCTACATTCAGCTGCACGCCTGTCGAGTTCTCTGCCCCATGCTCATTCCTTGCTTCACAGTAGTACAGTCCACTGTCACTTGGGTTAATGTCAGTAAAAGTGAGGTACTGTTCAGCACTTTTCTCGTTGATATTGTCTCCCTTCACTTTAAACCAGGTGTAGCGGCTCACTGCTGGGTTTGCATTGCTGCTGCAGCTCAGTGTCACATGATCTCCTTCATGTATTTCACCAGAAGGGTTTATTAACACCAACGTGTTCTTCGGTGAATCTGAAAGAGAAAACAGTTTGTTAGCCAACAACTTTAAAGATTACTACAGTAAAAGCAATCATTTTACAGTGCTAAAAGTAATAGTGCAGTTTGCAATGCTTATACTGTGATTATAATGTATAAAATCTATTCATGGTATAAGATTAAAGCAATCTATATATATATTAAAGATATTATTTGCAGATTTTATTTGCAGATATTATTTAGATTTGGAAGTTTATTATTCATTATTAAAGAATTGCCTTACAGAGAACATGAAGAGTCGAGACTTCTTCAGCACTTTTAGTTTCAGACCCCACTGGGTACTGCGCAGTGCATGTGATGTCCTTGTTGTGGTGCAGATGAGAGGCAGTGAACGTCAGAACAGAAGATACAGCCTTGGTCCCATCCTGCTGCTCAACCTGCTCTATCTCCACACTCCCGTCCAGAGTGTCGCTCCACACCAGGGCTGGAGGTTCTCTTGGGCACGGGGCTGGAGCAGTGCAGGCTAAACTCGTGGGAGCTCCCTCCTTCACTGCACTCGATGGGCTGATCACAGGTCTGTCCGGAGAGTCTAGGGAACAAAGGAAACGTTTCACTACCTGTCAGAGGAATACAGAACGGGGTAAAAACCCCTCACTTGTAAATTGTGTTTATTTGCAAAAGGATGTACACATTAAGTACATTGTAACTATGCATAATAACATTGTAATTATGTGTACATACACATGCATTTACTAAGTAACTACTTTGTAAATACACAGTAGTAATTAGAGACACTTAATGGAAAGTTTTACCCAAAATGCATACAGATTATGACGTACCTTACTAGCAGTGTTTAGTCAGTGGTCTCAACAAAACTCTGAATGGAGCTACAGTATGATAAAAAAAAACTTCTAGAATCCAAGCTGTTGGCTTATCTGAGAGACAGAGGGTTGTTTTTGTAACACTGAAACCCTCAACCTGAAATATACTGTATATGTGTCTTTGTAATAGACCCCCATCAATCCTGCTCTTCATGGAACTCAAATGCATGGCCCTCTGAAGTGCTGGTCAATATGAAAATGTATTGAGAACCACCTGGTACTTACCTGCAACTTCAAGCGAAACACTCTGATCAAAGATGAATTTAGGAGGTTCTGCTCTGAAGAAATAACGTTTTGTATCACTTGTTTTTAAATGATTTATTATTGTGGTGCAATTCTTGTTAGTCACTTTACCAAGTAGCTCTGCTTTCAGGGTATTCTCGCTATAATGTTTACTGGAGTCAAATACAATATCTCTGAAATCATGAGAAGTCATCCAAATTCCTCTGGCCGGTTCCACCATATCGTTCTCATAACTCTCTTCAATTGTGAATGTACATGGAATCAGCACACAGGAGCCGCTCAAGGCTTTAATACGCTGAGGCATGAAGGCTTCAAATGTATTGCAAATTATACCTAGAAAAGAGAAAACTGTTTTTTTTAGCAATACTGTACAGTCACTTATATAATAAGATATTACAGTTTTGGGTGACATATTTTATTCAACCATTTTATTTTTCCTAGTTTTTAAGCAATGCTAACAGCATTACTCTTCTACTTACATTAAACCCCCGTCATTTTGGATGGCTAGCATTGTGTTGTATCTAACTGTATTGTGAATGGGACATGCATTGGGATTCAAAATCATGTTAGCAATCATCAAACATCACAAAGGCTCTCATTTACAGCATGCCACAGCTGTGCCCCTCGCTAGTATAATAAACCTTCACTGTTATATTCTTGTACATGGGATGTGCCCTGCAGATATCACTTCAAAAGACAAATAATTGCTATAAAACCTATAATGTACAGGATAATTTTATCAGTATAGTTGAATATCCCCACCCCACCCCAATATATATATATATATATATATATATATATATATATATATATATATATATATATATATATATATAAAATATTTAAAATGGTTAATACATACCTTGAAAAAGGCAGGAAATCAGAAGCAACTTTTCCGTAGCAATCATGTTCTTGTGTGTCTTTAGAGAACCAAACTTTAAATCTGTGAAAGCACAAGTCTAGTCAGGAATCTACAGTAAAACTACATCGTAACCAATGTGTGATCTTTCATTGATCAAAAACATATTTTTAAAGTAAACATGCTTTCAATCAAACATCACATTTAAAGAATGTTATTGAACATACCTCTCTAGTTGAACTGAACAGACTGTCCTTCACTGATGGCTGTTTCACACTGTTGGTCAAACTCCCTATTTCTAAAACTGAAAAGCAGAAGCAGCAGTATTTCCGTTTTTCAACACAAAATAGCATCAACCACAGAAGCTGTTTTTTGTCACTGCTTTTAAAGTAGTCACCTATTTATGAGCTACTGAAAAATCAAACTAAAACTGTTCTGAGAGCACCAGATCGCTATTTAGGGATCTCTAGGATCAATCATATCATTGCAATATGGGGTTCCATTTGTTTAAAGGCACTTAAGCATGTGACTAGTAATTAATAAATGATATCAGGTTTATTTTTATTTGTTATATATATATACAGACGTGCTCAAATTTGTTGGTACTCTGAAATAACTTGAAACTGACAAAAGTAATTGGCATCCACCATTGTTTATTCCATATTTAATAGAAATCAGACTTTGCTTTTGATTTTTTATTCAACATAATATTGTAAATAATAAAACAAATGAAAATGGCATGGACAAAAATGATGGGACCCCTAACCTAATATTCTGTTGCACAACCTTTAGAGGCAACCACTGCAATCAAACATTTTCTGTAGCTCTCAATGAGACTTCTGCACCTGTTAACAGGTAGTTTGGCCCACTCTTCCTGAGCAAACTGCTCCAGCTGTCTCAGGTTTGATGGGTGCCTTCTCCAGACTGTAAGTTTCAGCTCTTTCCATAGATGTTCGATAGGATTCAGATCAGGACTCATAGAAGGCCACTTCAGAATAGTCAAATGTTTTGTTCTTATCCATTCTTGGGTGCTTTTAGCTGTGTGTTTTGGGTCATTATCCTGTTGGAGGACCCATGACCTGTGACTGAGACAGAGCTTTCTGACACTGGGCAGTACGTTTCACTCCAGAATGCCTTGATAGTCTTGAGATTTCATTGTGCCCTGCACAGATTCAAGGCACCCTGTGCCAGGCGCAGCAAAGCAGCCCCAAAACATAACCGAGCCTCCTCCATGTTTCACTGTAGGTATGGTGTTCTTTTCTTTGAAAGCTTCATTTTTTCGTCTGTGAAAATAGAGCTGATGTGACTTGCCAAAAAGCTCCAGTTTTGACTCATCTGTCCAAAGGACATTCTCCCAGAAGGATTGTGGCTTGTCAATATGCATTTTAGCAAATTCCAGTCTGGCTTTTTTATGTTTTTCTGTCAAAAGTGGAGTCCTCCTGGGTCTTCTTCCATGGAGCCCACTTTTGCTCAAAAAGCGACGGATGGTGCGATCAGAAACTGACGTACCTTCACCTTGGAGTTCAGCTTGTATCTCTTTGGCAGTTATCCTTGGTTCTTTTTCTACCATTCGCACTATCCTTCTGTTCAATCTGGGGTCGATTTTCCTCTTGCGGCCGCGCCCAGGGAGGTTGGCTACAGTTCCATGGACCTTAAACTTCTTAATAATATTTGCAACTGTTGCTACAGGAACATCAAGCTGCTTGGAGATTGTCTTGTAGCCTTTACCTTTACCATGCTTGCCTATTATTTTCTTTCGGATCACCTCAGACAACTCTCTCCTTTGCTTTCTCTGGTCCATGTTCAGTGTGGTGCACACAATGATACCAAACAGCACAGTGACTACTTTTCTCCATTTAAATAGGCTGAATGACTGATCACAAGATTGGAGACATGTGTGATACTAATTAAAGAAACTAATTAGTTTGAAATATCACTATAATCCAATTATTTATTATCTTTTCTAAGGGGTACCAACAAATGTGTCCAGGCCATTTTAGAATATCTTTGTAGAATAAGCAATAATTCATCTCTTTTCACAGCTTCTTTGCTTTATTCTATGACATACCAAAGGCATGCAAGTATACATGATAAAATAGCTTTTAATTTCATCACTTTTCAGGAGGAATGAAGCATTATTTCAATGAGCTGTAAGGGTACCAACAAATTTGAGCACGTCTGTATATATATATATATATATATATATATATATATATATATATATATATATATATATATATATATATATATATGCACTATTAACATACAATTATTAATGTGTTAGTGAGGTAGTTGTTATCCGTTAAGATTAAACTAAAGCATGTCTCAAATATTAACCCATTAAATGCAAACTACATTTTTTCTTTGACAAACTCACAAGCTGTGTTCATGTCATTTGATCCATTACACTTAGACAAATTTGACTGATTTAGCCACATTCAGCTTTTGTTTTGATAACAAAAAGGCCAGTTTACTTTTTGGTGTGTACAAATTAGGGACAAAATATCCCTGAATAAAGAAAATGTCAATATTTAAGATTTTTTTTCAGTGTAGAATTCATTTAAATCCAACTTGGCCATGGAATACATTTTTTTTTTTTGGGGGGGGGGGGGGGGGGGGGTTGGTAAAATCTCCAGGTGATAAGGATTAAAGGATTTAAGCTTATGAGAGCCAGTAATCACACCAGTAAAAAGCTCACTGCTCCAGTATTTCCATGTGTAAATGACTGCTCCAACACCAAGACAAGAAAGAAGTTTCATTATTTATTTGAAATTAAAACTGAGAAAGACATCACCCCTCAAGAAACATAAAATACATTGGAATATATTGTAAAATATGTGTTAAAAAAAGTGCAGTGTATTGTAGATGACTTATCTACCATATTGAACACTTTACAGATGATACAATATATGTAGCAGGTCATGATTGCTAAATATATTCAAATCTTTTTTTTTGGTTTTACAATATTGTGAAATAAAAAAAAAACAATAAAAAATACTGTGTGAAATACATTTTGACTGGAGATGCACATTTTTATATCTGTGCTTTAAAACAGAATTGCATTCTTTTGCCATAAATGAAGCTCCAGTTCAATAAAGCCTCTTAAAGCTAAGCAAACAGTGAAGGACTAAAGAGTAGCATTACTGTTCACAAAATGAAGGCAGTAAATTTTATCAGCCGCCAGCATTATCAATTAGAGCAAAGATTTCCATCCTGGTTACTTCTTGCATATTTCTTCATAGTCTGAGGAAACAGCTCATGTGTTCAGTGCAGCATAAGTGACCTCAGCATCATCCTTTGAGTTCTGACCGGCCTGAATTCAAAAACCCAACAACATACAACACAGTTAAAACTTCAAGTTCAGTGTCAAAGCATCTGTCCTTATTCATTGTCGTTGCTCCTTTCAATGTGTAACATGCAGCAGCAGAAGCAGTCAGTGTAGTGGAACAATACTTTAGTGTAGGGCTAACATATGACAGGAAGGTTCAGGCTTTTCAACACCCACCCCAATGCATTCTGGTAAGTGTAGTTCTACTGTGAAAGGTACCTGAGACAGGTAACGTGTACCAGAATGCATTGGGGTGTGAGTTGAAAGGCCTGAACTGTTCCAAACTGTCCCAGTGTAAATGGAGTCATATGGTAACCCTACTTTAGTGGAATCCTGATAAATAATCACCTACAAATACACAGCTATAGATAATTATACAAAACAGACAATACATGAAGGATTCATGTTAGATAACATTAAGTATCCCTTAATGGGCATACTGTACAGAGTTTGAATGTTTGTTCTTCATTAAATGATTCATGTCTAATATTGAGGGGTTCCCAGTATATTCTCTACTATCATGTTACTCTGTGTTACTCACGTTTGAGAGCTGGAGAGCCCCAAAGGGGTTATTTTCTCTGCCACGATGCTCAGCCTATAGAAACAATCCAACCCAAGATTTCAAAACCATTTCAACACCATTTTATTTGCAAGCTATTAGTTTTATTTGAGTTTAATCACTAAAATACAGCTATGGGCAAAAGTTTTGCAGCGCCCAATAGAATGATCTAATTTTGCTTCATGAAGTCGAATGAAACCTGCTGAATAATGTTACGTTAACATATTGAACTACATACCGCTTCGCAGTTTGCCATATACTCAACGGAAAACTGACAAAAATGTGACATTTCGAAATCTAACATAAAATACTACTCTACTACTATTATGGCTTCCTGTGGAGTTTTTGCGATATCATTTTGTAGTATTTTTTGATTACATGATAAAAGATATTTGATTATTATTTGATTACATGATAAAAAATAAAAGATCTAAATTATGTTCATGTAGTTTTTTTTTCTTTTTTTTAGTGATGTCTCAATCCTAAAATTCTAGGTGATGCTAAACTTTTGGCCACAGCTGTAAGCTTAACAATACTACAGAATCACTGGCTGTTCCTCATCACTAAATGTAATGCAAATATTACTTAAGAGTCTATAAAGGGGTTCACAGTATAGAGACAGCTGCTGTCCTAGTATTTTAACAGTTCATATATTCTAATAGAACATAGAACCAGTTCCACAGTATTAAGCAAAACTGAGCAAATGAAAAAATCCAGACTTACCTTTCTCTTTCTTTACACACACATGAAATGAAAAATGAAAATATATGTTAACAGTACACTGACAACTACATATGTGAAGTAACAACCACACATACTTTATGTTTAGCGTTCAAAGACATACCTTTTCATTATGAATACAACAACCAAAATGGTGGCTAACATCTGAACAGCCGCTGTTCCCATGACAACATAAATACATGGAGTTGCAGGAGCTGAAAGGACAAAAAGGTTTAAAGCAACAAACATGTGTAGCTTTTTCAAACATACACGTAACTAAACAGGAAATAGCAAACTGAGGTTCTAGTATTGACCAATTTCATCCAGGGGCTGACTGAGATTCAAGTTCAGTTTCTCTGTTTTTAGTCCAGGATTCAGTAAACCAGTCTATAAACTGGAACCTCTTTCTCGCAGTGTGGATTTTGGTGCAATGTATGGCAATCGAGATCGTGACTGTGGAAAAGGTGAAATACATGCAGTAAGATTAAACTCCTTCTGGGGGATGAATTTAACGAGGTACGGGTTTTCAAACTCCTCTTCAATCCATTCTTGGATAAAGCCACCCTGGAGCTTCTGCATTGTCCTGAGTTTTACAGGACAGGTTGCTATTGCCCTCTGTAGCATGCTCCAAGCATGCTCAATGGGGTTCAGGTCAGGAGAGCTCGCTGGCTGGCCAAACCATTCTCTTGATTGCTTCCTTTTCAAGATAAGCAGTGATGATCTTTGCTCGATGTTCGCAGGTTTTCTCATCAACCAAAAAATTGGCCTGACTGCACCAGCATAATGTCTCACTGTCGGATGGAGTGTCTCATCTCGGTGCTCTCTGCACCAGGAACAATATGCTATCCTGATAATTAAGCGTTTTTCATTAATACTTTGAGGGTATTCTGTATAATGCAATTTAAGCTTAAAATACATTCTTCTTGTCTTGTATACCTCAAGTAATAACCATACCCAATGAAATTAAAGATACATACATGCTACATTCAGCTGCAGGGCTGTCGAGTTCTCTGCCCCATGCTCATTCCTTGCTTCACAGTAGTACAGTCCACTGTCACTCTGGTTAATGTCAGTAAAAGTGAGGTACTGTTCAGCACTTTTCTCGTTGATATTATCTCCCTTCACTTCAAACCAGGTGTAGCGGCTCACTGCTGGGTTTGCATTGCTGCTGCAGCTCAGTGTCACATGACCTCCTTCATGTATTTCACCAGAAGGGTTTATTAAAACCAACGTGTTCTTCGGTGAATCTGAAAGAGAAAACAGTTCATGTTAGCAAACAACTTTAAAGGAGCAGTCCATTTACAGTTGTAAAGGTAATATTGCGGTTTACAGTGCTTTTACTGTGATTACCATACTATTTACAGCACTGATTTCTAATGCTATTGCTTTTACCATGCTTTACTATGCTGTTAATGCTTTTGCCATGGTATACCACAGTACATTTGTATAAGGGTTATTTTTCTGATCATCCTTTTCTTCTACCTTGTCTGTTTATCAACATGTACAATGTTTTGGTCAGATATAACATCAAATAAAAAAACAAGACGTATAAATACTACACAAGGGCTTGCTGTGATTTCTAACGAACGTCTGCATGTTTGAGGTTTTAGGGATGTAGATGACAATGTCAAATTCACAAGCATCTTTGCATGCTGATATAATGATATGTGTAGAGTTTTACAATGTGCTAATCTGATAGTTAAGTGTTTTTCATTTACTCTGGAGGTATGCTGTATAATTCCATTTAATTTTAAAATGTGTTCTTGTTATCTTGTATACAGCAACTAATAACCATACCCAATGAAATTAAAGATACATACATGCTACATTCAGCTGCACGGCTGTCGAGTTCTCTGCCCCATGCTCATTCCTTGCTTCACAGTAGTACAGTCCACTGTCACTCGGGTCAATGTCAGTAAAAGTGAGATTCTGTTCAACACTTTTCTCTGTGATATTATCTCCCTTCACTTTAAACCAGGTGTAGCGGCTCACTGCTGGGTTTGCATTGCTGCTGCAGCTCAGTGTCACATGACCTCCTTCATGTATTTCACCAGAAGGGTTTATTAAAACCGATGTGTTCTTCGGTGAATCTGAAAGAGAAAACAGTTTGTTAGCCAACAACTTTAAAGATTACTACAGTAAAAGCAATCATTTTACAGTGCTAAAAGTAATAGTGCAGTTTACAGTGCTTATACTGTGTTTATAATGTATAAAATGTATTTATGGTATAAGATTAAAACAATATATATATTAAAGATATTATTTGCAGATTTTATTTGCAGATATTATTTAGATTTGGAAGTTTATTATTCATTATTAAAGAATTGCCTTACAGAGAACATGAAGAGTCGAGACTTCTCCAGCACTTTTACTTTCAGACCCCACTGTATACTGCGCAGTGCATGTGATGTCCTTGTTGTGGTGCAGATGTGAGGCAGTGAACGTCAGAACAGAAGATACAGCCTTGGTCCCATCCTGCTGCTCAACCTGCTCTATCTCCACACTCCCGTTCAGAGTGTCGCTCCACACCAGGGCTGGAGGTCCTCTTGGGCACGGGGCTGGAGCAGTGCAGGTTAAATTCGTGGGAGCTCCCTCCTTCACTGCACTCGATGGGCTGATCGCTGGTCTGTCCGGAGAGTCTAGGGAACAAAGGAAACGTTTCACTCCCTGTCAGAGGAATACAGACCCATGTGAAAACCCCTCACTTGTAAATAGTGTTTATTTTTGTGATTTATTTTGCCTTATCTTATTTTGTAGCAGTACTTATGCTCAATTGTATCAGAAAAGGGCGAGCTGGTTAGGGTTATATCACGCAAAAGGATTTACACATTAAGTACATTGTAACTATGCATAATAACATTGTAATTATGTGTACATGCACATGCATTTACTAAGTAACTACTATGTAAATACACAGTAATTAGAGACATTTAATGGAAAGTTTTACCCAAAATATTTATAGATTATGACATATGTTACTAGTCTTGTAAAAAGCTGTTGGGTTATCTGAGAGACAGAGGGTTGTTTTTGTAAAACTAAAACCCTCAACCCGAAATATACTGTATATGTGTCTTTGTAATAGCCCCCCATCAATCCTGACTTTCATGGAACTCAAATGCATGGCCCTCTGAAGCGCTGGGCAATATGAAAATGTATTGAGAACCACCTGGTACTTACCTGCAACTTCAAGCAAAACATTCTGATGAAAGGTGTATTTAGGAGGTACCGCTCTGAAGAAATAACTTTTTGAATCACTGTTTTTTAAATGATGTATTATTGTGGTGCAATTCTTGATAGTCACGTTACCAAGTAGATTTGCTTTCAGGGTATTCTCGCTATCATTTCTACTGGAGTCAAATACAATATCTTTGAATTCAAAAGAAGTCATCCAAATTCCTTTGGCCGGTTCCACCATATCCTTCTCACACTTCTCTTCAATTGTGAATGTACATGGAATCAGCACACAGGAGCCGCTCAAGGGTTTAATACGCTGAGGCATGAAGACTTTAAATTCATTGCAAATTATACCTAGAAAAGAGAAAATGTATGTTTTTTTTAGCAATACTGTACAGTCACTTATATAATAAGATATTACAGTTTTGGGTGACATATTTTATTTAATCATTTTATTTTTCCTAGTTTTTAAGCAATACTAACAGCATTACTCTTCTATTTACACTAAAACACGGTCATTTTGGATGACTAGCATTGTGTTGTATCTAACTGTACTGTGAATGGGACATGCAGTGGGATTCAAAATTATGTTAGCAATCATCAAACATCACAAAGGCTCTCATTTACAGTGTGCCACAGCTGTGCCCCTCGCTAGTATAATAAACCTTCACTGTTATATTCTTGTACATGGGATGCACCCTGCAGATATAACTTCAAAAGACAGATAATTGCTATAAAACCTATATTTCATGGGATGACATTGTATCAATATAATTGAATATTTTGTCCCCCAATATATATATATTTAAAATGGTTAATAAATACCTTGAAAAAGGCAGGAAATCAGAAGCAACTTTTCCGTAGCAATCATGTTCTTGTGTGTCTTTAGAGAACCAAACTGGAAATCTGTAAAAGCACAAGTCTAGTCAGGAATCTACAGTAAAACTACGTCGTAAGCAATGTGTGATCTTTCTTTGGTCAAAAAATTATCTTTAAAGTAAACATGCTTTCAATCAAATATCACATTTAAAGAATATTATTGAACATACCTCTCTAGTTGAACTGAACAGACTGTCCTTCACTGATGGCTGTTTCACACTGTTGGTCAAACTCCCTATTTTTAAAACTGAAAAGCAGAAGCAGCAGAAGTTCCGTTTTTTCAACAGAAAGCAACATCAACCACATAAGCTGTTTTTTGTCACTGCTTTTAAAGTAGTCACTTATTTATGAGCTACTGAAAAAGCAAACTAAAACTGTTCTGCAAACATCAGATCGCTATTTAGGGATCTCTAGGATCAATCATATCATCGCAATATGGGGTTCCATTTGTTTAAAAGCACTTAAGCATGTGACTAATAATTAACAAATAATATCAGGGTGATTTTATTGTACCTTGTTTTATCTACGCTATTCAGATAAAATGAACGTTTATTAACTCTTTGCTGCCCAGTCCAATATAGTCATTAATGCTTTAATGTTGGATATTGTAGAGTCATTTTTACTTGGTACTCTGGTTGTCTTTTTGAACTTCAGTACATGTAATGTAAGCGTAGATGCTATAAGACAACTAGAGTACCAAGTAAAAATGACTCTCCAATATCCAACATTAAAGCAGTACTAACCAAGCATTGTAAAATATTCTGTTCCCTTAGCATTACTTTTCAAAAGATCGTTCATTTCTTTCTTGCCACTACTTCATTTCTGGGTAGCGCTCTTAAAGTGAGTGTGAGGCTGATGTATGTGTGCTAATACTCATTGCACAGGAACAGAATGCATGTGGTTCAATGCGTTTGCCTAGAGTGAAAATAGTCTTGAACAAGTGGACAATTGTTGCAGCTATTGCTTTTCTGCAATCGATATAGTCTCTTGTCTCGTACACCATTAAGCATTTCACAGGAAATACACAACCGTATTTGTTTTATACTGTGCAGTAAATGCTTTACTGATTTCTTGCAAGTAATTTGTAACCTATAAAAACTGCAGTTGTCAGTCCTGTGACACCCATAACACCTTTTTCTGTGGTCGTATTAATTTTCTCAGCATCATGTTTAAAATGGTCTGTTTTTGTTCCACCACATCCTTCTGTGATGTGCTGATAAACAGAGAGGGAGAGTCATTTAGTACAGTAATAGAATTAAGCATTAAGCCACAACACATGAGAGACTAAAACTAAGACAACCAGCTGACAGTTGCCTCAAACTAGGTCTCCCGGTGGTCTCCCTGGAACCAGGTTTCAAACCACTGATCCTGAAAAAGCATCTGCAGGTTCCCTCAGCTTTACAGATGATCTTAACCTAATGTTACCCCCAAAATGTGTTTCAGCAAAGTGCAGTGGCAACAGCTTTTAATTTTAAGGGAACTAAACATGTATGGATTTCCCACTGTGAGTAAACCACATGATATTAAGTGGGCAATGTGCATGCATTTTGACCACAGTGGAAAATATAAGCAGTAGCGTGAGCTTGTGTGTGTGTGTGTGTGTCTCCGTGTGGGTGTGGGTTGCTATTTCAAAACAAGAAAACTATCACATTTGATACCACATATTCATGATAAATTCACACATGCACTTACACAAACACCAAACAAGTTGCTAAGTTAACTTGGCCTTAGACGCAGAATGATGCAGCATGTGAAAGAAGATAACTTTCAATGCAGAATGTAATGTTGCAGTATTTGGAACTAATAAATGGCAATGATTGTTAAAATTCAATCATAGTCTGGTCACATCATTATAGCGTATATACCTGTTGTTTGGCATACCTGCTTTATTGACAGTACTGTAGGCAACAAAAAAAACAGGGAGACAAAGCACTGTGTAAAAGTGTTATTGACCAATACAATAACTCAATACATTCAGTTAATACATTATTGGTTTCTTATATACAAGTATTATAAACATATTCAGGAAAGTACAGTATGCAGATTGTGGGGAAATAGGCACGAAAGCACACATTTTGAATGCAAGATAAGAAAACCGGGGAAATTCATTTCATTTCTAACCTATTAACAGAAAAAAAAGCTAAGAATGGGTACACTTTTCAAAACCCCACTTTTGCAGATCTTGTAATAAGAAATGAGAGTTATGAGTAAATGTGGATTCATTTTGAAGTTTTGATGTACTGTAGATAGACAGAATATTCTTGAATTTCTTTTATTTTTTTCCCCCACTTGCGTGGTAGAAATTTAAACCACATAACCTGGCTTAATCACCTCTTGTGGAACCACATTACCAACCTTCTGGTTGATGCATTTCTCATTTCTACCATTTCTCAGATTGCTGTGTTTCCCATATGTGACCTGATTGTGTGATTCTTTCATAGGTTTGGTGGTCTTGTGGTTAATGGGTTTAATACCAGAAGGTTCCAGGTTCCAATCCCAGCTCAGTTACTGACTCACTCTGTGTGACCTTGAGCAAGTCACTTGACCTCCTTGTGCTCCGTCCTTCGGATGAGATGCAAAACCGAGGTCCTTTTGGAAGTGACTCTGCAACAGCAGTTGTGATGCATAGTTCACCCCTTAGACTCTGTAAGTCGTCTGGATAAAAGCGTCTGCTAAATGACTAATTAATAATAATTCCAAGAAACTAGGAATCAGAGTAACTGAGTAACATTTCCTCATACGAGATTCTGTTTCTTAAGCAAATAATTAAGACAGCTGTAGAGAACAGAACTCTATTTTAAATAACATATTGGCTTTTGGTCCCAAATAGACACTACAGCACTTAAGAAAAATGTGAATACACTAGAAACGATGGGAACAATAGAGATAACAAAATAATAATAATAATAATAATAATAATAATAATAATTTTAATAATAATAATAATAATAAAGCAGCCCCTTCAATAAATAAATGCAAAATGTAACCTTTTCTCTGGAAGTCTTAAAACCAAAAAGACATATACAAATTTGACAATGCTGATAAACTGAGCGATCGGATTAGACTCTATATTAAATTCGCATTAAATGCAAGTGAATTCACACGGTCACGTACACATCATGTCCACTGACAATTACAAAAGAAACACAATCACACAATGCGGTATGTATACTGTCTTAGAAGGTTCACACATAAATCCAAACCTTAAACACTGAACAGGGTTAAAAGACGTCAGAAAGATTATATTAGATACAATCGTGTCAGTTCTAAACTTTCAACAACAAACAAAAAACAGGTTATTGGCGGTTACGACTTTGGTAACCGGACGCTAGTTTTAACACTGAGTGAATCGTGCAAGGTATTTACATATATTACTAGAGTAACTGGTATAGGCGCATAGTCACGTCTGGAGACGTTCAAGTCAGGACTGCTAGACTCTGGATAGGTGACGGTTTCTACCAGGTCTTTGAAATGTTTGTAGCTATCATTTTTAGGGGTAATTGCCCCCAATTTACAACAGAAGATAATATTGTAACAACGATATTTGACCAATTTTGAGTTTAACAATATGACATATTTGGCAGGACAAGCGAAGCTGGTTTGGGGGGTGGGGAAGGCATAGTTAATAAAAACCGTAAGCGAAGACGGCGCTATCCAAAACATATATTACTGTGCAACAGAAAGATTAAATAAAGGTTTTTAAATAAAGATGTCCTCAAAACAAACACCAGCCAATGCGTTTGCAGTTTCACCCGCGTACACTTCTGCGAATTTATAAATTTATTAATCTGTCGTTCGGACATTATCCTAGCAACCCGGCAACAAAAGATACAAAATAATAATAATAATAACAATTCTAAATGGGCAATTAATTCCAACTCTTGCTGTGTTATTCCAAGCTTCTGGAGGGAAGTCAGTGTTGGGGAAAGGGGAAAGGAGGGAGGGAAGGAAGCACATTGCTGCCGGATTACATGTACACAATCTGTCATTTGGTTTTTATCTCTGTATAGTCGCTGCCGTTGTCTGTTTGAGCCGAGGCTTCTGCAGCTTTCCTGCCGGAGGAGGAGAAGTCGAGGGAGGCGTAGTTCACGTCATCATGGCGCTGGTCTGATTCAGAGAGGCCGCCGATATTCTGGTAGTCACTCTCATCACCCTGCAACAATACAAGGGTATTGTAGAAACATCTTTTTGTTATTATTAATAATATTAGGAATAACGTGTGCAACCCGACTGTATATAACAAGGCAGCTGTTCAGTCAGGTTTTTGAGGGCTTGGACATTTACCTGCGTTTCCAAAAATTGCAGTCTTTATAAGTGTAGTTTATTCGTTAATATCAATAGGTGCGAACGATGTGATGAATTTGTTTGGTTTGTCAAATTTGTACTTTTGCAGCTTTTTCTTCAAATTATTATTATTATTATTATTATTATTATTATTATTATTATTATTATTATTATTATTTGTCTGCCCGTACATAAATAAGAAGGTTTATGCCTGCATCAGAGTTGCGAGTCGTGCAGTTTTGTGGTGGAGTTATATATATATACCAAGAAAAAAATCAATTTCCATCCCCATCCGATGTGACTGTCCTCATTAACCCTGCCTAAAATCTCATCTCACACACTGTGTGTCTCACTACACGTGTCCAAAGGGCTTCCATTAAAGCACAGACGATTATCTCAAAACACAACCACAAAACTCCTGAAACCACAACACTGAGGAAACCACCAGTGCTTGAAGTTACTGCGTTTTTTTGTTTTTTTTTGATAGAATGCATGGCCATGAAAAATGCAAACTCAGAAAGTTAATGTTAAGATGCAGATACTTACCAAATAACATTGACATAATACAATACAAAAAAAAAATTCTAAGGGTCTCCTGACTTCAATTAGTTTATTAATTTTAATAAATGGTAGCCAGATAGTTATCTGCCTTGTCTGTGCTGCTTTTGTTGAAAAAAAACAGTCAAAACCATTGTGGATTACAGAAGACACCATATAGCAGGTCAGTTTCAGAGGGAATTATATTTCATTATATTAGCGTTTGAGAACAAAATGGTCCAAACAGTTATATTCCTCATATGCAATAAGTAACAAGTATGGCTGCAAATGAACTATCAGTATGATAAAGAGGATGACCGGGGGTTCATTTGTAACCAAAAAGGTCCCAGATCTCATAATTTAGGAACAGGGATAGCATTTGAGTTTCTAGTCCTAATGTCATGATGTCAATCTCCCGTATATGTTCCAAGTTCTCATCTGCTGGTGGATCAGGGTTCCCTGCCTCATTGCTGGTGTAGGTAGCCCCATGCCCACCTTTGCCAAGCTGTGTTTTAACATTATCTTCAGGGTCTAACAAGCAGTGGGACGAGTAACCTGATGAACAGGAGCGACGACACTGTTGCTGATAAGAGCTCTCGTCTTTAGTTTCTTTTTTTTTTTAAGTTTTGCAGTTGTAGCGGATCTGGGATCTGCTGCGATCCGGCACAAATGTAACCCCTGACCATGACACGGAGCAACAGAACGTACAGAATAATATAGAACAAGAAACAGCACTGAAATGGTTCATCACAATCCGATAAGCCATTCTTTCTAATAATGATTGGATTCTGTTCTACAAAAGCACCCTGCAAACCAAAAAAACAAAAAGCTGGCGAATGGTTGTGTCTGGTATTTAATACTGAATGGAAAACCATGTTGAACTGGTGA
This sequence comes from Acipenser ruthenus, assembly GCF_902713425.1. Classification (NCBI taxonomy): domain Eukaryota; kingdom Metazoa; phylum Chordata; class Actinopteri; order Acipenseriformes; family Acipenseridae; genus Acipenser; species Acipenser ruthenus. Next base: position 1,094,612 of record NC_081226.1, on the reverse strand, counting down.
GTTTGGGTTCCAAAATATCTGATGGGATAAATGAGGCTGGTTGTGTTGGGAGGTGAAATGGGACATTCGATGGTTCTAAATTAGTGAGTCACTTTAAATTGCCTTACCATGTATGGCTCTTCCAGGATCGAATTAAACTTTGTGCCCAAAAGTTCTGTCTTAATCTGTTACAGAGTTAAAACAAAGACAACAGTACAGTCCAGGGGTATACGAAATAAGGAATCAATGCTTGTGGTGCATTGTGCTCTTGCGGTGCATTCTGGGAGCTGTAGTTTCTTCACTTGCATGGATAGATACACCAGTGGTTGCAGGGCAGGTAAAGAAAACTACATGTGCAGAAAATATCTGGGCGAAATGAGGCTTGGTTGTTTTAATAATGGGACTGAATGTCATTGAGCAAGTATGAGATTGCAACGCAATACAAAAACAAGCCCTAGATAAATGAGACTTGTCAGCTGGTCAGTGTTAGTTTATAGTTTTTCTAAATGTTTATAAACCTTACTTACTAACTATTCAATCAATTATTCCATCAAGAATATATCATTTTAAACACTGGGTCTTTTTCTAAAAGACAGGTAGTTTGAAAAATAGGTAACGCTTTACATTAAGTGTCTCTAATTAGTGTGTAGTTACACAGTAGTTACATTACGCATAATTACAATGTTATTATGCATAATTAGAATGTACTTCATGTGTGAATCTTTTTGCACAGTATATGTAAGTGCACAATTGTATCAGAAAAGGATTAAGGTTATATCATGCAAAAAATGTACACATGAAGTACATTTTAACTATGCATAATAACATTGTAATTAAGTGTATGTACACATGCATTTACTACAGTAATTAGAGACACTGAATGCAAAGTGTTACCCAGTATACTAAGTGACTGTACTATACACAGCAAGTGAAAGTAACTTATCATTGGCCTCTTGAGTCCATTGTATGTGTGTTAAGCTTTAAGCTTGGATAAGTCCTATGAGTCAACCAAACCACCTCTGATTCAACGTCAGCATGATCTGTTTCTGTAAGTCCGATTGGCACGGTACTCACCACTTTCTTCCTTAGATTATGCTTGACGGAGCTGTAGAGCATTGGAGGGTTTTCCGGTTGCTGGGAAAAGCTAGCGCTGCCTGTAACGTTCTCCCTAGAAAGGAAAGAAGAGGCTTTGGAAAGTGTTGGAACCAATGCTATACATCACGTCCTTGTAATACTCAACCACAACTACTGGGGCAGACGCAGAACTGTAGATTAAAATGTATTGGCAATCATACGAAAGAACAGACGTTGTTAAACTCTCAGTGCTGCTAAGTGAAAGTAAAACAGAGACTGATTCTTACGAATCCAATGTAAAAATCACGCTCCATTTTCTACTTTTTTATGATGATTAATTAATAATTTAACAGACGCTTTTATCCAAAAGCGACTTACAGAGACTTGGGGGTGAACTATGCATCATCAACAACTGCTGCTGCTGCAGAGTCACTTACGATAGGCCCTTGGTTTTACATCTCATCCGAAGGACTTTCACCTGAAGACCTTGAAATCATGTGATTAATTCTTGTTTAGTTAGTCCGAGAAAAGGTATCCCCTCTTCTTAGTCTAATATTTCAGCAATAATTCAAAGTCTTAGTTTGTGTGCTTCTCAGTTCTGCAAGTTAATTAAATACAAGAGTAAACACTTTGAAAATATTCCCCACAGTCTATAGGCTACTTACTTCTGGTTACTGTGACTGATATAGCGCACAGCCGCGATGATGAAAGCGATAACAACCACGCCTCCTATGGCGCCGATAACCACGGCCAAAATGAACTTTTCTGAAAGGAAAAGAAAACTTAAATAGTATCTCTGTACAAACGCAGTGTGTGCCACAGTCCATTCCCTTAACCCTTCAGGCACACAAGGCATTGAGCACTTGCTGTTCAAATGGTTTCTTCGTTAAAATAGATTTGAGATCGCAAGTATCGTGAGGAGGAAACTGACCACTTTGATGGCCAGTTCCAGCCTGTTTGTAAATTTGAAACTCTGTGGGACTAACCCTTGTTCTTTAAATGGTTTAATCAATATTCAATTCCACTGCAGCAAAAGATAGAATTGGTGATACTAAACATTAAAACACTCCCCTCCCAACGAAAGCTGATACTGAGAAATAAACGCAGGGCAACGAGGGAGTTCTTCATGTTATCCCGAGTAAAAGCGATATGAAAATAAATATATTATGCAATTCTTTCCAATTCTTCACCCTTCAGCCAATGGAAGTATGTTATGTTTATGACGCTAATGTCCACAGGGACACCCTTGGAAACCTGGTTGTATTTTTGAAAGGAGAATCCGCCCATTAATCAAATACGATCAGAACCGATCTATACCCCTTTCATCTACGCCCCCTTATCGTTTGGTTTGGTTTGGTCCCCCTCCTCCCCTGCCTCCACCTTGCAGCGTGCCTTGTCTAGGGTGAAGGTGGCCCCAGGTGCCACTTGTCCTGCCCGCTGGCATTAGACATTCATTTAATTTATATCATTTTATTTCATTCATCATAGTTTTGCCAGCTAACACGCTCCAATGGGCAAAGCCATGGGCCATATTCAAATAACAACATCATCATTTACAGCCATGTTTATCTTGTCAATTGAATAAATTGCTGATTTAATCTATTGGTGGATGTCTCCTTTGTGAAATGTTGTTTCGCCTTCAATCCTGATTGCTATCATTTTTTTTATTTATCCCACTACACTACAACAGGGGTGTCAGCCTCCAGTCCTTGAGGGCCCCTGCAGGGTCTTCTGGTTTTCATTCCAACGTAAGCTCTCAATTTAATTGATCTAACTGTTCATTCAATTGGACGTGTTTGATGCTTTTCAAGGTCTTTCTGACAGCTCCCTCCAAGAGCTGAGTTTGACCCCCCTGCCCTACGATACCACCCGTGCATAACGACAGATCCAAGAAGCACATACTTTCCTGTTGCAGTTCCAGCTTGACAGTCTCTGTCCCATACATGTTGGAGATGGTGCACAAGACGTGGAGCCCCGAGGAAGGCTTCTCCTTCAGCTTGATCATGCTGGTGGTCATGTAGCCGTCCGTGTGGGAGTAGTAATTGAACTGGCTCTCCGTCTCGTTGATTGTGATGTTGAGGTCAGGGAGGTGGAACTGGATCGCTGGCTCAGGGTTCGCTGATGCTATACACTCGCACTGAATGCCATCTCGGATCAGCGTGCATTTGGACTCGGGCAGAAATACAGGCGCATCTGTCAAACAGAAAACTGTTTTGTTAGTGCTGAAGGGGCATTTAGTGCCCTTTTCATCCCACTCAGTCCACTTCTTTCCTAAATATCCCCGTTCTTGGTAGCTAATCATCCTCAAATCTCAGAGCTGTCTCACAAGGGAATTGGTACCCAATATCGTTGAATATCTTAGCGAGCAAACGGGTGCTTTCACTGCCAACTTTATCCCAATCAAACCCCTTCCTCTCTCTCTCTATATGAATGCAGTGGTAACCCAAAATACTATCAGTGTATTACCAATGCAGAAAGATTTTTGCAATGGAGGCTGACTTGTATCATATTGAATGCCACCATTGCAAAAAAAAAACATGAATACAATTATATAATTATTATATATGGGGCAGCAGTGTGGAGTAGTGGTTAGGGCTCAGGACTCTTGAGCGGAGGGTCGTTGTTTCAATCCCAGGTGGGGGACACTGCTGCTGTACCCTTGAGCAAGGTACTTTACCTAGATTGCTCCAGTAAAAAACCCAACTGTATAAATGGGTAACTGTATGTAAAAAATAATGTGATAACTTGTAACAATTGTAAGTCGCCCTGGATAAGGGCGTCTGCTAAGAAATAAATAATATATTAACACAATTATATCAATTAATATACTTATATATACAACTATATAATTTTCCTATTTAGATTTGAGAGGTGAAACGGTAGCCGCATCAGTCCGGGGATGAGGCGAGGTGAGCCAATGAGGTGCGCTCACATTCCACAGTGATGTTGACAGAGCTGCTGGCTCTGCCATGCTCGTTCTCAGCCAGGCAGCGGTACTCCCCGTCCCCCTCATAGGAGATGTTGGGGATCTCCAGTATACTCAAGTCTGACGCCACTATGTTGCTGATGAGGGCCCCGTCTTTCAACCACGTCAGCGTGGGCACCGGATTCCCTTCCGTGCTGCAGTGCAGAACGATGGAGCTGCCTTCCAGGACTGTGAGGGAGGAGTTCACAGAGGGTTCACGCGGAGGGACTGAGGAGACAAGAACGCATTCAGATCCAGGCTTTTATTTCAGCTGGGCTGTAGCCAATCGGAAGCTGACTGCATCATTTACATTAATAGGAAACAAAATCTTATAGAATTTTTTTAAATTAGGCTCGGAACTCCCAGGATTTCAATATCCCTTCCCTGGGACACAAAGATTTTTTATCTTATACCATTTTAATCTTATACTTCCACATCCGTGTAGATTATACAGCAACACCGCAAAATCTGGCACTGTAAATTAAGCACAGATAAATCCAGATACAAGACTACGGCAATAGACGCACAATATGAATTGGTTGTCAATACTATAGTAGTAATATTATCAATGTTACTTATTGGATGACTATAGGATTTCTAGACACTTTTAACAACCGTCCGTTCACATCTCCCAGTTGTAACCCAAAAACTATCTGCTGCCCAGACACGTAGGTTCTGTCCAGGAGTATTGATGGCACCTTCTAGAAATGTAATGAAATGTCAATGGCGGGTCATGGGGATTCTCACATTTGACAGCGAGGTAAAAGGATTGGTTCCTGCTCCCATAGTCATTGTCTGCAATGCAGGTGTAGAGCCCCTCCTGGCTTGGCTGTATCTCCATCAGCACCAGGGTGGAGTTCTGGCCCATCTCTTCCCACACCAAGGTGTCCTCCTGAAGCCAGGTGATCCGCGGTGGTGGGTTACTGTCCACCGTACAGGACAGGTAGACAGTGCTGCCTTCCATCACCTCCAGGGACTGATTCACTTCAACCTCCCGGGGGGCGTCTGACACAAAAAGACACATGAATACAGCTCGCTGACCTGCCCATAGCGAGACCCCCAAGTTATTTCATAGCATCTCTCAATATCAGATTATAGCAGCGCTGTTTCTGAAAGGGCTGACTTCTATTTGAATTATCTAAATAGCAGAATATCCAAATACAGCATCCTATTCATTTGCAGTTATTTTTTTCTAATGTCTTTTTTTTTATTAATCGTATCTAAAAAAGAATTTTCTAAACCACCCTGTGAGCTAAATACTAACCTTAACTAACCATTTACACAAAATGAACAACTAGCGAGCAAATACTCACTAATAAAAAAAGGTGGCTCTTAAAATATTGGGTAACACTTCACATTAAGTCTAATTACTGTGTATTTACATAGTAGTTACTTAGTAAATACATGGGTACTTACACAACTACAATGTTATTATGTGTAGTTACAATGTACTTAATGTGTACATCTTTTTGCATGATATAACCCTACCCTCACCCTAACCTTAACCTTTTCTGATACAATTGTGTACTTACATATATATTGTGTAGAAAGATGTACTCTCTGTAACTACTATGTAAATACACTTAATGTCACGTCTTTGCGAATGACATGTGAACAGAAATACTTACATTTGACGTCTAAGGAGATGAGTCTTTCGTAGGACAGCGAGGTGTTGGGATAGTGGACTTTGCAGCCCAGGACCTTTCCATTGTGGAAGTAGGAGGGGGTGAAGCTCAGTACAGCGGCCATGACGGCTGTGTTGCTGTCCTCCACGTAGTCACTGGAGATTTCAGGATTCTCCAGCCCCTCAATGTTAAACCACTTCATCTCGGGGGTCATGTCGGGGCAGTTATCAGGAACATAGCAGGTGACATCCAGAGGTGAATCACTGACTACCTCCTCCGGCACATTAATGATGGGCTGGTCTGTAAGAGCCCAAGCAAAACATCACAACGGTTAGCAGCCACGCTTGTAGGATCTTTTATAGAAGGAACGTATTGGAAATCCATACCTAACAAATGTCAAGATTTAAATACCCTCGCCTTTAGTACCAATCAATGGCAGTTAGCTTCCACGTTGAGCATTTTAAAAAGCAGATTGGAAATGAAAGTCCCTCTCATCTGGGCGCTGACATTTTCTATTGATTGGTACTCGATTGTAAAGGTGAGGGAAGGACAGGTTTTCTTGTTTTGAAATCAACACATTAACGAATGCATTGATTTAATACCTGCCGATTTTTAAATACTTCTTTAAGGCAATTCCGAGTATCAGCGCGTCCCTACTTGCAATGAAAACTTTTCTTTAATAAAACTTTTTTCTTTTGGAACAATAACGGTTAAATATGTATTGTCAATGAAAGTTATCGAAAAAGGCAATGAAGCATTTAAATAACTGTATTCGAATGCGCAAATGTATTAGAACACCCCATTGCTTCTGTTGTTTTGATTTGTTGTGCAGATGAAATCAAACCGCTGGAACGGAAAATCTTGGATAGGCAAATTAGCGATTGTCTAATTTAATTGATGACTTTAATAGGCCACGTGTGAAATTAATTTAAATTAGTAAGAGAAAAGGAGCACGTAGCCATAAATGCATGAATGCACATAAGTACACTGTATGTGTCAGCCCTATACTCTTATCTAGTCCTATTCACAAAGCCTTGTCACAAGTTATCTGAAACGTATTTCATGCATACGGATCATAAGGATTTGCGCACCATAACTAGAACACACGGCACTTTCTGAAGTTAAAAACTACAGCGCTGTTTTATGTTTAATAGTAGTTTCTGAATGCAGTTTTTATGATATAAGTTATATACCGTACAGGACAAATGGTAAAGTACAGGAGGCTTTTTAGAAGTCGTTTAAGATGCCTGATTAAAGCACAGAGTTGTCTAACATTTTCACACACGCGTGCCTATTGTTTCTATATCACTGATTACTGATTACTGAAAATTGAAATTCTCACACCATGAGGTTTTCATGCAGGTAGGGGTATTTATCACATGACAGATCTTGAGGTGTGCACACCACTGTATGTGTACATTTAAAAAAAAACATTGTACCCAAAACTTTGACTTCTGAGAAATCGGGGTAGGTGTAGACGTTGGAGCTGCCCAGGTCGGCTCTGAAATAATATTTCCCGCTGTGCTCCATCCCGATGTTACTGATCTGCAGGGTGCAGTTGCGTAGCTTCAACTCGCCCAGCAGCTTGGTGCGACCCTTGAAGCTCTCGTGAACGATCTCTGTCCTGGATTTGAACACCACGGGCGGGTACAGCTCTGGGTAGGGCTGCCCAAAGTACCAGATGCCATGGACCCCGTAGGGCCGGACGCTGGAGGGGTACATGAAGGTGCAGGGGATGACAACGCAGGAGTTCCTCATTGTGGAAATATCCTTCGGCATCCATACTGTCCACTGCGCTAAAGAACCTGGAACACAGTAATATATAGATATGATACACACTCTGCAAACCCTCAAGCTTAAACAGAGCATACTGTAGCACAGGGGTACCCAATCAGGGGGTCAATTACAATTCTAATTGTGGCATTTGTAATTAATTGCAATTACAATGGCCTGCAGTGGAAACACCCTTTTTTTTACAGTCAGCAGTGGAAAGTGGGTATAAGAATATCTATGCAAAACAAGGACGAACGCACATAAGCATACTGAATGTGACAGCCCAATACTCTTATCTAGTCCTATTCGCAAAGCCTTTTTTTTATGAATATTAGAAATCATGCATAAGGATCATAAGGATTTTTATGTTTAATAGTAGTTTGTGATTGCAATCTTTGTTTTTTTGTGATATAAGTTATTATAACAGACAGTCATTTTGCACAGCCTGAAACGAAAAAACTAGCTCAGCTTTGCCCAACCACACTCAATGATACCTCTCATGACAATAAGACACCCTACACACAACGTATTAACTTATAAAATACAGTTTGAAATGCCCTTGTTCTGTTCAAAGCACATGGGAAAATGATGTACCTTTTAAGATTACTAATAAAACAGGAAGGATGAACTCTAAGCTCCACATGGTCTTCTGAGATGATCTGCCACACTCACGTCTGTAAAAAAACAAGACAGGAGACAGACTGGGTACCATTCAAATACCAGGAAAGAAGAACAATAGTATGAACAGGAAGACTTTCTAGATTTAGACCTCAGGTGAAGCTCATACAGCAGTGTGCACATTTATTAGAACAACTCAAGATTTGTCATTTATAAACTGGCATGCTGGGTGAGAGAATTCTAGTTTTCGGTCAGTAATTGGTGACATACAAACAATAGGCACTCATGGGTGAAAATGTTAGACCGCTTTGTGCTTTTCATTAGGCATCTTAAACAACTTCTAAAAAGTCTCATGCATTTTACAATTTGCAGCTCTGTGGAGTAGTGGTTAAGGCTCTGGACTCCTGACCAGAGGGTCGTGGGTTCAATCACAGGTGGGGGGACACTGCTGCTGTACCCTTGAGCAAGGTACTTTACCTAGATTGCTCCAGTAAAAACCCAACTGTATAAATGGGTAATTTTATGTAAAAATAATGTGTAAAAAAATAATGTAATTATATGTAAAAAATAATGTGATATCTTGTAACAATTGTAAGTCACCCTGGATAAGGGTATCGCTAAGAAATAAATAATAATAATAAAGTCATCAGTTAAATTAGACAATCACTGATTTGCATATTTTTGACAATGTTTCCAGATTTTCAGTTCCAGTGGTTTGATTTCATATGTATAAGTCAAAACAACAGAAGCAATGGGGTGCTCTGATAAATTTGCACATTACTGTAGTCCTGTCGCAACAGAATTTGATGGAATTATAGTTTTGCCTAGTGCTATGTCCTTTATCATCACTAGGGGGAGCTCTACTTCAAGAATATCAGGGAGAGACAGGGAGAGAAACAGCCATATATATATGACCAAAATGGGTCAAGAACTGGAACATAAGTTTACTGCTGTGTTACTTCTAGCTGTAAAAACCCACCATCATAGATTTACAACAATGACATTCATTTAAAAGTGCTTTGCCCCGTGTGTGATGTTAATGCACAAGGTTGTGTTTAAAAATCAACCCTTATAATAGTATGCCAAAAAGGGTGACACTAGTTTATTAGGAGTTCTCCAGTGATTTGGCAAGAATAAGCATTAAAACACAGATAAAGGCAGCCCCCGTCACCACCCCCAGCCTCTGAATCTGATCCGAGATGCCCAGTCGCTTCACCAGAGTTCCCAGTTGCTGCCCGTAGTAACAAGTCATAGCCCTTAGGTCCCAAGTCGTGGCGCTGAGAGAGCAACAGATCCAACACCTGTTGCCGCTGGCCCAGAAGGAGCCAATCAAGACTCCTCCATCACAGCCTGTGACGGGGAACTCTGTGTGTAACAGGGCGGAGGCTGGCCTCGAACCAGCGACCCTGCGCACTGCAAGCGAGCTTCTTAACCACAATGCAAAAGAGTCGGGCTCGTTTTAGAGCTTGTAACCTCATCTCATCTCACCAACAGGGTACAGGACAGAATCCGGGACGGCAGCGGATCACACAACACTTTTCTTTATATCCTTTTTTTTTTATTAAATTCAAGCTAACAAAAACTAACAACATGACATTCAACTGTGCAATAACTTTTTTTTAAACAAATATTAAGTAAACAGAAAAGTTTAAGATAATAATTAGTTTAAAACACGACATCAAGTTTATTTAAATCTTACTTATTTCCGTTCAGAGATCAAGGACTGGGCTATAAAAAAAATGCCTTTTTGCAGAGATCCACCTAAACGATAAGACAGCGTATGATCTTGTACTGTGACGGGAGAAAACAATGACGCTTGCAGCAGGTACAGTATATGTTACTAAATTAAGACTGCAACGACCGTGTTCTACAAGACGAACAGCATGAAGACTTGCTTGAATGCTTCACACCGCGGTTCTGCACTGTGCTGTGCGATTTCCACTCGCTTTGGTCAATGCTGCGGTTTCCTGTTAATCAAAGCTTCGGAAAAAAAAAGACTCAGTAAAAACCACAAGCTGGAAAGTGAATGAGCGAGCGCTGAGCAATGATAAAGAAAAACAAAGTGGCAGGCAGATTGAATCTGTAAACGGTTAGTGCAGGTGCAAGACTCTTATAGAACTCAGAACTATGTATTTGCATTTGTGCCTGCAGAATGATTCTTCCAAATTTGCTCCAAAAATGCTTAAGATGTCTGCTCCTCCTCAGATCCGGTACCTTTTACAGTACCTATACAGTTTGCAAACCGTATGGAAAGGAAAAGAATACAAATTGTTGCAATAAATAACTCTACTACCATAATTTTTAGAATATAATGTGCATGACTGAACAGTCTTGAGTTGCATCCCTTGTACAGAGTATTGTGTCCCTCTTACATAACACACACCTCATCTATGCTACCTAAGCAAACCCCCATAGTAAAATATCTACAACACTATAATCTGAGTATAGTGTGAAACTTGTATATAACACACAAACTGTATACATCGAACAGAACTTCTCCTTAAATGTTGGTAAATATTTTACACAGATACAGTCGCACTGGTGCTAATATTGAACCATAGCATTGTGATGGATTCCCAGCAGTGTGTACTGAGTGTTCATTCCACTGTGATACAATTGGTAAGTCCAGAAAAACGGACAATGTTCACTCCGCCAACCCCCTACCGTTATAACAGTCCTAGCTACTGTTGTGCAACTGTTGTCCCCTATCACACTGCTTTGCCATTGTAGAACCACTGAAGAGGGTAAGGACATATACTTTGTCTTGCCAGTGTAGCAATACAATTCCGATCACAAAAACAAAAAAGATTAAGAAAAGACTTGCCTCTTGTTTTTAAAGCCTTCGCTCACTGAGTAAATCCACTTCTTGTTTTCAGACGGCTCCTCTTAAAAACCCAAGGAAATCCCCACATCCCCCTTGCTTGCCTCGGATAGTCAAGTCGAGCCAGCTTGGGGAGCAGAGGGAGGCACAGAGCTAGCAGCTGCTCCTGTTGATCTGGTGGGCAGGTTTTAATATTCATCCAACATTTCTTAGGAGGCCTTCGAATCCCACATCGAACATTCCTCTCTTTTGTCACTCCTCGTTTCTCTTTGAACAGTCCTGCCTCTGTCCGCGCTGAGGTTCTGTCGAGGCATGGGCTACACGTGCGGATCGCAGTTCTCTGAATCTTGCTTTGACTTTTGAGGACCAGTTACTGAGAGATCGTTTGGCGATGCACTGCTGTTACAGACGCAGAGAACCTTTTGCAACCTTCAGAGGATGCTCATTTTAATTCCTTTGTTTGCTGACCTTCCAGAGGTCACAATGAATAGGCAGTTTGTACAAAATGATGCAGCCAGAATACTTACACCTACTAAGTCTACCGGTTCAATTGCCCCAGTTTTAAGGTCTGTACATTGGCTTCCATTAAAGCATTGTAGAATATAAAACCTGGCTATTCAAGGTTTTGGCCCTGCCTATTTGTCTGAGTTATTATTATTATTTGTTTATTTAGCAGACACCTTTATCCAAGGCGACTTACAGAGACTAGGGTGTGTGAACTATGCATCAGCTGCAGAGTCACTTACAACTACGTCTCACCCGAAAGACAGAGCACAAGGAGGTGAAGTGACTTGCTCAGGGTTACACAATGAGTCAGTGGCTGAGGTGGGATTTGAACCGGGGACCTCCTGGTTACAAGCCCGTTTCTTTAACCACTGGACCACACAGCCTCCTATGTTGGAGGCCAAGGCTAGAAATGTTGATGAAGACGACAGCAACAGCGCATCAACTACGATCGTAGACACAAACGCAAACTTCCACCGACACACACAGACGCGGAAATAAAGTAAAGCATTCTGACAAGATGGAGAAAGACACCTTGTGGAAACACTTCTAGACATGTGCTAAATGCATTACCTGTTATATATGTTACTCAAAGTTCAGTATACAAATCAAATGTGAATTCTTATAATAATTCTTGTTAAATAAATATTTTAGTGGCCTTCGGGTAGATTTAGGGCTACGCCACTTACTCTGAGATCTGTCAATAATTGTCTTTTGGTAATGTTAAGACCTTGATTAAAAACATAAGGTGGGCCGGCATTTAGTTCACAACCTCCTTCACTTAATGAACACACTTCAAGGTTCTTAGAGTTATTGGGATTTGATTGAGATCTGAACCCCATTTTATCCTTGCACCAAAGTATTTTTCTAATCAGTAATTTATCTGATTTTAAAACGCTTAATATTGTAATAGAACTATATTATCAATGGCACAGTGTCGCAGCTGGACAGCGAATTTTCGGTTTCGAATTGACTCACAAGATTTCTTTGTCAACTGGAATCCAATCCAAGGGTTAACTCAAGCAAACAAGCATCAAATTATTGAATCAGGCGATTCTCTGATTAGACAATGGAGGCTGGGCAAAAACAGCCATTGGCTGACACTATAACAGGGCTGGCTTGGGATCTTCATACCAGCAATTGCAGATACTTACGCAGGCTGTCAGGGAAAACACATAGCAAGGGATTTTATAAAGGGATTTTAGTGACACAGCATGCCATACCCACACAAGGTTCATCTTAGAAAATGTGTTTGTTGCATAGTTCCTTCTTTTGCATGTACAGTGTATTCTTAATGTGGACCTTGGGGCCAAAGCATTTTGTCAGCATAAAAGGGATATTTTATATCCTCTTATTTTTTTTAGAATATTTGATTGTTCTCTTTCATTTTCATCTGTTTCCGATCATTGTTCATCACCATAAACACTGTAACTTTTTTTTTTAACCACTGCGTCTGCTTCTGAAAAGACTCCTAAAAGCTACATTTCTGTCCCCTCATACCTCTCTGTGCTTTACAATGCTTCCCTTTGCTTTACCAGACCTCTCTGTGCTTTACAATGCTTCCCTGTGCTTTACCAGACCTCTCTGTGCTTTACAATGCTTCCCTATGCTTTACCAGACCTCTCTGTGCTTTACAATGCTTCCCTATGCTTTACCAGACCTCTCTGTGCTTTACAATGCTTCCCTATGCTTTACCATGCTTTGACTATGCTTGATTACACTTTGCTATGATTTTTACTCAGGTGTATTACACACTTTTCTGTGCTTTTACTATGGGGAGACTTTTATAAGGGTATAACTCGACTGAATCATTTTTGGTGCCACTAAATCCTTTTAACTGGTTTGATCTGTTCTGTTGTGTTTGTGTGGCCGGCCAGTGTATATTTGTATTCCATACAAGTGACTCAGAAAGATGCTGGAACATTGTATTTATACAACACTTGACCCTTTATCCTACATCGTACTATGAAGCACGCACCATTACTCTGGGCTGCTGTCAAACAGACCCTACATTATCTGTATGGCGGCTGTAGGTGGGTCCTCTGAATTGTTTTCATGAATGGCTCACACTGGGACACTGGGCTGTATGTTGAGGCATGCATTTAGCATAACACCTACAGCAGCATTCTATACATGCAGGAGCATGGAACTCTGAAAGGTCAGTCCGGCTGCGTTGGACAGACCAATCTGTAGGTTGATAAAAATCACAATTTAGAATAAGGATGGTGGTTAGGTACTAAAAGTACATTATTCACATCATTACTGGTCTTTTGGTACTTAATTTTACTTACGTTATTTCAGTATATGCCCAACATATCTACAGCTATGGGCTTTGCATCGCTCTATAGAATTAACCAATGTTGCTTTATAAAGTCGAATGAAACCTGCTGAATAACGTTACGTTAACATATTGAATTACATAACGCTTTGTGGTTTTCAAAACTGACAAAAATCTAACATGAAATACTATTATGGCTTCCGGTAGACTTTTGTGATATAATTTTGTAGTTTCTTTGCTTAAATAAAATGTCTAAATTATGTTCATATGTTGTTTTTGTTTAAAATTATGGCTCACCCTGCACCCCACGCGGCCGTGTCTTTACCAGGTGAGGCATTCTGGGACACCCAGTGACCATGTATTTAAACCAGAATCTCACTGTAAGGTATTACAGTCAAACAGCAAAATCCTGAATAAAAACTAGAACTCTGGAGATGAACAACTATCTCCCTCGCTGGTCTAAAAACCTCAACACTGATTTTATCCACTCGGAAGACTGTTGTCTCCTTGTACACCTTGTAATTATCACTCAAATAACTAATAGGCCAAGTACGCAATACAGTCCACGAGTATCCTGCTACACAGGAAGTACATTTATAGTGTGGTGGGATAGATTGCTTTAGTCCGAGGAAAATGTAAGTCTGAGAAAAGGGACATATTAAAAAAAATGCTTCTAAAGTGTTTACCCCTTTAAAACTGAAAACCCTTGAAAAAGGACTACAGCCCTTATGTTGGCAAATACATGCCAGCCCAGCAGCCCTTCATTTCCTGGTAACCGGCTGACAGGGTTATTGCACACAGTTGAGTTTTTCTGTCAGGCACCAGATGGCACCCAGCAGGTTGCTCACAGTGTCCAATTCTTTCTCGTTCTCTTCCTCTCCGCCTGAGTCACTGTCAGCTGGGTCACGCTGAATTCACTGCACCAGCTCTTTCCTTCACAGTATTGTTGTTTGAACTGTGGAGAGCTTAAATGTGGTCAGAAAATTGGCAACGTGATCGCCAGCGTTGTTTCCACAACTACGCCATTTGTTGTAATAAACAAATGTGTTTCTGTTTGCACCGCAGACCCAGCAGTTCTGTAATCAAGCAGCTGCGCTGTTTTTAAATGTTGTTTTTTTATTATTATTATTATTTTATTTCGCTTGGGTTGACCATGAAGACGGCAAACGACCACGAACATCACATATCACAGACATAGCACCATCCAGTTACAAAACTGTAACTCTCTTGTAATGATCTGATTAGCAGGGTGTTTGTCGGAGTCAAAAGTGTGAATTATGAGTTATCAGAAGGACCAGGGGGGGTACTAAAGCTGCAATGGAAAGACTTTACAGAAGAAAGAACTGTTGAAGAATGATGAAATGACAGGTCAGGTTTAAAAATCCTTGTTTAAAGATTTTGTTAGACCAGAGGAATGAAGACTACACACCGTTTTCTCCGAAAACTGGTAATTATGCGCGTAAAATGTATTTTTCGTTCATGCTAATAATAACATGAATATATTGATGTGATTTCGATAGCTTGTAAGCAAACTAAAAACCATTCCAGAAACTATACTGAGAACTTTGAACACATTTCTACTTAAAAACACCCCTACATTATTTCCTGCCCATCTTCACCCAAATCAATCACAACTAAAAGCTACAAAATAAAACACATTGCCAATAGCAAGTCAAACCTGAGACCAGCAGAGGTTTTGAAACACAGGTCCCTAAATTGGGGTAACACTTTCCATGAAGTGTCTCTAATTACAGTGTAGTTACATAGTAGTTACATGTGTACTTACACATAAATACACGTTATGCATAGTTACAATGTAATTAATATCTAAGTCTTTTTGCATGCTGTAACCCTAACTCTAACTCTAACCCTAATCTTAATGCTAAGCCTAACCCTAACCCTTTTCAATTGTAAAAATAACCCTTCCTGGTTTCCTCCTAATGTCTCTCTGTCTCTCCCAATCACACTCGTTTAGATGTTCTGCTCTTCTTTGTTCCGCCTCTGAATTGTGTGTTGCTGCATTGCTGTTTTGCTATTGTATTGTTTGTTTTGAAATGTCCTCTTTAAGACTCTTTAAGACTATATATAAATATATATATAAGTTCTCATTAACTGTTGGCTTCTCAGAAATATTAATTGATACCATTCTTTAAAATAAATGATACAGCTTTGTGAATAGCAACTTATATTACTATCTTTTCTTCCTCATATTAAAACCCTTTTTTTCAAAATTTAAAAAAAAAAGTTTAATTAATTAAATTAAACAACCACAGTCATTTCATTTAAGGCAGTGTAAGTAAATAGTTTCTTTTTAGTTTTGTAACTTAAAAAACTTTTTTTTTTTTTTTTTACTTTTACTTTCTGAAAAAAAAAAAAAATTAGTAATGTACAATTTGGATTAAAAAGCATTGAAAGCTGTGATAATCAACCGAGAATATCATTTATATTAATATACATTTCATGGTACATTTCTAAAGTGCAAGAACTTACCCTACAGTTAAGGCCCTTGTGCTAATCGCTCCCCTTATTCTCCAGTCTCTTACCCTGCAGACAAATGTTTCCAGAGCTCATGTGTTGTATTTTTCGTATTGCTCAGTGGGTCTGTACCAGGACACATCACCCCCTGTATGGTAATGAGGCCAGATTGTACAGCCATTGTTTAAGAGCATCATTCATAAATTCCCGCGTTGTGACATCAGCACAATGAGAGCTCTGTTGTGCGAGCGAACGGCCTTCAAAGAAGACTTTTTTAGAATTAAAAAAAAGAAAGAAAGAACATCTCTTTCATGCATTTCCAAAATAATAATGTTTCTTTTTCTCTGTTCTTTTGTGAATTCTGGACTGTGAATAAATCTAGAGTCCTTTTGCAGTGTTCCCATGGTTATACTGTGCATATTTATAGTATACCGTGGTTTGGTGATTACGTATGCTTTATCATGCTTTCACTATGCTTTCTTACACTTTTCTTATACCTGTATAAGGATTGTGCAGCCAATGGCAAGCTGCCCTTTAGCTTGTGATAAATAGCCTGCAGCACTTCAAGTTTAGTTCTTGTGGTTTATGTAACTGACAGCACCCCTTGATGGAATTGTACTTCATTTCAGCTTGCCTGTTCTATTGAGTGTGTCGGTTTGTAAAGTGACTGCTGCTGTCTGTATATTCTACTTTGTTTTAATTGGCAGCTTTTTTCATTATATATATATATATATATATATATATATATATATATATAGTTATGGATGAAACGGTAACCATGAAATAACCACCAGTTATAAACTTTTTAAAAAGTGTCATTCTCCTTGGTTTGAAAGTAACTCAATAAATTAGTGAAATATTATGATGACAGCCTTCCAGGCCCAATTTAAACAAGGATGAGTTTGTTCTGAATCACTCTGAAAGGGGCTCAGTGCAATGGTATTTGGCAATCAACTGCAAGGTCTACAACAGACTTTATTTTAAGTAGGGCTTTCCAGTTTAAATGTTAGAACACAGATGGCCATGTAAGACCACGTCCCAGTCATTTGTGAAACAGTGGGATCCGATCCATTCGTATCTAAATGCTGCCTTCTGGTAACTTGTCAGTTTGCATCAGCGTGCATCGCATCAAATCACGGCTACGTCTTCCATGATGATCACTGCATCCCAGTTCTCCGCGAGAGTGCAATGCAGTCTTTTTTAAGCTTCGGTTCAGCCCCGCTCCGGCAGCCGTAGAGCCCATTCCCTCTTCCCCTCTCCCGCCCGCTCTCCTTCTCACACTTGATTTGCTCGTCTGTCGCTTCGAACTAAACTCCCGACCGCCATTATGGCTATTTATAGTTTAAAAACTGCTAATTAAAATGATACATGAGTGGGAATGTTACTTTTTTTTTCTTTGTAAAAAATATAGAGTTTTATGCATGGTTAATTCACGGAAAGTGACATGTTTCCTTCACTATTATAGAGAGGGAGTTGTTTTAGTTTATTTTAGTCAGATGTGTGTTGTTATAGCGAGTGAGCACTGTGTGTATATATATATATATATATATATATATATATATATATATATATATATATATGTTTAAATAATAATAGCTGATCTCATTTTTCTAAGCTGGCTTTTTGCACATTTAACATGTGTTGGTCAAATGGAAATAGAAAGAAAACAATTAACTGTTTATTGTATGTTTGTAAGTGTTCGGTGGTCACCTTTAATCATGCTGATAGTGCGTGAGAAACGTGATGAGAGGCAGCCACCGAATACTTAGAAACATACAATAAATACGCTCGATGATTGTTATTATATACTGTTATTATAACGGCTTCAGAGTTCCTACAGCGTCAATGAATTGAAAATCTGATAACCTAAAACAAAGGACACCTCCGACAAGAGAACACTCAGTCGCTCGGGGACAGACACACGTGCACTTACATACACACTTACATCATGCTTATTAAGAGCACAGCTGTGAGGACTGTACTTCCACAAGCTTGGAGAGATGCGCTATGGATCCATGTAAATCCTTTCTGCAGATAACAATAAGGGTGGGGAAGGGCTGTTGGGGGAATGAGCTGAACCAGATTATCTAATCTTGAAACAAGAGAAGCAGGGAATTGTTCTGCTTTTAGACAATTATGTATATGTACAAACTTGCTGGTATCTGCGCGGCTAACGCAGCGACAGGCTCCGATTGTACCATCAAGGGAACTCGGTGGCAGAAGACAATGGGGCTTGTGTGAAGATGACAAATTTGTCCGAGAGACATCATGCTCATTGTTTATAGGAACTAGCGTCTCACTCATACACTAGCTTTGGAAGCTTTTGTAAGTCCCAATTCGTTATTGTCTTTTGTTTCTGTTTATTGTATTTTATTTATTTATTTATTTTGTTATAACTTCCTTATTTGGGCTACTTCTTAGTCTGTTTTTGGTTTTTTTTTGGGGGGGGGGAGGAGGGGCAGATCAGTTGACAGGTTATCCACATCCCAAACCCCTAACTGACACCTTTGCAGGCAGGCTCTCAGAGTAAGAGAAGCCGGGGATTACAAGGCCGAGCAGGCCAAACTTTCCTCTCTGAAGAAGGGGGTGGCCCCACAGCAGAGTAGAACATGGCTTGAGTGAAGTGTGCTTGTGTGGTGAATGCACTTGTTCATGCAGCTGTACTGTGATGTAACTGCTGCTGAACCACAAAATGACCTTCATTTAAACCATGAATACTGTAACAATCAACTCCAGTTACATGGTTTGAGATGTGGGGAATTTGCCAAGGACATTTTGTGTTCAAATCTATTCAGTGTGCTCATATTTCGCAACTTGCTCTTAAACTGACCCTCTCCCCAGTCTATTAGGATATCAGGCGGTTATAAAGTTATTTATTTGGTGTTTTATTCTGTGAGCCAGTTGGAATTCATGTGCGGACACTGTATCGTTGTTGTTATTAGGTACTAGAGCTATCATTTACTCTGTGGCTTACTGAACTCTTCCATATGGCTCTTTTGATTCAACCAAGAAGGGCTGGTTTCACAGCCCCAGATTAGCACTAAACCTGGACACCTAGTGCTAATCAGAGGCTGGGAAACCAGTCGAAAGTATCCCATTCAATGCTCTTAATCTGTTTTAAAAGGATGACTGGTAGTCTTGGTTAAATAAATTGACGCTGTAATTCACCAAGACACATGAGCACAAAAATAATTAAACTCTTATCTTTCAAAGTATCTTTCAAAGTATGGTTGAACCTTTTTTTTTTAAAAATGTCTTTGCTACAGCTGTTTAGTTTTAGTATATTGAGTCATTTATTTTTTTGGCGTATGGCTCTTTAAGAAGTCCCTGGTCATCTGCATGGCTTACCAAAAAAGCTCAGCAAAATCCGAAAGGTTATTTCACCTGTAAAGATACCCCCAGTGTCTTCAAATTAGAATTTCAAAGAGTGTGGGCTTCTACAAACCACAGCCTTGATGCAAAAATCACATAAACCACATCATCAGAGGACAGACACCTCTGAACCACTCGGCAATGAACTCTATTAACACACAGCCACCATGGTGTGCAGATGATGCAACAGGAAACACAGATTTACAATGCGGTATGGTGATTAAGATGTAGAAGTGTCTAGAACTAATGTGAGACAAACGGCTTACAAGACTGGGGTCTGGATTCATTCAAAATTACAGCGCCGCCATACCCATTATAAAGTATGGCACGCCATGTGGCACACCATAAACCTGGATTTTATTAAGGGCTCTTTAGCTCTCATTCAAGGCTGTTAATGGGTTGGAGTGCAGGAATAGTCGAGACTAATAGATTTTGTGTTACCGATATGGTGAACTCTCAGGTAGGGTTACCATATGACATACATTTGGAGAGTTTGGGACAGTTCAGGCTTATCAACTCACAGTCCTAATGCATTCTGGGAAGTGTAGTCCTGGTAGTAGGCACCAGAGACAGGTAAAATGTACCAGAATGCATTGGGGTGAGAGTTGAAAAGCCTGAACTGTCCCAAACTGTCCTGGTGTATATGGAGTTATATAATAACCCTACTCTCGGGTATACTGTGAAAACAATTGCTTCGCTGACCAATTATATTGATTTCTTATTATTGTTATTATTTTGCAATGCATACAGACCTCTCAGATATAAGCTAGGTATCTAAAAAGTGAGATAAAGTGAGATGATGTTTAAAATTGTTAAGTAATTGTTATCAAAATGTGTTTCCAGTACCTTTTTGTCTGCAGTAAATATTGGTCATTGGATAGTTTCATTGTTTTTTGTTGTCCATCTAATTCTAGTTAATAGTCTACATGTCTGTGGAATTGGATGGAGGTGCTGTCCTGTGAAACTGATTTTATATATGGTCTGATTTACTGAAAATATTGTCTTTTGGCAAAGCGCCTTAAACACATTTGAGTCATGTGGTTCCTTGGCGAGTTGCTTAAAAGGATTGATGTTGAAGTATTGCTGTAGCGCGTGTTTCATTATACAGGGACGTGTTAAATAACTTTACCTTGTACCGGAATTCCCTTCGGTCAGGATGTTTTTATTTAAATTGGCTATTTATTTATTTTTATTTTTTTTTAATTGTGTCTGTAGTTGGCCTTTCAAGACTTTGAAAAAGATAAATAAATCTATTACCAAGTAGCTACATTGATACAGTAGTGGTAGAATTATACTGTAGTCACCGTGATATTTAAAACACATGGATGTTGATGTATGTTTTGTTGTTTAAAAGTACATTGACAGAAATTGGGTTATTTCTAAAAACAAATTATATGAAAAAATAGTGGCAAAAAATATACTACGGTAGGCTACTGTACATGTCAATTCTAAAATACTAGGTTGTATTTGCAATACGTCAGCAAAAAAAAAGAAAAGCGATACTCTTACCTGTTGTCAGTGATCAGTGCCCCACGACCAAACCAGCAATAACAGCTACTCAGTAAATCTCTCTAGACATCTGCGCCTCACAGCTCCGAGATTAAAAAGAAAATGCGTTTGTCTCGAATTTCCCACTGTGCGCTCAAAGCACGCTCCCGCGGACTGGGCTGGTTTCAACTAGAAATAGCAGCCTCTATTTTTTTCCCCTCTCGGTGTCACTCGGAGCTCTCGTCATGCAGAACCATCCTTCTGTTAGAGGAATGTGGTATAGGTCCAGTCTTCAATCATTTTTTAAAAAGCGTTGTTTTTTTTTTGGTTTTTTTGGTACCTCCTTAAAAGCCGACTGCGAAGTCTCGTTTTCAAACTGCAGGCAATGTGGCAGCACCCACAATTATTCAAAGGGGTCACGTTTTAATGAGCTTTTAATGATCTAAACCGTTAACTTCATATTAATAATACTGCTGGTGTTTTTACTGAAACCCTTTATTAAAATGACTGAATATAATCAAAATACAGTGGAGATCAATTTTAAGGCGGTAATACGATCTGGTGCTGGTTTGTGTACCAGTCTGACATCAGCCTGCTGCGTACGCTAGTTAGTTGGTTAGCATCTACCTACCTACGGTAATTCATTTTGGCATTCAGTGGGTTGATAATGAGTAGCAAGGCTGTATCTATGCTAAGAGGAAATGTAATTATGCAATTCCTTGAATTGCTTTTTTGTTTTGTTTTGTTTTGTTTTTATCGGCTGGGTATCTTGTTTTTGAGGTAAACTCGTTTGTTTCCTGTGTGGTCAATTCAGACGTGGTTGATTTTCCAGAGTGAACTGTTTTTATCCGTGTGAGTGTGGGTGTGTGGGTGTGTGGGTGTGTTTTTTATTTTATTTTTTTATTGTTTTTACTTTGTTACTGCACCCATCCATTCTGGTGTTTTTTGAAACTTTAAAAGTTTGTGTGAACTCTGTGGAGTTCGAGAAGCACAGATAAGCACGCAGTGACTGTAGGGGATATAATATTGTTATTATTTAAGTTTCATGCAACTGCTAAGTTTTTTTTTTTTTAAAGGACCCAGAAGGTACACCTTCCTTTAACCTAAAGCAGTACCAGATATCAAATTTAAAAATAAAAAAAATACCTGTATGCAATAACATGTGTTTTTTTTCAAAACTGCACACTGTGGACCTATTTAGCTCATGCAAGTGTATGGGCATGGGTACTGTTTTGCATTTGCAGACAAAACACCAAGCTAGGCAGCGCATAGCTTTTTGGTTTATTCCATTAGACATTCTGCCTCTTTCATTTCGTATGTCGCCTTTTCATCTGTTGTCTCCTCCGTGTGTTTTGTACAACCATCGCTTAAATCCTGGTAGTAACACTTCCCTAACCCAACAAGCATGAAGAAGAAAGCCATCACTGCCAACACAAGAAACACATCCATCTGAAACAAAGCCCTGTCGCCCGGTTCCTGGACCTCCAGCTGGTAAGCCTTGGTCAGGGTTCTATTGACATAGCAAAGGTACATTCCGGAATCTTTCATTGTGAGGTGGCTGATGCGGTAGGTTCCGCCTGCTGTCGCTCTGTCCAATGAGTGCCTGTCGTCCTGCTTCAGCAGTTCAAGATGGGTGAGCGGGTGAGAGTCTTTCATCCAGTACAGTGGGCTGTAAACAAATGAGGGATCCCAGGGTTTAGTCACAAAATAAGAACATAAGAAATACTAGAATACTCCAGATCAGGGTTTTCCAATCCTGTTCATGAGGGACCCCCTGTGTCTGTTGCTTTTCATTCCAGTTGAGTTCTTAGTTACTTAATTGAACCCTTCGTTGAACTAATCATTAGCTTAATTAGACCTTTTTTGATTGCTTTCAGCTTTTAAACAGTTGGAGATTTCAAGTTAACGATACAATTTTATAAGGAACTTGAAATCGGCGGCTTTTTAGGAGAACAATTAAAAAGGTCTAATTAAGCACATTATTAGTTTAATTAAAGGTTTGATTAAGTAATTGAGAACTCAGTTGGGACCCAGCAGACACTGGAACCAGGATTGAGAAACTCTGATCTAGAACCTCAGTTGATGTTCAAGGTTTGTATTTTACATAAATTGTAATCACTGTACAAGTCGGGGTACGATTACTTTAATGAGGAAGGGTATTCAGCCCTAGCACTTAGACGCTCAAATCAACATCAAAGTTTTGAGGGGAAAAAAATGGGAGCAACATAACCAGAAAGACTGCAAACACTATAAAAAAAACTACTGAAATGGCACAGAAAGCTCTTTAGTCACCCCGTTCTCTTACCTGTAAAGGGATGCACCAGCGCATGTCAAACTTGCATCCCCATTGACTTGGACTAGGTGTTTCTCCACAAAATTCAAACCCATTTCTTGTAGGAATGCTCCACTGTCCATGTCTGAACAGGTAACATTACAGAGCTCGATCCTGAGCTCGGGGCCAAAACCTGTGAACTCCTTCCCAAGCGCTTCCAGCCTGATCCTCATCAGACCGCATGGGAGAGCGTCCCAAACCAGAACGCTGTGCTGGGTCACCCTTCCGTAACAGAACCCCACCCTTTTCCTCTCTCCCTCGGAGCCACACCGATCACAAGCCTGCCATTTGTTCCAGTGCGTATAGACTTCCACCTGCCTGCCGTCTCCTAAGTCCTCAGTGAAGTTCGCTCGTACCTTCTGCCCTAAGCCGGCGTGGGATATGTGGAGTTCATAGACCTCTTGGATCTCCACTTCGTAGTGGACTAGAGTCTCCTTCTCCCCCTTGCAGATATATCCACCTGAATCCCTGATCTTGGGGCTTTCTAACTTCAAGTCTCCAAAATGCATGATGGCCCTTGACTGGAGATTCAACAAACGGGGATCCTTGACGTTTTTCACCGGGCCCTTGTTGGACCACATGGTCTTGGGTTGGTCCCCACCCAGGCTTTGATACTGCCAAGTTAATTCGTTGTGTTGAGAACCATTTGGACAAAACAAGGTGGCTGGGTTCTGGGAAGCCAAGGCTAGCTGATAGTTTTCAGCTGGTAGAACGCTCGCCAGCAGACAGATGGAAAGGAACGCCCGACTCATTCCGAGTGGTCTGCCCTTACGTTTTGAAAGCATCTAGACAGCAGCTTTGATGCACCTGAGCCTTACAGCTATTGTAATATCTCTCCCATGTGATGTCACAGGGCTTTAGTGATGTAAGCAGTTCATGGTCAAAGGTAGTTGGCCAACTATCAGTTGAGACTATAGCATTTTCAGCTGACTCATTTTCAATTATATATTCCACGTTCTTTTCAGCGCTCTCAATGTATTTTTGTACATTAACGGGTCTTTTTCTCCTCTCAAAAAATGAATTAAAGAAGGGATTAAATGCTTTGAAAATAAGGCCCGACATACCTTATTCACCCTTACAAACATTCATTACCATAGTATAATAAAAAAAAATTTATTGAATATTTATTACAGAAAGTTACATTTCATTTATATAACGAAGATACATCAAATCTTGAATAAATGTAATTCATAGACAAATATTCATGAATTAAACCATACAATAAATATGGCGATGAATAAATAGCTAGTTTTATATCAATTACATTCTTACAAATGATAGTAATGTATTATTCATATTACTAAAGAGCTAATATTTCACTGTTAAAGAGGCTGTGTGGTCCAGTGGTTAAAGAAACGGGCTTGTAACCAGGAGGTCCCCAGTTCAAATCCCACCTCAGCCACTGACTCATTGTGTGACCCTGAGCAAGTCACTTCACCTCCTTGTGCTCCGTCTTTCAGGTGAGACGTAGTTGTAAGTGACTCTGCAGCTGATGCATAGTTCACACACCCTAGTCTCTGTAAGTCGCCTTGGATAAAGACGTCTGCTAAATAAACTAATAATAAAAAGGATACATACACATATTACTGTATTAACCTTTTGAAATAAAAAAATCCGACTTCAGTTTGAAATAGACAATAAAGAATGGTACCACTTGTGAACAGTAAAATGTGATTATTAGAAGAAAGAAAACTACATATTTACTACAAGTTGTTTATAATACTGGCACTGTACTGTATGCCACAGGTAACATACGCTGTTAAAAGACTAACAGGTGATTAGATAGCTTTTATTGATTTATTAGTCACCTTTTGCGGTACTAAATCGTGAGGGCTAAATATATCTTTCACATTCGGCTTCCAGGTCCTGGGTACTGGTCGCCAGCGCGGCTCACTGGTCTTTTCTGCAGTCGCCTTGTGACCCAGGCGACGGTGTAGAGCAGGGAGAAGAGGAAAGCCAAGAGAGCGAAGAACTCAAAGGCTCTGACGGCTCCCTCCAGCACCCTCCGCGGGCCGGCGTTCCAGGGGTCACGGATGCGCACGTTGAAAGAGTCGCTCAGCTGCCGGTTGACAAAGCAGCTATACAGCCCGGTGTCCGCGCTGCTGACGTTCCTGATCAGGTAGGTCCCTCCCCCGCTGTCCAGTGAGTGGCTGCCGTTGTGCAGCAGCAGCCCCAGGTGTGTGAGAGAGCAGGAGTCTCTCTCCCAGTAGATTGGACTGTAGGAAAAGAAAGGGGGGGGGAGACAAAAGCTACGGGTTATAGTTTTGCAGGTATAACAACAGCTGGAGTAGGGACTGTACGAATAGAGTAGAAATGAGTTATTATTAAGCAGTGTTTTTTTTTTTTTTCTTTTTATGGTTACCGCGGATTTCACGATTTCTGTGAAATTGACCCATTGCCCTGTAATATGTAACAAATACAACCTTATGCGTGCTTTAAATATATACATTTCGAAGCCATAAGTTGTGTTCATAATTTGCTACAGACCTTAACATTGCGTTAAAACAATATGCAGATTTAAGCTCGTGGAATCGTATTTTCACGCGTGCATGTGATTGTGTTCCCTCATTTAAACAGATGGCTAGAATATATCACGATTGTGTTAAATGCGGTGTGGATGCATGCTGCCTGTGTGTACTGTATCTCAAAAACTCAACCCAGTGTGTTGCTCATCAGTCTCATACACTGAAGGGTCAAACTCAGTACATCGTACCCCGTTCAGATGGGCGTCTCCTTGTTTTCTGAGCTCCAATCGTTTGCGCATGCCCGGGCAAGCAAACAACACCGCGTACCAGCACACCTGAGACACTGCATTGAGAAACCTGGCAGCCTTTTAGTTTGCTTCCGATAAACGATTGAACACACTGTGACTTTACCTGATGGGCAACAAACTGGGTTTTCTACAAGTCAGCATTAACTGTTTTCTTTCAGAAGCATTTCAATATTTAGGAGCATTTGCTGCGTAATGAGAAAGTAATCAATTTTGAATGACAAAGCTGTTTTTTTCTGCTGTAATAAATATTATATGAAACATCTTGAAATACCTATTTTTAGACAGCAAAGTTAGGTTAAATAAAGCTTATTTTTTACCCCAAAAAATACAGCCCTTGTCATTATGCATTGGTAGTACATTATTAATAATCCTGCAGCTTTCCTGGGACAAATTGCTTACGTCTTTGTTAGTTCTGCAAAGAATAAAGTATTGTGTTTGGTTCATGCTTGCTATTCGAGTAAATGTGATGGAAGAATGCTAAGAATTCCAGAGGCATGCATGACATTTCATTGCCTGCACAAGCTAACTGCAAGGACGTAGCGCCATCTACTGGCCTGTCTGCAGAAACCTGTCAGCTGTACCTCAAAGGGTACTTGCAAAGCAATACAGAATGGATATGTGTTACCTGCCATCATAGTAGAATGATGTGTACATTAATCAGTTTATTTTTTAAAAGTTAACTAATTTTACACAGCTGATAACCCTTCTAAATATCTTGGTATCTCTGCATATATAATCGTCCACTCTTGGATAACAGGCAAGAGGTTTTAGTAAGCTAGACATGCTGTCAGTACAGTGGCGTGCACAATGCTATCCATTTACTACCGCTATAGATTGACCATTTCAAATTACCTGTAAATAGATGCACTCAGGCAGTTCAGGGTGGCAGTGCTGTAGACCGAGGTCTCGTAGGGTTTCACGATCGCCATGGAGAGCAGCTCCAGAGATTCCAGAGTCTCCTCAATGTCATCCGAACAGTTTTCATAACAGGTCTGGATCCGGATCTCGGGACCTCGTCCGAAGGAAGCATTCCCGAGAAGTCCCCCCAGTTTGAGCTTCATCAGCCCGCAGGGAGCCGTCTCCTCCATCCCGGTAAGTGCAGGAACCATCCTGACGTAGCAGAATCCAACCTTCTTCCTTTCCCCGGTTCCTCCACACCTGTCGCAAGGCTGCCAGTCCCCCCACAGAGTGAAGATCTCAGCCTGGGTGCCGTTTTCCAGATCCACCGTGACGTTCTTCAGGGTCTCCTGCTCCAGATCGGCGTGGGACACATGGAGGTCGGTGGCATCTTGGAAATCCACCTCGTAGCGGGCCAAGGTCTTGTTCCCGCGTTGGCAGAAGTAGACCCCCGAATCTTCGACCCTTGCTGCTTTGATCACCAGCTCCTCCGAGATGATTTGGACCCTGGACTGGAGGTCCACCAAGAAGGGATCGCCGAGCTTTTCGTCGATGCCTTTGAGGGTCGCGATGGTCTCGGCCAGGCTGTGGTTCCTGGAGCTGAGGTTTTGATACTGCCAGAAAACATCAGAGTATTCCGAAGCGTTAGGGCAGACAAGGGAAGCAGGGCTGGAGGTCGCCAAGGCTAGCAAGCAAGGCCAGTCCGCACCACAGGCTAAAGGGATCTCCATCGAAGCACCGACCCTAAGGATTCCTGTTAATACAAGGCACACGAATACTGTTGCGTAGTTGTCCATTTTGTGAGTCAGTTAGGGTTTTAACATTGGTAGAAATGTTCCTGGTCCAGGTCTGTTTCCACTGTATTGACCTTATCTGGAATTTTGAGGTTGTTGCCAGCCCCTGATGATGGTCTGGTGTGGTTGCTAGGCTATGATGTCATAATGGGAGGGCAGTCAGACCTCATACTGTAAATCATAGTTTACAGCTAGATTAAAATGATTCATGTTTGTACTCATGTGTAGTCCTTATAAAAGCATAGGAGTTCGAGTCTGTTTATAAGTAGGTTGTCTGCCTTGTGATTTACAGGGTCTGTCCCTTTTTTGTGTTTTTTTTTCTACCATACATTTTCAACATATTTGCAAAGAGGATATTTTCTGATAGGTCCTGGCATAGTCCCTATTTAAAAAGCTATGATTCCCAAACTGCACTCCTCAGAGCAGTAACAAAATGACTATCGTGTCTGTGTGTACTGCAGATACAATGATTAGGAGTGATTTTCCTTCCAATTGGATTTTGACCTTGTCCTGCTTGTCACTTGGTGTAAATACAGTGCATTGTATGTAAGCTTTTTTTTTTTTAAATAGTGACATTGTTTCTCAAAGAAAAAAACAGCATGGTTTGGAAATTATGTAACGATACTGGCGATACAGGCAACTGCATTGTGATGTCATTTCATTCCGTTCATACCATATTGCAACGACATCATTATTTGGCAGAACAGTTTCCGTGGAGTTCGACGTGGGTGATGTCATAAGTTGCATCACAGTTGGAAGAACCGTACTTCACCAACCCGCTCCCAAAGGTGACGGGTCTAAACATTGTGCCCTTAACTGAAAGGGCCCAGTTTCATTATCTTCTAAAGAATGTAAAATACTGGCGCGATTCACGCAGGTTATTCAGATTTCACTACAGTAAAAGTAGGTCCCCAACAACTGATGCCCTTTCATTTTATAGACTGGGCCTGCAACGTCAGACAGCGTTCCAAGTGTCCTGGAAGCATTCGGACGCATTTCACAAGGATGACAATTTAAGAATTTGCTTATTAGTCCTGCTGATGTGTTTACCCCAGGGACACATGACCGTTGACCCCTTTATTAATACAATAAAAACAAGCTTTATTAATGAATACAATACACAGTTCAAAGGTAGCTGCGAAGAATTCAAAGCTGCTCTTCTTCTGTGATCTCAGTCGCTCCCTCCTCCTCTTCCTCTCACTACATTGTTTGCAGCTCTGTCTTGGTGTGTGAAACAAGGGGTTCTTCTGTTGTGCTTGCAGGGGGTAGCTGTTGGAAGGTCACATCCTTTCCCAGGCTGACCTCACTGTGCACGGCCTCAGCCAGCCTCGGGCGCACCCTCCTGTAAGGCTTCTTGACGCTGGAGTCCTTGGAAAGCTTCATCACAGTAACGACCAGCAGGAAGACCGCTAAAGCCACAACCAGGTATTTGATCATGAGGTAGCCTCGTCTCACTTCTGGGGGATCAATGGGCTTGAGGGTGTGGAGCTCCACTGTGAAGACCCCGGTCATAGATCGGTTAGCGTAGCAGCGGTACAGGCCAGCATCACTGGGGAAGGCGTGGCTTATCCCATACACGGCGCCCCCTGTCTGGTTGTCCAGGGAGTGCCGGCCGTTTGCTTTCAGCAGATCCAACCGGGTTGTGAGGTTGTCATCCTTCTGCCAACAGACTGGGCTTGCGAGAGAGGAAAGGGAATTTCAAACAACGGCACGTTTTAAAGCAATTAAAAAGACAATTTGAAGCTACTTACTCTTTAATTATTTATTTATTTTTTACTACGTTAACCTCAGAATTCATGATTTACTGCTGGTTTAACAGATCCTGATTGGGCAGCCTTAACTAAATTAACATCAGGTCATCGGATTAATGCTAATCAGGGTCTGTGAAACCAGCTGTGAGAGTGAAGTTTTGAGCATTTCATCTGTGGAAGCAAGCTATTCTGAAGGTTCTGCATCAATCAAGAATTTTAGGATTGATTAATTATATAAAATATACCAATATTATAAAATAGATATGTTATTAAACATCATATAATCAAAGAAACTGCAAAATGATATTGCAAAAAGTCTACTAGAAGCCATAATAGTAGTACAGTAGTATTTCATGTTAGATTTCAAAATACTTTTGTTGAGTATATGGGAAAACTACAAAGCAGCAGTATGAAATTCAATATGTCAACATAACATTATTCAGCAGGTTTCGTTCGACTTTAGTAAGCTAAACTAGTTCATTCTCTAAGGCGATGATGCAAAACTTTTGGCCACAGCTGTAGTACAGTATGTTACATGGGAGCTCTCTTACTTGTAAATGGAAGCTCTGGGACATTTCAGCTTGACTGGTTCGTTAAGTCGGGTCAGGTAGGTGTCCAGGAGCAGAATGGGGGTCTCTTTGTTCTTCCCCAGGTCCTGTTCCTTCACACACTCCTCCATGCAGCTCTCTATCCTGAGCTCTGGGCCTCGCTTCATCAGTTCCCCCGTCTCCTCCAGCTTCAGCTTCATGAGACCACAGGGGAGCGGGGACTTGACCTTTGTGGAGCTGGTCAGCACACGAGCATAGCAGAACCCCACTCTCTTCCGCTCCCCCAAAGACCCACAGCGATCACAAGCCTGCCACTCGCTCCACTGAGTAAAGATCTCCAAACTCTTCCCATCCCCTAAATCCACAGTCGCGTTGTTGAGGGTCTCCTGTCTCAGATCTGCGTAGGACACGTGTAGCTTTAGGACGTCTTGGAAGTCTATCTCGTAATAGGCTAAGACTTTGTCCCCTTCTTGGCACAGGAACACCCCCAAATCGGAGACAAGCGGTTCCTTCAGCTTCAGGTCTTCCGCTATCAGTTTGGCCGTGAAGGCCAGGCGCCAGAGAGCAGGTTTCTGCTCGAGGTCCTTGACCGGTCCTTTGGTGTCAATGAAGGCCACAGATTTGCTGTACTTCTCCGTGAGGTTTAGATAATGCCAGGAGATGCGCTGGTGGTTTGGTGCATTGGGACAGTCGAGGAAGACAGGGTTGAGAGATATGAAGGCTGTTTCACAGGGGCGGTTGTCACGGCAAGACCAGGCTGTGTCTCCTTGAGCGTGAATACAGGGGGGACCGAGGGCAAGAAGCAGGAGATGAACTACAGAGAAGGGGGCAGTTGTGAACATCTTGTATCTATATTCCGTGTCTGTGTGTGTTTAATGGGTACAATGTGTTCAGTTCTATAGAATTTAGATGCTTCATAATATTCCAGAACTTTGTGTGGTTTCTTTCGGAAGATTGTATAGTGATGTCACAAAGCATTTGATTTAGGCATGGATTAAAGCGCTACATTTTTTTTTCTTTTAATTGCATGTAAAACATTATGCAACAAGTAATCTGTAAATGCACATGCTAGTAGTTTGTAGTCTCTCCTCCCTCCTCTCTGTCTCTCCCCCTCCCTTTCTCCTCTCCTCTCTCTCCCCCTCAATTTCAGATTTAAGCGAGTTGCTTGGTCTGGTATTGCCCTATTTTCATAGCACAGGTGAATAGAATATGCTCAGTTTATTTAGGGGATAATGGCAGTGCTGTAGCAGGTTACAAGGCAATAGTGGAATAGCGTCAGTATCTTCGCCTGATATAATCAGTGTAGTCCACTGAAAGGGCTTGAGTGTCCATGGAAACAGGTGTTATTAGTGTGATGTCAACCACGCTTTATTTGCCACAGTTATTGCTTAATTACAGAACAGCTGACCAATTATTATTATTATTTATTTCTTGGCAGACACCCTTATCCAGGGCGACTTAGTCGTAAACAAAAATACATTTCAAGATTAATATTAATATATATCCCGGCTTAATATCTAGTATTGGTATTCAGCCACCCAAATCTACTCAAGGCTTTGTAAATGCATAAAATATGAACCCAATTTATTCAGCGTTTGAGTGTGCACCAAAAATTGTGAGAAATATATACAAATATAAAAAAAAAAAAACATGACCCACACCAACTGTTGCTTACACTTTTAAAAAATAGAGTTTATGCTTCACATTACCAAAATCAATACAGATACATATTTTGCGTACATTGTGGTAGATTCTTCTTATTTACAACAATTTCAAATCTGATGCATAGTTAGTAAACTGTACATAATTGACATTTACAATAAAAAAAATGCAAAATGAAATGTCAATACAAGAGAATCTTGTCTTAAAAAAGGTTGCCAATATTTTTAAAAAGCCTATTTAAACCAAAAGCAATTATAAAAATAAAAAAAGAGGTATTATCTTAAAGCATTTCATTACACATGTAACTCATGGTTTAGGAAATCACATGAATGATTTTTACCAGCATTAACGTCTCACTTCAATCCTATTGGCTGCAAACAGGTCTGCTCATGAATGAGTTCCTGCTCTCAGCCAATCACAGGGTGTCTGAGAAGTCAGGCAATACAGGCTTAAGTGGCAATGTTGGTTGTCTCTCTGAATTCTCTAAGCCAGGGGTGTCAAACTCAGTTCCTGGAAGGCCGCAGTGTCTTCTGGCTTTCGTTCCACCCAAGCTCTCAATTACTTAATTGGTCTAATTATTAGATTACCTTGAAATCAAGTGCATTTTTAAAACCATCAACTGAAAAAGACCTTGAAAAATATTAAATATGTCAAATTCAACAAATAATTAGATCAATTATGTTAATTGAGATGTCAAGTTGGAATGAAAACCTCAAGGCCTGGAGTTTGACACCCCTGGTCTAAGCAAACAGGAGTGAATTCAGTTCATTTTGATTTGCAATGCAGAGAATAGAGGGGGCTTCAGCACCATTTAAAACAGAGCTTATCCTAATAGAGGAGACTGCCTGACTCGCTGGACACCAAGTCACATGTGAACTGTGTGCAATTACAGTAAATCAACTCATATACACCTGATTGTCGTAACTGCACAGTCAATAAGTATCTAAATATCGAAGGATCAAATTCTATTAATCTTTACTGACACAATGTTACCAACTAACTCCTGCTAAATTTAAATCTACATACAACTTATTTACAATGTATTCAATTATGGTAGTAAGGGTTCGATTGTGGTTTACACAGCAACAAATCCCACAGAGACAGCTCTGGGTTACATTGGGCAACAATGCTGTACAAAATGAGTGGCTCCAACCCATGGACTACTAATAACTATGCTATGGAGTCTAACAACAGTACAAATTTACAAAAATGAGTCATTTACACTAAAACACAGGTAACAGTAATAGTGTGGTAGCTAGCTTTGATTCATGCATGCAGTAAAAGGTTTGAGAATAAAAATTTCTCTTTTTTTTTTTTAATAGAAGCACAAGGAGGCTAAGCGACTTGCTCAGCGTGACACACAGTGAGTCAGTGGCTGAACTGGAAACCTCCTGGTAACAAGCCTCTTTCTTTAACCACCAACTCTCCTCACTCACACAAAATGAGCGGTTAATTGAACTATCCACCTTCTGCAATACAAACTGCATTCCCATTCCTGTTGCACCCCATACAAAACCTACAAGGCCATACCAACATGATCCCCTGAGAACGTCCAATCTGCATTTGTTTTCCGGCTGTTTGAATCAACTGATATGCCTCTAGGTCGTTTTATTTATTTGTTTCGAATCAGAGCAAGTTTTATGAATATAAAAATTGCCAACTGCCAATCCTAACAAAACACATTTTCAGATTTGACCCATCTGATTCAATTGTTGGAATGCACACATGGGGTAATTGGTCTGGTTATAAAATGCAACAACTATTACATTAAATGTAGCCCAGTATAGAAACAGTTCATCTAATGCCTTCAGTGACTTTTTATAGTTGCACTTATTAAATGTGTTTACAATATTTTAAGAAAAATCACACACTAGAGGCAGTGGATGAACAGGATGCTTTACAGACAGTGATTTGTCTGTGTGCACATACAGCGAAAACGATGAAACTAACATTAGAAAAAGAAATGTTTTACTCTAAAAAGACACCCCAAACAGCTATTGGAAAAAGAAAAAAAAAACATTCCTTGACGAATATGTTTATTACAGTACTGATTTACCAGTAGCCGGAAGTTGAAGCCTTGTGTTGAACGCTGATTAATCAGGATTTGTTTGGCCTCATTTCTCAGCAAAGGGAAGCATTCAGTAAGAATTAAAAGGAGGGGGTTCCAGAACACACAAGACATTCCGCTCTCAGACCACCAGGCTCTCCCGACTCACAGCTCCATTCTGAAACATAAGAGATGGAAGCATTTTTAAACGTCCGATTACTTTGCAATTATTAGAGTCATCTTGTAAATCGGGCCCCCCCCTGTCCAAACAGTGAATGGAAACCATACACATGCGTCAGTCTCTTAATAGCTGGTGTGGAAAAACTCAAAACACGCCAAGTCTTTATTCTGTTTCCCTGGAGGCTTTTACAAAAACTACTACCAAAACTATGGGAATGCTTAACACTTTAAGCATGTAGCTTCACATTTTAAATTGACATTTTCCTAACAATTATGTTGTTTGCCATGATTGAGTTACTGGCCCTGTTACTCCAAGATCAGCATTCAGAGGAAATATTGAATGCAACAGAACCCAGAACTCGTAATGAAAATAAATCATAAAAAATAGTAAAATTACATTTGAAGCCGTGTGCCAAGTGATGGATCAACGTCAGAGTTACTGGAAAAGCCTCAAGGATAGCGGCCACACAATTCCAATGTAATCCGAGCGTTGGATTCTGAATTTCATTATGGTCTGTTTACAAAGCAATAGAAGCCATCCAAGTGTATGGCTATACAAAAATAGTGTCTCTATAAAATATCTACCTGTGGCGTATTTAAAACTACAAACTTTATTAGGAAACAAATAATGGTATAGATAAAGTAGCCCAAGACAATACTTCAAGTTTAGCAGAGCGAGAACAAGAGGACATAAATGGAAGCTGTGTAAAAAGTTTAGAACCGAAGGTAGGAAGCACTTTTCTTTAACACAGTTATAAATGCATGAGTTCCCCCCCACAGTAGGGTAGAAAAGGTGTACCAACAAGGGATGAGCCTTGCTGGGTCAAAACAGCCTTTTCTCATTCCCAAACGTTCTAATAACACATCCGATGTGTAGAGTTTGTTACCTTGCGCAGGTTGCCCTTGCCCCTGCCTTTAGAGGAGGCGAGAGACTCCGTGTCAGTGTATAGCGGGGGTGGGGGCGTGGGGAAGCCGTCGTCCGAGTTCCTGCGCCGGTCCCTCCTGTTTCCTCCGGAGCGGTACGTGGCGTCGCTGGCGCTGTCCAGGTTGTCGCGGCTGCCCGAGCGGGGCTGGTTCTGCAGCTGCTTCCTCCTCAGCGCCTCCTCCAGGAAGCCGTCATCGTAGCCTCCGCGGGGAGGGGGGCTGCCGCGTCTCTCGAGGTCTCGCAGGTCGTCACGGCTACGGCTCCGCCTCTCGTAGGGATCCCCTCGGCGACGGTCGTCAGGGGAGTAGTCACGCCTCCACCGATCGTCACGGTCAACACCAGAGCTGGACAAAACAATTGACTGTTTATTCCAGAATGCAACTTGGTTTGTAAAGTGACTATAAAGTGACGCCTTTATCCAGGGTGACTTACAATTGTTACAAGATATCACATTATTTTTTACATACAATTATATTTATATTTATATATATATATATATATATATATTTTTTTTTTTTTTTTTTACATACAATTACCCATTTATACATTTGGGTTTTTTACTGGAGCAATCTAGGTAAAGTACCTTGCTCAAGGGTACAGCAGCAATGTCCCCCACCTGGGATTGAACCCACGACCCTCTGGTCAAGAGTCCAGAGCCCTAACCACTACTCCACACTGCTGCCCCGAGCCCTAACCACTACTCCACACTGCCACTGTTAAGAAGCTAGTTGATTTTTTTTTTTCAGTTTTCTTTAGTCTATTATAGAAAGTGCTGTATGTTTGTTTGACAGACTGTGACCCAATTTCAAATTGCAGGGAATAGGATTCCACCTGAACACCTTTATTTCCTAAATCAAGTACACAGAATCAGCCTCAGATTAACACTAGCTGATCCAGATACTCTCAACTTGTGAAACGCGGAGTGCGTTTACCGGATGCGCCACTCGGGAGCCCCACACCACAAACTAATTAATTAGTACATTTTGCAACCGATGAGCATTAAGAGTCAACCAGAGGAAGCTAGAACGGAACGGAAGTATGAAACTTTGCCACTCACTTGCCACGCCCCCCTCTGTCAGGCCCTCCCCTGTAGTGGTCGTCACGGTAACTGCGGTCCAGGTCATCAAGGTCGTCCATGGAGCGAGCCCGTCCCCGGCTGGGAATATAATCTCTGCCCCTCCCTCCACGGCTGCTGGCATCGTCGCGGTAACGGGGGTCAGCGTGGCGCGAGACGCTGCTCACCACGCTCATGTTCTCGTCCACGTCCATGATGGGCATCATCGCCTGGTTGCGCACCCGGCCCATCCCGTCGCGCATGTTGGCGCGAGGGTCCGCGGGCTCGTGAAGAGAGCTCACCTCGCTCATTCCCGTCACTAGAAAAATGATTTAAAAAACAAAAAAAGCATGTCAGTAACATCCAACACCATAGCTGTAACTATCAAATCAGCATGAAAATATAAAAATTAGATTATGACCTACATCCACTGTATGCAGGGACGGAGATAAGACTCCCATTGCATAGCAGTTTGACCCAGTCCTGGTTTTACTACAAGTTTAATAAGACACACCTGAGCTTGTTACCTTTACACACTGGGGCTGATCAAGCTCGTATTGAAACCTGGAATGAAACTGCTATGCAATAGGAGCCTTATTTACATCCGTTGTACGCTAGTAGAATTTATTTAAGTAGGATATTGGCATGGGCAAGCATTTGAGTAGCTCTATTTAGATTTAAAAAAATGAAAGTTTGGCATATGAATCTACATGTTGTATGTTGGGGATATGCCCCAAAACGTAGAACTTCAAGGTCAGCTCACGCACACAATCATTTTATCCACTGTGCTTCTATGAAAGCATTCCAAATTCATTTTTACACCAAAAAGGGTCCATTCCATCATTAAGCATTCTGTGCTCTATTTTAAATGGAACACCGCCCCCCCCCCAAAAGAAAACTAAAACCTGCTTTTTGAAAGCTGTTTTGTTTACATTAAAAGGATGCTTAAACTGACACCAACTTTATTTACCATAAAATATAAATTGAGGACCATGTGTGTGTGTATTATATAAATAAACTTGAAATTCATGGACTTCACTATGACTTGCGTACCTTCAAGGTAGCATGTGTTTAACAGTGGAGTTACTTGAAGGTTTTTTTGCTTATTTAAATATACAAGACGTACATTTCTCATATTTTCCATTGGCATCGCCAGGGCGAGTGGGGTCAAAGTTAGCCAGCTCCTTTTCCATGTAGTAAAGGACCCTCATTGAGTCGTCTACCTGGTTTGCCTGAATTCGATACCCACTGCGCACTGAAATGTTAGGAAGCAAAATACAGTAAGTGTAAAATATTACTACAATACAAATGGGAAACGCTAGACCTGAAACGGTTAACAATAGGTTCAAAAGAGTGGTGGGTGTAGAGCATTTACGCTCCCTTTCAAAATAAAAAAACTATCTATTTGTTTAAATTCACTGTAGTTTCAAAGTATTTAAATGGTGCCAGGGTTTCTATTACCCTTTTGTAAAGTCTATAGTGTTCACTGCCCCTCTGCTCCAAGACCACGTACTCCACTAAAGATTTTAATTCTTAATTATTTCAGTTTATTCTTTCACTAAATGAAGTGTGCCCAATTCTTTAACCCGATAGCATGACCAAGCCAACTGCCTCAGGAGCTCTACAGTGGATGGTGGCCCACGAAGGACTAAAGGACAGCCCTGCAGGTTGTCTGAGCTCTACTGGTGCCTCACAAATGAGCAGGAAGCGCCAGTTTTGCCTCCTTAACGCACAGGGGTGACAGAGGATCCAAACCCACGCTTGATTTGCTGCACCCTGCACATGACACAGCCCTGCCTTTACCAGGTGGGGTCAAAATAAACTGGGCTACAAATATGATGTACAGAATATTACAAGAAAGCAGCGAAAAGTGAAAGGAACCCCACCACCATTTCTCCCCCTCTCACATGGAACACATTAAACAAAACAGATTAACTTTTTTGTAGAACAAGTAAATCCATCTTTAATTCTTTCAGCGCCGAGTGATATTATAGAGAAAGATCAGCATAGGACAACTACTTAGATCGTTTCAGTGTCTTGTACTGATCAAAGTAAATAAAATGCAGACAGATTATTACGTTATTAAAAGGAGTTTGTGTGGAGTTCTTTCCTAAAGCTATATTACAGGTCTCCGGTGCTGAAATGCTATGTTTTAACTCTCAAGAGCTGCAACTTCTCAGCTTACCAGAATTCGCACCATCTTGGTCATGCAAGAGAGGTACCTGGGAGTGATGTCCAACTGAATTAAAAAAAAAAAAAAAAAACAATGTAAAACAAAACTGCATTTTTCAAACCACACAGATTCATAGTAACCCTGTTCAATGCATACACCCCCTGTATGCAGCTGAAGTTGAATTAAAATTGGATTGGCGGCATAGAGGACCTAGCGGTCATGGGGTTAGCAAAGGAGTTTTAAATACCATGCTAAAGCATATTAAAATGATTTTAAAAGTAAAAAATGTGTGACATACAGACGGACAAGTGAACAGACAGACGACCCATTTACCCTCAGAATGTCACTCTCTAACTTAAGCGACATGATCATCACAACTGGATAAGCGTTTCTCCAGATGTGGCACCCTTCACAGGTGTCACCGCCTGCCAGGGGAGGAAAACCGAGACCTACTTACCCGAGCTGGCTCCATCGTAGTCTGGCATGTACCCGTTGCGACTGGGAACGATGGGCACCATGGGATATGCAGAACCCACGGGCACCATGTGGGTCTGGCCGGGGTGGGAGTAGTTGCTGGCAGCATACACGCTGGGCGCGTACATACTGGGCACCCCCGATGTGACGGCTTTCCCAGCTTCATACACTGCGGAGGAAACCGGAGGGTGGGAGCGATCAGACCAGAGTGGTGAAAGGGCACGGCAGTGTCCGTATTTAAATGCAAGTTTGTGAACCCAACGAAACCTGAAACTGGATTAGGTTTTAAAAGTCGGGTTTCAGGATTAAAAAGGAGGAATCTGATACAGGTATGTCATATCATAATTATCTTAAGGTAAAAAAAAAAAAAAATCGAGAAATTTTCTTGATTGGGTTCACTTTGTATATTTTAGGTTTGCCAAGGCTTATCTTCAACCCAAGCAATATAAAAGAACTCAAAACTTTTTTTTTTTTTGCGATAATCAATTGTTGTAACCCCCAAAACAGCGCCTGTATTGCATTAGTGACCAAGGCTGGGGTCAACTTCAATTCCCTTTTAAATCAATTCCAAATCCGATCCCTTCATTTGGGATTAGAATGGATTAAAAAGGAATAGGGATTTGGAAATGGAAATAGATTTTAAAAAAAATAATTGGGGGGGGGGGGGGAAGGAATTGACCCCCACCCTGTTCGTGACTTCATACGCCCCCTGCAGGGAGCTGGCTGTACTCACGGGCTCTGGGGCAGCAGCAGCGCTCGGGGCAGCAGGGGCAGCTGACGTAGCAGCAGCAGGTGTGGGGGCAGCACTGGCACCAGCAGATCCCAATCAGCATCAACAGCAAGAGGAACCCCATGATCACCAACACCACCAGCAGCCAGTCTGCAAGGGAGAGGAGAGAGACAGAGTCAACACGCTGGTACAGGTGAGAGGGAGAGGAGAGAGGCAGAGTCAACACGCTGGTACAGGTGAGAGGGAGAGGAGAGAGGCAGAATCAACACGCTGGTACAGGTGAGAGGGAGAGGAGAGAGGCAGAGTCAACACGCTGGTACAGGTGAGAGGGAGAGGAGAGAAGCAGAATCAACACGCTGGAACAGGTGAGAGGGAGAGGAGAGAGGCAGAGTCAACACGCTGGAACAGGTGAGAGGGAGAGGAGAGAGGCAGAGTCAACACGCTGGTACAGGTAAGAGGGAGAGGAGAATCCCACAGCGAGTCCCTGTTTATATACATAAAATGTTTTGTATATTTTGAATTGGAGTTTGGCAGGGCTGAGATTGAAAATCCCATCCCTGTGGAAGTAAGTGTGGAATGTGGCCATTGATTGCCAATTTGGGGATGGTAAGAGTGGGAGCAGTAAGTTGTGCTCCCTGCCTCTGCCCCGTGACAGCACAGCTTGGGTGCAGTTTTGTTTGTTTAATTGTTAATTATTTATTTTTTTTACTTTGTTTTACTGTGTCTGCTGGCCAGCCATGACGGCAACGCTACTGAACCACAGCCAGCCAATCTGACTAGCACGTTAGTCCTGCTCTAGCAATACCCAACGCTCCACAAGCTAGACCTGAACTTTCACCTTCCATCTGGTCAGGAAGGCCATTGTAAGTGTTTTACTTAGTCATCTGATAGCCTCACCAAGCCGAAAACAATATTCTGTCTGAACTAATGACAAGCGCCACTCTCTCTTCGAAGATTTGTTATTCCAACATTTACAAAAACCCTGCGACTGTTGTAGCGTTGTTTTTGTGTATACGTCTGTAGACCTCTGGCACACACTGGTATACTAGACGGCCGATCACAAATTTCTATCCTGGACAAAAAACTATTCAGATTGTATTGTCCACTTGGGGGAGCAGTCTCCTCGGTTACTGTAGTTAACTGTACATTAAAACAAAGGCTGCAAAACTATTTAAGTGTAAATGATTATGGTAGTTTAGCACTTGCATCATTCATTCAGATATATCCGCATACTGTTTAAAAATGTAACTGCCATCTTATCATTAGAACTCCACCCAACAGATGAGTAGAACTTTGGTCCAGTCAGTGGAGACTAACTTACTGGCATGCACACCTTCTAATCTAATGGTTTTATTTACCATAACTGCTATTAAGTGGGGTGGAAATTTTAATCAATTAAAATCTGGCGCTCACTCACTTTATAGTCTGGCATTTTTTAGTACAGTCATAACAAGTGCAACAGCCAAGAATTACAAAGGCTTTAAAAAAAAAAAAAACACAAAACACAAAACAGAACATGTACAGACAGACTTATTCTCCCTACCCTGCTTTCACTTTAGCTCTAGTAGCCCATATTTCCCGTCAATACTATAAATCAAAAACTGAATTTCTAGAACAGGACCCCAGCAGAGTTTTACATTTGTTTTCCATGCTGCACATAGGAAACAATGTTGGAGCGAGGAAATGAGAGAACAGAGAGGAAGCCATCTAGTAATTTAGTGCTGTGGCAGGACACGTGAAAACCCAAAACAATGGATTTGCTATTGAAGAAAACCTTGGTGATTAACCCATTAAGCCTGACTCTTACAGAAACCCCTGTTTTCTATTCCTGCTTTTTGCGGTCTAACACCCCTCCACTCTATGTAAACACTGCCGCTACCAGAACACATAAGGGCTCAGTACCTTCCACACCCACTATCTCAATGCCTGGCAACAGATCTGTGGAGTTTGACATCCTCCCTAAGGACAGAAAGAGAAAAACCCATAGTTATCAACGAGGTTCCGGCCAAAAGAAAAAACTAGATGGCTTCTCCGAAGAGAAAAAAAAACTACAGAAAGTCTGGAGGATTGAGGGCTAAGAAAGTCTCATTACAGGTTCACTGCAACACACTGCCTGTAAAAGACAGTGTTGATTTGTCAAACAACGGCTCTCAAAGCCAGGCTTAACCACTGCACACAAAAAAGCCAAGTTTGTTTCAAGAACATTTGCAAGGGTCAGCAACTAAGATATACTGAAAGTAATTAATTCAATGAAACGGGAAGATATTGAAAAAGCCTTCTAGTTGAACCATTGAATT
This sequence comes from Acipenser ruthenus, assembly GCF_902713425.1. Lineage (NCBI taxonomy): Eukaryota > Metazoa > Chordata > Actinopteri > Acipenseriformes > Acipenseridae > Acipenser > Acipenser ruthenus. The sequence goes on along the minus strand of NC_081226.1, from coordinate 1,053,003 downwards.
TGTTTCTTTCAGTGTTTAAGGTTCTGAATCTGTAACAATGCTGGTTAGGTTTTGATGTTCAAATGGGGGCACACACACTAGTTCAAGACCTCCACGGACATACACAGCCTATGCAATAAGATACAAAGATAGTATACCATTACTCTGATGTGATCTAACCGGGACATCATGTTCAATAAGGAGAACATTCAAGCTAACCCAAAGATACAACCATCATTGGCATAACCAAATTATCTACAAGATTCTGAAAGCATGTGTATCTTAATTTGTAATACAATCATGAGTGGTTATACTGAAAACACAAGTATTGCATACAGACCAGCATTTGCAATACCGAAAAACCACCATTACCCAAAGTTTTAGGAACATGGGATGTTTCTAAAAAACAAAAAAAATCGGAGAGAGAGAGAGAGAGAGAGACACGTCTGTTCTTTTGTGTTCTCTAATGTAGGCCTTCTCAAACTCAGCCCTTAATCGAACTGATAATTTGCTTAATTAGACCTTTTTAGTTGTTTTCAGCTATTAGACATTTGCGGATTTCAAGTTAGCTATAACATTTTAAGTAACTTGAACTCTGCAACTGTTTAAGAGCTGATAACAATTAAAAAGGTCTAATTAAGCAAATTACCAGTTCAATGAAGGGTTTAGAGAGAGAAAGAGAGGAGAGAGAGAGAGAGTGAGAGAGAGAGAGAGAGAGAGGAGAGATCAAAGGTAAATTAGATTTTATCATCGTTTAAGAACCCTTGACTAAGTGACAAGTTGCTATAAAAGGCTTTAGGTCTTGCATCACAATACACACCATGCAAGGAAGAAATTCATTGGTACAGAATTAAGTTTCCTCTCCAACTGTATATAACCACAGACCAAGAGGTAAGCTGAGACCTCCAGAAATTACTGTTCTGGTATCTTCAAAAAACTCATGTGCAACAGCCAAGAATTACCTAAGCTTTCAAAACACACACCCACACGCTTATTTTCGGTATACTGTTCTCACTTTGGCTCTAATAGACCTTATTTCCTGTCATCACTATAAAATTCAATTCTTAAACTGAATTACAGGCATGAATTACCAGATTTGCTATATTTCTCACATCTCAATTACTCATTAATAAAGCAGATAACAAGAAGGAATGAATAAATTAAACGCTCGCGTGGTCACACAATGGGTGTTAGAGGAAGCGCGGAGAACTGTGCCAGCTTTCTGCGGTGAAGAAAACAGACTGCTTAAACATGCTGAATTGTTAAAAAGCACTTACCTTGTCTTCTTCTAAACCACATCTCACCCAGCCCCCTTCACTTCAATCTTATTTCATTTTTGTGTCCCTCGCATACATAGTGGGGATCTTAATGGTTGAGCAGGGGTGCACCACTGGGGTCATTGAGATTTGGGTCCCTCCTTTTGACCAATATCCTAAATCACTTAACCACTTTAACCTCCTCCCAAGTCTTAATCAGTTAACTCATTAATGATACAAACTACAAAATCCAGGGAGGACCGGATTTCTGCACCCCTTGGTTGATAGTTTAACTATATGAAGTCTGCAGCATAATGCTGTGTTTTAATATTAACCTTGCAAAAATAAAAGGGTGCATTTAAAGGATCCAAGTGAAAAATCTTCACATACCCAGGACTATGAGTTCTGTGAAGTCCTCGCTGTTTCCCGTCAGATCTTGAGCAGACACGACTGAACAGTAATAAACTCCACCATCACCCCAGGCAGTCTGATCAAGACTCAGATCAGCATCTAAATAAAAAATAAATTAAGAGCAGGCAGGCACATTACAACAGGTTGTACAGCGATGGTTTTGTGGCACGGGGATATAGCTGGGGCATGAACTTCAACGTTTGATAAAAACACAAAAAGAATTAATAAATTAAATTCAGAAATACTTGGGTTCAATTACTTCTTCAATGAAGACATGGAAAAAAGACAGAGAGGAAACATTTGTCACTGAACATACGTTTTAGTATTTCCAAATTCAGCGGTTAATAGTTTGCTTAATAAATTCCATGACTCAGTCCATTAGTCAGTGAAAAAGGCTGTCATTGATTAAGATTCTGAGTTTGTATAAGCGTCGCTCAGTCCCTCGAAACAATACTCAGTGGCAGACCAACATGCATGCTGACAGAGGCGTTAGCCTAAATGTTGTACCTCCTTGCACTACTATTAATGTCATTGATATAACTTGTTGCATCCTAGTTCATGTTGCATTTTAGGAGTATTATTTGCACTTACAGTAAACCACTAAATTAAATATTAATCTTGCATTGTGACCCTGTACCGCCCTGTATGTCGCCTTGGATAAAGACGTCTGCCAAAATAAATTGTAATAATAATAATAATAATAATAATAATAATAATAATAATAATAATAATAATAATAATAATAAAGAGCTTGTCGTTTGCACACCCCCTGTGATGGTGATCCTGCGACCCTGGTACATCTCCCCCAGGGTGACGCTGCTACCCTGCTTGGACGCCACGATGCGGATCGTGCGCCCGCTGTCCGCGCACTCCGTGTTGGGGTTGTAGTTGGGGTTGGAGTTGGCGATCTGGTTGGTGACGCTGTTGGGGTTGAGGGCCGCGCTCACAGGGTCCTGACAGAAGGATTTGTACCGCCACGTGATGGTGGGGGGCTGGGTGGCTGTGGTCTGGTAGTTGCATCTCAATACCACGGGCTGGAACAAGATGGTCACATATTTCTTTTGAGGGCAGGTCACCGATATCCCCAGAGATGACCCTGTATGTGAAAGAGAATAAATAAATACAGAACTGTGAACTATTCAGACAGTAAAGGCCGCTACACACCAGATGCGTCAAGAGAACCTATACTTTCAACAAGTACAGCGTTCACCCACAGATGACGCAGGGACAACACTGGAGCGACACAAAATAAATAGGACAGAATCATCTACACACCATTTTCACATGTATAGTTACAGCATTACAGTTCAGTTCTCAAGCTGTAGTATTCCTTGAGTGTGTTTTTTTTTGTTTTGTTTTAATAGAATCTCAAACACCTACAAAATTGAGCTTTATCATCACTGTGGGTTGGAAAACAAGAACAGTAGCAATTTTAAGCTTTAGTTTATTTTATATTGAGGTGTCATAAAAGCACCACGAAGCGCTATATTTGCAGAATTAAGTTACATTTAGACGTAACTTTTGCGCTTTACAAAATTTGAGCGAGTAAATCATATCAATACAGTTACATAATTAAAATCGGGAGACGCCAGTTAAATTAATTTATTTTTATTTTTTTTACAAAAGTAGCCTGGCCTCAAATGAGAACAATGGCACCTAATGGGTTAACAAGCAATTTCCTCAACTGTCTCGGTGCTTCCATGAACCACTTATTTTGCATACAAAGGAGCTGTGTGAAGGCGGAACTAAAACGCATCTTTAACCGAATCCTTCCCCGTGTGGGACTTACCTAAACAAAGTATCATTCTGAGGCTGGTTTTAAAGTTCGCAGAATTACGTCAATGATGTACCGGTTCAATAACGGTGCCTCTTTACGCCCCTTGAGCTGAAATGACTTCTTAGAAAATCCAGTTAAGTTGTAGCACTCTTCCGCACTGTGCTTAAAATAGTCATAGTAACTTTTTTACTCAGCACGCAACACGGGAATTACAAGTGGTGGCGACACTGCACTATACAGTAAAGTGTTTTACTAATACTAGGCTATTATTGACCCACATTAATTGAAAGTCGAGTGCAGTTGCCTTTTACCAACAGCTCTTCGGGTCAGGCCCATCGAGAGGGCGGGGGGAAGGGGACATTTCCCCGGCGCCCAACGCCCCGAAGGGGGGCCCTGATGAAGGGGGAATTTTTTAGCCCTGCTCAAGACCCTTGGCGTTCCCACCACCACATTAAAAAGAAAAACTCCAGTATGTGCTTCTGTGGTGTAATGACTGTGTATCCAGGCGCTGTCAGGTGTTTCACACAATGATTTGAACTTTAGCATTTCATATTTTACTACACCAAAAAGCTGAAAAAAAAGGCATAGAAATTTTATGTATTTTTAAAGACTTTTAAAAACTTTAAAAGAACCCTAAAGTTGCACAATATATACAATGAATTATTATTTTATTAAGATATATAATTTGCTCAAAACAACGTGTTGCAGCAGTTTGTTAGAAAAAATTGTATCGTGTAAAATAATGTACTTTCTTCAGCTGGTGGTAAAAACAATTAGTGAATGATCCGTTATATTGCTTAAAATACAATATTAGTTAAGAGCAGAGTGGTTTATTTTTGGCACGGGATAAATAAAATAGTGTACAGCAACAACATTAAAATGTAGTTTATGCTAAAAACGTATGTTATTTGATGTTAAGTAAGCTTCCGATTAATGACTATTACACGTGGAGTTTGTACAAAAAATATTCATTTACCTAAAAAAAAAAGTTGGAATACTTTAAATAACTTAAACAGAACTACTTTGAGAGAGTAAACTATCCTGCTGCAGATTTTAATTGAGATATTGAAACTTCTACGCGTCGTTGACAGTTTCCTTCAAACCCATTATCAAAATACTGTATCGATTGTGTTTCCTTAGTAGTTGGCCGTCTATGCCAGATAAGAAACAGACATCAGTAAAATAAATAAATAAATAAATAAATAAATAAATAAATAAATAAATAAATAAAGGGGGTAAATGTGAAATAAACATTAAAGTAGACAAAGATTCGTGTTCCAAAACAATTTTGTAAACAGGAATGGATCGTTTTTTGACAATATTATTATTATTATTTTTTATTTCTTAGCAGACGCCCTTATCCAGGGCGACTTACAATTGTTACAAGATATCACATTACTTTTTACATACAATTACCCATTTATACAGTTGGGTTTTTACTGGAGCAATCTAGGTAAAGTACCTTGCTCAAGGATACAGCAGCAGTGTCCTCTACCAGGGATTGAACCCACGACCCTCCGGTCAAGAGTCCAGAGCCCTAACCACTACTCCACACTGCTGCCCCTATGCTGACAATATGATAGTATAAGGGGAACTGGCAAATGATTTTAACACAATGGTGCTTTGTGTCGAACAGGTACCGTGCGTATGAAATCACTGTACAAATTTAAACCCACCTTCGCCGTTTCTCAAGTTACACTCGACCCTTCCCCCGCCATTGTATACCAATCCGAAACTAGCCTGCTACTCGCTACAGCAGCTCAGACAACGGTGTTGTAAGACAACACCAATTAAAAGTGATTAGCCACTTCGCTGTCTAACAACATTAAATTGCAGTAAACAAACGACGCGTCATATTAATGGTAGAGAAAGAAAAAAAGGTAATTGTACGTGAAGCGGCCACATTGGAAACAAACAGGCGGTCAAACAAACTGTACTTCCTTATTTTAAAAAGGGAGTGTAGCCCTTAAACCTTACAACACATTATATCCGCTCACCACTGTCAATGCAAGACAAAATGGAACCGCCAAGTTAAAACGCATTTTCAGATCCAAGTCCTGGTTGGAAGGAAGAGAGAAGGCCAGATGGATGTGATGTAGTCTACATTATTTTTTTGTAATAAAATGATTTTTAAAAAGTAACGAAGTTTAAAATAAATAAATAAATAAATAAATAAATAAATAAATAAAGGCAGGCTACAGCAACGTCAAAGGTGCAATTGTTTCCCTTTGTGTGTGTGTGTGTGTGTATATATATATATATATATATATATATATATATATATATATATATATATATATAGACAGAGAGAGAGAGATTATTTAGTTATAGTACAATTACAGCCTCCCCATTTCGAATACCTCACCTGCTTGGAAATAAACAACAAAAAACGAGTTATCGTTACTGTAAGCCGTGAAGGCTACCTACTTTAGGCCTAGTATTGCGAATCTTGTTTGTAAACGCCTTTCCCAGATTATTAGAATTATGTTAGTCTGTTAGCCCGCCATCTCTATTTATATATCCAGTTTAATTTAAATAGGGTAAACCTCTGGGAAATGCATGTCGAAGTTTACACGGGATCACCTTTCATGTTTACCTTTGCAGGGCTGAAAAATAAATAAAGAAATCCATATGCGGCCTATCTTACCTGGAAATGAAACAATACACATATTCAAATGCGTTTAAAAAAAATACTTTTGAGCAGAAAAGATTAAAAACAATGCGTTATTTTTGTACAATATTTTAAATTTTAAATACAACACGTTTGTTTTTTTAAGCACCTTTATATATATATATATATATATATATATTTTAAAAAAAACGTACCTATTAAAAGGGGCATCAGTAACAGGACCCTCAAGATCATGTTTGTATCTCAGTTCTCTTCTCAGTAAATGTAGTGTGACTGACAAAATCCAGTAAGTGAAAAGCTACTTTGTTTGAATAGGAATCCTGTCTCCCATTGCAATAGTTTCGACGAGGTGAATGATTCACAAAACAAACAGAGAACAAGGGCAACAGTGGTACGAACGAGTCAAGGAAAGGGGGGATTCCTGTAGTTTAACCATGCCATTGAAACTTGGCAAAGTTTAAAGAAAATTAAAAAAAAAATGCTGGGACACCTTGTATGCATTTAATACTCTGGTTCACTACATGTAGCACTTTGTTTTCTATATATTTTTTAATTTTAACAATTTTTATATGGGCAGGGCTACGCCGTTCTCCTCCCCAACTAGAGAGGATGGTATGACCCACACAGGTAAACCTGTAAGAAAGGGCGTGTCCATTTGAGAGTGCGTTGAAATTGAGAAGCGGCGGTGTGGGGGCGGGGGAGAGGATATAGGTTCATTTTTAAAGTGTTAAGTGTCAGGGGAATTCTTGTATTGGGAATTCTCAAATGACAACAGTCCAATGAGAATTCAATGAACGCCCTTGAGTTAGTAACTCTGGTTTTCAGCTGTCTGCTTAGGTGTGGCGCCCAGCACTATGATATCATACCTGTAAAAAGATAAGACAGGTCTCAACAGGAAGTTGTTATTGCGTGAGTGCGTTGCAAGGAGAGTGTGTACGAAGCCTCGTTGCAAACAACTTGTCTGAGCCTGGAGGCTGCGATTATTAACGCATGCAGTTGACAATGCTGTTAGTTGTTATAAAATTAGTGTTAAGTATCAGACATTCGGTGTTATGCGAAGGTCAACAAGAACTCAGGGCAGCAGTGTGGAGTAGTGGTTAGGGCGCTGGACTCTTGACCGGAGGGTCGTGGGTTCAATCCCAGGTGGGGGACACTGCTGCTGTACCCTTGAGCAAGATACTTTACCTAGATTGCTCCAGTAAAAACCCAACTGTATAAATGGGGAATTGTATGTAAAAATAATGTGATATATTGTAGCAATTGTAAGTCGCCCTGGGTAAGGTCGTCTAAGAAATAAGTAACTCGTCTTTCTCAGGGATGTGGCGTTTGTTTTATATATATATATATATATATGAATGACGGTTTGGAGAGCCAGGAGTATAGGTCTAACAAGTCAGGCTTCTATGAAAAACAGACGCTGAAGACACTTATTATTATTACATACTTGCCAACATTTGGAAACTGTTCAGTCCCCGGGTGGGGGCGTTCTTCTCTTTGTATAAGTTAGTGATCAGCGGGTGTGTCAGCCGCACGAAGAGCACAGAGTGTGGTTTTCAGTAACTCTACTGTGCAGAATAAATTATTTTAAATTACTAGGAAATAGACCATATAGAGACTGTTGGATGTATGTTAAACTTGAATTGTATGAGAAAGTGGGTGGGAACAAAAGTGACAACTAACTTCCTGTATCTCAGCATGCTGATCCTGCGAGACACACACTGGACTGCTGCAGACTGAGAAGGCACGAGAGGGTGGAGCTGCAGAACGCATACAAACAGAGCCTGCAAAACAACGGGGAACATTAATCACATCTGCACAAATACTACTATCGCAAATCACAGTGCATTTTATATACACACGCAACAAAGATGGCTGTAATCGGTAAGAAAACGAAATGTTTTAACGTCTTTTAATTTTTTTTTTAAATTCATTAGTTGGGTATTAAACAGCAAAGAGTGGAGTGGTGTTATAGTGTAATAGTTTGGTCGTATCTGCTTCTGTATGATTCCAGATCAAACCGGCCGGCTTTACAGAAGTTTACTTCCTCTTTTCCGTTACGCTATCTGCATCTTTATTCATATATAGTTAAACATTATATTAAAAAAAATTAAAAACCCACAGCGTTTCGTATCGCGACATCTTGGTGATGCAGCACAGATGAAATTCATGTTAAATATTCCCCAAATGTAGATTTAGCTTTATCTGCGCACCTTTACGGGAAACAAAAAAGCATCGACATTTGCTGGAGACTTTTCCCTGGAGTCGGTCCACATTTAAACGGCATTAAAAAATGATAACGGATTAGATGCATAGAAACTCAGTGAAACTTATTGTTATTATTGTTATTATTATTATTATTATTATTATTATTATTATTATTATTATTATTTACACAAAAGTGCACCTGAGTTCTGCTATGCGATGGAATTCTTTAGCACGAATTACTGGGTGTATCACAAACGCGGTCTTCATATCGAAACAATTACTGATAGTACTGTTATTTATCTGAAGATGCAGGTGCGGTTCTTTATCCATTCGTATACAAAACAGGTATATAGCGGTTCAGTAACGCATACCACTGCTCTAATAAAATATAAAATAGCCCTACCAAGGGTGCAACGAATGAAGGGGATTGTTCAAGTCGTGGTACATGGCAGAGATTGCGAGCTCCTCCTCGGTCTATTCCTCTTTCAAACCGCTCGCTCCACGGTTTTAATTTCCCCAGTCTGCTCTGCTTATAATTCTGCAGCCGGTTCCGATCCACTGCTACAGTAAATCGACTCCAAAATGCAGAATCTAACCTTAAAGATACGACTGGATATATTTTAAAGTAGGCTGCAGATAAGATCATATCTTGATGTAACTATCACTGTCACTGTTATCTGCTGTATTATTGAATTGTATTTTGTCACACTTGTACTTGCTTGATAAGGGCGTCTGCTAAGAAGTAAATAAATAATAATAATAATAATAATAATAATAATAATAATAATAATAATAATAATCCACAAGCTACACAATATACATTGCGTAATTTTACGAACAGTTTAAAATAACCAAACAAATGAAAGCAATAAGCAGGATGCGCTATAACTAAAGTGTTGTTAATGCATGGAGCTTCACTGACCTACACTGAAGTGTGCGCTATAGTGCGCTAAGTGAGTGCATTTCAGTATTAACAGCAGTGTAAAAGTAGTCAGTATACCTGTATTTGTAAATGTATTTCATGCATTTAATTAACGCAACATAATGTTATATGACATGTATGGATGTGTATAATTACTACAGAGTTGCTAACCTAAGCAAAATAACTAAAGCAGAGAACACACTTCGTATATCCAGGGTTCCATGGTTTTTTATAGTACAAGTGTGTCGTGATAAAAGCTGGGCCTATACTATAAATGGGTCATGCAATGTGTGCAAATCTGGTGAGATTTTTATTTTATTTTAGGGTTTTTATTTAATTTTTATTTCTTGGCCTTAGGGCTATATACTTTTAAGTCATATATGTGTGTGTGTGTGTGTGTGTGCGCGCGCGCGCGCGTTTGTAAATGCCATAATGTCTTCTTGCTACCCAGTGGTTAGAGTTTTGCCTAAAACTGTATTAAACTGAATGTGTTCTTTATTATGTGCTTTCGAAATAGTTCAGAGGGTTTATTGTTTTTTTTTTTTTTGTTTTTTTTTTTTTTGTTTTTTTTGTTTTTTTTTTAAGTTTCTCGCGGATTTTCTTTGTCTAACTCACAACTGTCTTTCTCGCAGAGGGGCAGACCTGGCAGTATTATCGATATTTTTTACTTGGCGTTTTTATCCAAACTCGTGCAACGTTGTTCTTGTACACTGTTACGACCATTAATATACGATGAAGAGGAGGAGTGTAGAAGATTTTCTTGTTCCTGTCGGTAAGACGATAGTGACACAATCATATGCTTTTTGTATATTTTGTAAGGCACAGTTAAAGTTATCAATTTCATACAACAAGCCTCCGTTTTTTATTTATTTATTTATTTTTGTTCTCATCTATTGCTAAGGTGTTTTTAGTAATTTGTGATTTGCATAGCAGGATTTAGGGGAGTTGAGTTTAACAGTAAGAGTTTCGTTTTGTTTTATATTGGTGTGTCCTCGTCCCTGTAGTATTAACTGTGTTCTTTTGAGAAATGAATATTCTGTTTGGGGGGATTTTTTTTTTTTTGGTATTCTGTATTTTGTCAAAGGATTATTTGTTTTACTCTTGTGTCCACACTGCTTTTAACAGGATGTGGTAGCAGAATTACCTCTGCTCACACTTTACAGTTAACTTGTATGACATACTTACCAAACCAAACAGTATGGAAAATAATAGATTTTTTTTTAAACGTTTAAAATAGTCATCATTATTGTTCAGATTGTTCCATGTTGGTGTATTAGATCAGATATAGCTTGCATTTTTAAAATGGATTAATTTTGTTGGTTTTGTTAATCCGGTCCTGTTTACATATTATATATATATATATATATATATATATATATATATATATATATATATATATATATATATAATGTGTCACGTGGCAATAATTAAAAGCTACTTTTTTAACATTTCGGTAGTCAAAGCGCGATTTTTTTCTTTTTTTTTTTTTTTAGATAAATCTTCAAAAGAGTTGTATAAATGATGCAATTTATGTAGTTTACTTTATTAAACTAAATATTATCGTGCCATTTGAGATAAAGTCATCTCTAATTTAATATTAACCATCATAGTAAAAGGAAAGGTTTCGTTAAATTAAATATAAGGGGGAAAGCACAACTGAAATAGAACAATATAAAATAAGAGATTGCATTTCGATAAAGGGGGGTAGGTATTTCAACAGAATCGGAGCAAACAGGAAACTAGGTTTAGCATTGTTAAAATAATTTCTATTTTTAGCCCCGTCGCAAACTATTCCCGGCAACACCAGTTACTATAAATCACAGATTTAACAGCGTCGTATGAATTAAGCTCATCTGTTTTTACGTTGCTTTTACATTACATTGAACTTAGTCCCAGATGCCTTTTTTCCCCCAAAATATTGGCATTAAACATATTCTTATTTGCATAAAGTGAAGACAATGAAGGCATTTTGGATAATACAGTGTGTGTGACATGGAGGGCTTGGGCTCTCAGTTTTAATTTCAATTGTGTCGACATCTGTTTACGATTTGTCTGGGAATTATTGTACCTCAGCAAATACTTCTGTAGTGATCAAGATGTCTAAATACGGGTGTCTACTTCAGTAACATAATGTCTTCTTAAAGTGTTTGTGTCAAATCAATAATGTCATAAAGCTTACTTATCTATAGAAACTATATATGTGTTAAAATATAAAGTGTGTAAATGCATCAAAATCAGACCCAGGGAGTGTAAAACATTTGAAAGATGGTAAGCATTTGTATAACAGTACTTGAATTGAGTAATGTATTGTGGAAAAAGCCTGTGTGCTTTGTAGTTAGCCTAAAAACATTTTTTCTTTTTTTCTTAAAGATATCCTGACACCAGCTGTTGGGGAAAATCCACATGATGCCAAACACCCAACCGAAGAGACAGGGTGAGTCATCTTCACTAAGCAATGAAAAAGTTATGTGTCAAACATGAGGAGTACAGTAATCACTGCCGAAAAGCAGTGACAGTAAAATAAATAGTAAAAAGACAACTTCACTACTGGAGGAACCTGTTAATTCTGGAGCTTCTTGCCAGTTTTACCCTTATTAAAGTTTTGTAAACCATATGCGATGTGTAATAAAGCATAGTGAAAGCACAGTATGGTGTGGTAAAATGTATTATAAAGTATGGTAAACTATTATAATGAGAGGAAAAGCCTTGGAAAACTGCTGTGAAAATTGCAAATGCAATGATGTATTTCTCTTTTACTACAGTAGGCACCAGGGTGTTGAATTAAGGAGAACAATGTTTGTTAAAGATGACGTTTGTGTTCAGATTTAGACTTGCAGACCTCTGACTGTGAATAGGAAGAGGGAAACCCCAAAATCCCCTAGAACTGAAGAAACATAAAACAAAGTGGTGGTTCTTGCAGGGAACTCACTTTAACCTTTGATCAAATCATGTGAGCATCAAGCATATTTTAGTTTCTTCCAATACCAGAACAAATTCGTCCCTCAATAAACAATATGTCCAATGATTGGCAAGGAATGGATTTATATCTCATCTCAATCTAGTATGTCTCAGCTGCTTTTGTCTAATCTAAACTGTAATAAATAATGAGTTTCCTGACTGAATTATAAATGATTATCAAAAAAGACATCAAGCAATGGAAAGCAATGCAGAAATGATGCCTCTTCATTAATTTGAACGGGACACTGGATTTTCTTTTACTCCTGAAAGATTTTTTTTAATTAACTCTACAGAAGCATGAATCATAGTTGTTGTGTTTTTTTTCCAGGTTCTTCAAAACGAAACATTAGAATATTGGTTTCTATTTTGAAAGAATGTCCCTACACCACCACTAGAGAGAGAGAAAGAGAGAGAGAAAGAGAGAGAGGGAGGGAGGGGAGAGAGAGAGAGAGAGAAAAAGAAAGAGGGAGAGAGAGAAAGAAAGAGAGGGCGAGAGAGAGAAAGAAAGAGAGAGAAAGAGAGAGAAAAAGAAAGAGAGAGGGAGAGAGCGATAGAAAGAAAGAAAGAGAGAGAAGTGAAGGAAACAAACATGGCCGTTCATTTATAGCTTGAACAGCACATGTGTTGATTTGCCTCATTCAATCCAACCTGTTGCATTGAGGTATGATTGCTGCCTAATATTTACAAATTGCAACGATTGGTCTGCTAACTTGCATACACTGTGTGCTTTTAAAAGAATCATTGGGAATACCACTTCCTGCATGTGTGAAGTAGCTTTTGTTGAGTTAAAGCAGAACTAACCAGAGTACTGTCCCTTTACTCTGTTGGGCTCTTTACTGTTTTCAGAATGTGCAGATACTTCAAAGACATTATTATGTGAAGTGAAAACTCCTGTGGGCTTTACTGCAGGAAGTGATTGATCTACAGGTTTGTACAGAGTAAAAAAAATAAATAAATTAAATCAAAATCTGACGTCTTTTGTTGCTGATTGTAGTATTCCTGAAGAGGGCATTTCTGGAACCAAAACACCAATACAAGAATCTGGCATTAAGGAAGAGCATTGTGTCAGTGATCAACTGGAGAAAAAAGATCTTCAGTCTCCCCCCTTGTCAACACTGGATTGTCTTACCCAAGATGAGATGAACGGAAGCCCAGCAATCCAACCTTTAGCACGCACTTCGGTACACTCAGATGAAGAACACTCAGACAAAGCTCCCAACTCCCCTGACCTCATTGCTCACCACCAGCTAGAAGATCCAGCCCAAGAAAGGGACCCTGCTTTGGATACAGAGAACACCCCAAGTGAGGAAGATGGTGGAGCCCTAACTCTGGGTTCTGGAGATGTTCCTGCTGTATCTTGCAGCTTGGACCACGACCCGATTCCTACTGCTGATTGTGATGATAAAAAGAAGGAGACAAAAAAAAAGAACCGCCGTCAGAAGAAATCGAAGGCCAAGAAGATGAAGAAAAACAAACCATCTCCAGCGATCGCTTCATCGACTCACTGCTGTGCTATCACGAAGGTGTTGGAGGATCTGAGACCTTGGTTGATAGGTAAGATGTTATTCCATAGAAAGGGAATTATTATTCTTTATTTCTTAGCAGATGACCAGACATTATTTTAACATACAATTACATTATTTTTACATACAATTACCCATTTATACAGTTGGGTTTTTACTGGAGCAATCTAGGTAAAATACCTTGCTAAAGGGTACAGCAGCAGTGTTCCCCACCTGGGATTGAACCCACGACCCTCCGGTCAAGAGTCCAGAGCCCTAACCACTACTCCACACTGCTACCCACATGTCCATCTGTCACTGAACTGATGTAGCTTTGAAATCATTCCTGTTTGTTTCAAGAATCAATGTTACTAATGAGACGTTCTGTAGTTCTTCACTCTTGTTCAATAGCTGATGTAAAACAAGTTTTTTGTGAATGGGCAATTTCAATTTAAAAAAAACTCTTACAGTTCGGTGGACCGTAAGATGGTTATTATTATTATTTATTTCTTAGCAGACGCCCTTATCCAGGGCGACTTACAATTGTTACAAGATATCACATTATTTTTACATACAATTACCCATTTATACAGTTGGGTTTTTACTGGAGTAATCTAGGTAAAGTACCTTGCTCAAGGGTACAACAGCAGTGTCCCCCACTGGGGATTGAACCCACAACCCTCCGGTCAAGAGTCCAGAACCCTAACCACTGCTCCACACTGCTGTCGCATGTATCTGCTGTCCAGTAGTACAGAAATATGTCTAGTCTGCGGGTCAACTTGTGAGCTAAACATTGTTTCTTCTAATGAACAGGCAGCAAGGTGCAAATTAATGAAAATTGTTCATTTCAAAATACTCTTCAAAATTCAAAGACTCAGTAAGTCCATGGATCAAGTTGAATACGACAAAAATGAAACTAGAAATTGTCAAACAAAAAAAAATCATAACATAACAAGTATTAAAATAACAAAGCTTTTTTTAAATGGATTCATGCAATCAAAATTGAGATTAATCGAGATTCGATTATTGAAATGTTTGACAGTCCTACTTACAAACATCACTCAGGATTTCGAAATACTAAAAGGAACCTAAATTCTTTTTTTTTTGTATTTCTTAAAACATTGGGAAAATCAGGGCTTAGTATGTAACATTTATATTTTGTTTTATTTTTCACAGGTTTTCTGGTAGTTCTACTGCTATGTTTGTACTCCTCTGCTGATGCTATCAGTAAGTGATTACATTATTTTTTGTGTTATTGTTATCATAAGAGACAAAGACCTTTTCTTTAAAACTTGGCATAAGGTTTGTTTTCTTGAAATGAATCTCTTTGAGTTGACTTTCACCTTGGCTGGAGTATCCCAATCGCCAGACATCATTCTGTTCAAATCGTGTAACTACAGCAGTGTGCAAATGTACTAGAACACCCCTTTGCTTCTGTGGTTTTGACTTGTTGTGCAGATGAAATCAGACCACTGCAACTGAAAATCTAGACAGGCAAATTTGCAACTGTCTAATTTAATTGATGACTTTAGAAGTTGTTTAAGATGCCTAATTAAAGCACAAAGTGGTCTAACATTTTCACACATGAGTCCCTGTTTCTATATCAGTGATTACTGAGAGAAAATTGAAATTCTCACGCCCAGAGGTTTTCATGCAGGCAGGTACATAAAGGATATCAATGACAAATCTTGAGGTGTTCTAATTCATCTGCACACGACTGTATGTGCCCTTTCAACTCTGCTAGCCCCACCCACTTTATGTAGACAGTGAGAGTAGGCGGAGTTTACAAAGTTCAAAGGTTACATACAAGAATGGAATCAGGAAATCTCTTGTCACAAAAGTAAAATTTAAATAAAAATGTTTAATAACTTAATCTTGGACCAACATAACCCTGAACCAATAAAATATTAAAAAAAACAATTAAAATGACATTTCTGTAGTATTTACTCTCAGATAGCTTTTTTAAGCCATGTGAAATGTGTTTAATATTGTTCGGTCCTCTTTCTTTCAGATATACCTGCTCCGGTCTGCATTGGACAAACTGCAGCCCTGGATTTGAATACGGAGGGCCCTGTGAAAGGACCTTATGCTGTATATAAGGGAATTTTTCGGAAAAGCAAGGTTGTGTACTCAAATGAGATTGTGTCCAACTGTCCTCCAAGACCATACGTCATCCCAGATGATCAAAGCTACTTATTCTGCAACTCGGACAATGGAACAGCCCTGCTTCTGGTGTCAAATGTTACTTTGGCGCACAACAGCAAATTCACAGTCGAATATACAACTCAAGATGACAGCCCAGGTTCCAAGGAGACCAGCCTGCAAGTCAATAGCACTGGTAGGTTCTTGCTAAATATTACAGTAAAAAAAAGGTTACTTTTCATTCATTTCTGAAAGACGGTTTTCTGAAATGAAGTGCTTTAGAAACTTTAGCTTTGTGTGACCGAAAACCACGTGCTCAATTTGACATCTCAGTTTCAAAGCTGCCAGAAAATTGGTAGTCTTTCTTTTAGTCATGGAGTGCCATTGCTTATGTTCAGAGTTTCTGTCTGACAGTTTCTTGTTTTTTTTTATTCTGTATTGTCGATTCACTCACCATTTACCATGCTTATTAAATATATGCCAAGAAAAAATGACCCTTTTCAATCAGCTCTAAAAATGAATCTTGGAATAATCACATTACATATATTTAACTCTCCGCTTTGCATCTCATTTCAGAGTGCCCTTCAAAAATGACAAATGAGGACTCTCGCAACGGTGAGTCCGTTCTCCAAAATGCTGTAGTTTCCCAATTGCTAGTAATGTACTATACTCCTGCAGCGTCCTCACTATAGTGTGATGTAAACCTAATACAATTTACTGCAGTAGAAACTGTAGTACAGTTTGTTAGCTTTTATAACTGGTTTGAGCAGCTGTGATGAAGCTTGATGTTCAGCAGTAATTTTCTTAAATGCAGCTTGTGATTCATTAACCTAATGATGGCTATATCAAATACACTGGATACAGAATCAATGCCACTGCATTCCGCTAAAGTGATATTTTTTGTTACACAGATACGAACACACAAAGCAACCTTGGTGAAGGTCCCAACATCCCAGGTAAGTGTGAAGACAAGTTCTGTTTAAATGACAAACAACAAACTTGAAAAAACTCCCTTTATTTAAAACCAAAAATGTGTTCTACGATATGGTGGTGGGTCCCTCATCAATCTTATATCAAGTGATTTGAGGTGAAAATAAGGTGTTATCCCAATCACACCAATATGTTACTTAGATGTGTATGTACCGAATAGCACACTTGTTATTAGTTAATTATCAGAGCTTGCATTATTTATTTGGCAGGCAGCTTTATCTCAGACTACAGGTGTTACAGGGCAGTGCAGGGTTACAATGCAAGCTTCATATATAATACCATAGAGTTTACAGTAAGTGCAAATCATACTACTAAAATACAATATGAACTAGGATGCAGCAAGTTAGGATTACAGCAAGTGACATCTACAGTGACATGATAGCAGTGCAATCGTGCAAGGAGCCTGCATGCTCAACGCTTTGACCTTTGTGTTTTTTTTTCTAGTTCTTTGTGGTTTTGTCGCTGGAGTTGTAATATTACTCGTTGCCCTTGCTTTGGCTGGATATTGTTTGATCAAAAGGTAAGTGTTAAAACATAATATAATACTTTATTTACTTGGGCAAAGTCAAGTTGGCTTTGTAGTTTTCCATATACTTAATAAAAAACCGACAAAAAATGAAAAAATGTAATCTAACATGAAATACTACTGTACTACTAATATGGTTTCCGCTAGATTTTTTTTTTTTTTTTTTTGTGATATCATTTTGCAGCTTCTTTGATTACACTACGTTAAATAAAAGATCTAAATTATTTTTTTAATTAGGTCTCAATCCTAAAAAAATGCTAAACTTTTAGCCAGAGCTGTATAATAAAAGATTAAGAACCAGCACAAGTGGTTTGGAATGGTGAACATCTCCTAAGTTATCTGGTGTCGTTCTCTCAATAGATGCAGGAAAGATGGAGAGCAAAACATGATTGAATTAGATCAAGTGGATGCCTGTAGCAGATTGGCTGAGGATGGCCAGCAGGCTGCGACTGGGAATGGGAATATCAACCAATAGCAAGCCAAGATGCTGAAGGGTCTGCTGAGAACCGGCCTGCAGCTGTGTAGCTCATATTGCACAGAGATTAGTATTCTCAGTAATTAGTTAGTGAAATCTAGAGAAGTTGATGGAACCATGCTTGAGTTCAGAACTAAGATGAAAAATCTGGGGGTGATTTTCGATCCTGGGTTAACTTTTGAATCGCATGTGCTGAACACTGTCAAGGTTTCTTTTTTTCACCTTAGAAATATTGCCAGACTGCGTCCCATGCTTTCTCTACCTGCAGCTGAAAAACTGGTTCATGCTTTTGTTTTCCCCAGGATCGATTACTGTAACGCCCGGCTCGCTGGGGTGTCTAATAGCATCCTCACTAAAATTCAATTTGTTCAAAACTCTGCAGCCAGAATTTTGTCTCGGTCCCGCTCAAGAGATCACATCACTCCTGTCTTGGAGGCCTTGCAGTGGCTGCCTATCAGGTTTAGAATTGATTTTAAAATTTTAAAATCTTCATGGGCTAACTCAGACTTCTCTGTCAGATCTTTTATCTCTGTTCTGCTGATCTCAGACTGCTGTGTGTCCCGCCTGCTCGCCTGCGCTCTATGGGTGACAGGACCTTCTGTTGCTATGCCCCCAAATCATGGAACTCTATTCCACTAGAGATCAGGGACTCAGCTTCTCTGAGAGTTTTTAAGCTAATTTAAAGACTTTGTTTTTTTAGAAAAGCATTTTTATGATTTTTATGATTGTTTTATTTCCTTGTATTTTTTATGTATAATCCTTTTATTTTATTGCTGTACTATTAATTGTGAAGAACTCTGACATGATTGCTTTTAAGGTGTTTCTCTCGAAACTCCACATTCACAAAACTGCTTTGAATGTTTATTTAATCACCATAGAGAGCTGCTCAGTGCATGAACTGCTGTCTTCATTATCTTTAACACTTTGACTACTGTGGCATTTTTGAGCTTTGATTATTTGTATTTGTTAAACGCAGAAATATGCCAAGTACTCATTAACACTAGCAAGCAGGCTTTTATATTGTATTTACTAATTATTTTTAATAGACATATACATTTGTGTTAATGTCGTGCACTGCAATAAAAAAAAACTTTATATACAATTTTTAGAGCGTGTTTTATTTCATTATTTGTACATTTACAGCTATTTTCATGTACCTTGAATTAATTATTATTATTATTATTATTATTATTATTATTATTATTATTATTATTATTATTATTATTATTATTATTATTATTGCTGTTTAGTTATTAATTACACAAAGTTGAGTTATTATTAGTTATTAGAGTTATTGAAAATAGAAAGCAGTAAGAGGCATTTGTGACTGGCTAAGTGAACTGTGGTCTTAGGCCATAACAAACAACGCTTGAGGTTTTTAATGAAATCTTTATTGTAAGATCCGGTAATCCTTGTGGTTGCAGTAATTAAAGACAGCCATGAAGCTTTTCTACACATGCATGTCACAGAAACACAATGCTGCAAGTTAAACTGTGTAAAACACAATAGTTTAGTGTGGAACTGATAGCAAACAACACACCAGTCTTTAAGGAACGACAAAAAAGGCAACAGCAGTCTTTTGAAATAAACAAAAACACAGTAACTAGCCATGGAAAAATACAAGACATGTGTTCATATGGAGTCAAAACTACTTCATAAATAAACACCCGTTTCATTTTCATTGTGCTTCTGAACGCATTCGCTCTCTGGATTCAACTGCAGCAACAGCCATATCACAGACACATTGAACAATACACCCATATAAACAGATGCTGGTAGAACCGCTTATCCGGTCATCGTGAAACTTGGTAATATTAAACATAAGTGTGACAGGGCAGAGGCCCTGCACAGGGGTTGTGTTGAGATGGCAGGGAAGGAGTTCATCGCTTCCTGCCAACTCCACGTTAGAATGTGGCTGGAGTGAACAAATTAAATAATTGGTGATTAATTAGGCTCCAGTCACAGAGGAGGCAGAAATCCTTTGTTTGGGGAAGGTAGTTTGGGTAACCTGTTTTGCTGTGTGCTGGTCAGTGAAGGCAAATGCCCAGCCTGAGAAGTGTTTTGTTTAAACTTTTTTTTTTGTTTGTTTTGGCCCTTGGGACATTTTCTTTGGTGTGTTGTCAAATAAAAGCTCGCAACAGCGCCTCACTCTGCTTCCTCACATTCCCCAGCCTTGGCTGTGACGCTATCCATTCACAATAACTTATCAGACTCTGAGATATAAGGGGTGTCTGCCTATCTGTCCATGCATAAGCCACACTTTCATTTACTGGGGACATATGGAGGTCTGTACAGTATGTCACCCATTGGAGACAAATTGGGACGTACCCTTGCATTGCACTTCCAATCTTCATTAGTCCTGGGTCCTCTTCCTGCAACTGCGCCAGTCTTGAGAATACAGTCCCGAGTTCAAAAGCTCACAATAACCCTAATCAAGGCAGCATGGCAGGTGTGGGGAGAGTGTGTATTTGGCGGCCTCCCTGCAACAACTTGTCAAGCCTGGAGGCTGCGATTATTAACTTAAAACACTTAAAAGACAATGTTGTTAGTTGTTATAAAACAATAGTTGTGCTATCAGACACTCAGTGTTATGTGAAGGTCAGTTAACAATCCTACACACCATACACCGTAAAATTTCAAATAATCGCCAGGCTCAAATAGGCGCCAAATATTGTAAATAAACGCCGGGCCTCTGTCATTGCCTTTGGATCTGTGGAAGATGAGAAGGAGCTTGAGCGTAATGAACGATTAATAATAATAATAATAATAATAATAATAATAATAATAATAATAATAATAATAATAATAATAATAATAAACAATCGTAGATCTAATTCCGTTTTAAATACAAATTCGTACTTCGCTTGTTTATTTTCCAATGTTTTTAATAATATTTTCGCGTTATACTTGAGGGTGTGCGATACAATGTTATTTTGTTATAAAACAAAACTGTTACAACAAAGTTGCTGGAATGTTTCAAATGAGGTACGTTGTTACGATGTTGCTACAAGGCTGTGTGTTAGCGGCTTCTACATGACCGCATGAAGTAAGTGTAGCTAGAGATCTGATATAAACGCCGGTCTCTAATACGGGCCGGGTCTGCTGAAAAATATTGTAAATAAACGTTGGAGGCGTTTAAATTGAAGTTGTAAAACACACTGTTGTATTGTTTCTTGTTTATGTGCAGTAACAGCTGAAGTCTGACATTTTGTTAGCGCTCCCGTTTTAGTTGCCATGACATTCACACCAGAGTTAGGGCACTCCTTACTACTTCACGAGAGGCAGACTTTGCTAAGTCTGCGCAGATTCTGCGCAGATTCTGATAATTCATTGGCTACTTGCTCCGATTCTGTGCAGATTCTGCGCAGAATGACGAAAGTCTGCGTGTCGTGAACGCACCCTATATAAAGAAGGATAGGACAATGATGTCATAAGTGGGCGGAGTTAGTAAACAGTGGCGCATTTCTGGAGCCCGTCGATCACTTTAACGGCGCACTCACAATGCTTTTAACGTAGTCACGCTCGCCCTGGCAAAATGTCTCTTGAGATAGTTAAGCATTAATTCGCATAAATAACAATCAGTCACTTTATAGTAACGATATTTTGTACTGTTATTAAAAAAATACCGGTATATCCTGGCGCTGCAACATAGCATCGCCGCAACGTATTCAGTATGGAGTGGGCTCCACAAATGGCGCCTGTAACGGGGAACCGAACTGCATCACGGGATTGACTGTCCTATCCTTCTTCATATAGTCCTAGTGTCTTGTAAGAGCCGGTAGGAAGCCACGTTCCTAATAGTATAGTACAGCGCTGTGCAGAGACAAGAGCGGAGGCTAGATGCAACATATCCAAACAAAAGTTGATTGAGCAACACGGATACAGAAGCAAAACTTCATACAAGACAGCCATTTTATATCAATACTGTCTAATCCAAGAGGGAGACATTTGCATTCAATCCTGAACACTGAGCAACACCAGCAATGGCTGTCATGCCTATGACCGGTAAAAGTCATACAGAAGTTTCTTTTTTAAAATGTATTGTTTTACTTCCGATTAGTGCACATGGAAGTTGATTAGGAATAACTTGTCTGAGTAATTTTATTCTACTTTTCACAAATAAAATGGCAAATTGTTAGGCCTATTAGGGAACGCATGGCTCTAAAATTATTATTATTATTATTATTATTATTATTATTATTATTATTATTATTACACTCTTAAAACAAATGTGTTAAATGTAACACAGTTCTGAGTTTATAAGTTGAAATTAACAAACCACAACACAATTAAGTCTGTGTGGCTAAATACAGTATTGTGTACAGGTTCCGGTTTTTTTTTTTGTTGTTTTTTTTTTTTTTAGTACAAGTACAAAATGAACCGTTCTGTAGCCTTTCATAACGGTGATTTCGATTGATCTGGTTTCCTTTAAGCGCGGCTGCATTTTAACAGCACCAGCGGCTGGTTAATTTTTTGCGGTGTTTAGAGTAGCCTAAATCCAGATCTTTCACTATCCTTGCTGCAGTGGACATTTGTAAAGTAGTTTGGAAGCGAGCAATTCCAGAAATGTTGCATTCCGGTAATAGTGGTTCTGTTGAGGTTAATGTTTTTGACCTTGTAAACATTTTAAATAGCATACATAATTATACTGAGTTATGCTGAATTAGGCTGCTATTTTTGTCGAATAGAAATTCTGTGCATCAAAGACTTGTAATTAAAAGTTTTAAGAATTACTGTTTTGTATTCTGCTCTAACCCATCAGTTAGTCAATCCCAAATTGTTGTGACATAAATTATATATTAAATACAATTTTTAAAAAAAACGTTCATCGAATTATTCTGCCTTTTATTGTAACTGTGGTGCCATTTAGTTGAGCGGAAATTATAACGGGATTCTTGAGCGGAATGAAACCTTCAGACAGAAGTTCACATTCCGTTTTTTAAAGAACTTTGAAAACCGTGCTCTAATCCTAAAGACAAATTTCTCTTTCGTTAGCCCTGATGTTGACATTTAAACCAAAGAATCTTCTTAATTTTTGTGCTAGGACGAACATGGTATTTTCATGTTCGGATATTAGTTCAAAATCCAGACAAGTATTCGGATATTTGTTCATTTGTAAAACGTAACCAAAGTAATTATATGGAACACTGTAGGCCTATTAAGTAAAAAAAACAAAAAAAACCAAAGCGGCCATAGACACACGTTCATTAAGTAATAACGCCTTTACTGGGGTTTACTTATTTCTGTTTTTCTTCAGGAACGTGCAAATTAAATCTCAATAAACACTTCAAATAAAATAAACTTGGAAAAGACAGCGTACAATGAAAAAAAAACCGCATCGTCGTTTCTTTGTTTTTTTTTTTGTTTTTTTTTAATTGTCATTTTATAAATAAAATTCTGGCAAAGCGGTAAATTGGTGCAAAACAAAACACATTGTGATACGTAGGCCTGTTTCTAATTTATTGTCAACTGTAATTTATGGCGGACATGGCCATGCATTTTTGCGTTTTTAATATCGTGATGTCTGTTCAGGACTACTCCCAGTTTTAACCTAGCTGTTAAATTCACAATGTTAACCTAAACAGAATAGCCTAGAATGCAGTGAAATATCAAAGCAAACACACGTCTCGGCATCACCTCCAAGCACAGAACATCTATTTACTCCACTTGTCTGTAATGTTCTCGAGCTCAGTAACAGGTATTGATGTGCCGTAATTTAGCAACAGGCCTACGCTTTACAATGCGTAATGCAACACTTTTTCAAAATTGTTTGAAATATACCTAAGACCCACAAGAAACACAAGTATTGGAAAGAAACATACTGTCAAAATGCTACTTTGGGGGGAAAAAACTACATTTTAAAACGGGTATAAAAACCACATTTTACAGGGATTTATAGTGCAATGCAAGAAATTATACTTTTTTTGTCGTACAAATTTAATTAATAAATACAGCAAACGTTTGCCTTGCATAGTGCGGCAGGATTTCTTCATAAAAATTAAAAAGACACCAGCAGCTGCATCAAAGATGGGAAATATTCCTACTAAAGCCGGTCGCTCTGTCCGGTACAGGAAGGGGACATTTCACGTGCCTGTTGTTATTTTTACATTTATTTATGTGTTGTTTGTTAATTCACTGAAGTCTGTCCTTAAAAGGTGGGCATAAAAAACGAAATATTCTACAATTTAGCGTTTTACTGTTTTTTTTTAGCGTTTAAATATTTAACATTTGTTGCGTAATAACTCTAGAGAAAATGATGCATTTTGCATGTAACAACGCTATTTTTTCTGCTTTAATAAATATTCTTAATCGTGAACTATCTTGAAATGTCTATGACTAGAGGGTAGAATTCACCCATTGAAGATCACTCAAATTACGAACCTTAATGTATTATATAAAGGAGGTAAATACAAGGAGGCTGTGTGGTCCAGTGGTTAAAGAAAAGGGCTTGTAACCAGGCGGTCCCTGGTTCAAATCCCGCCACTAACTCACTGTTTTTCGGGTGAGACGTATTTGTAAGTGACTCTGCAGCTGATGCATATTTCACATACCCTAGTCTCTGTAAGTCGTCTTGGATAAAGGCGTCTGCTAAATAAACATGTGAAGAACCCTGTGCTTATACTGTTCAGCCTTTCTGAGTGTGTTATTTTTTAATTAAAGATATCCTGGATCAAGCTGTTGGGGCAGATACAGATCAAGGCAATCACACTACTGAAGAGATAAGGCGAGTCTTCTCTCTTGTGGCCTAAAAGCCACCAAGTAATAAAGTTATATGCCACAAATCAACTGTGCAATAATAATGTAAAAAACATTATTATGCAAAGTGATGGTGTAGCAGCGGTCAGGCCACAGGGATGGAAATCAGACACCTATTGCATAGCAGTTTCACTCATTCCAGGTTTTCATATGTGCTTGATTAGCCCCTGTGTATAGGTAGCAAGCTCAGGTGTGTATTATTAAACTCATAGTGAAACCAGGAATGGATCACACTGCTATGCAATAGGAGTCCATCCCTGGGCTATGTGGTCATCCACACAAACACAATAGGAAGTGATTGATCTACAGGTTTGTACATAGTACAAAAAAAATCTGTCATCCTTTTGTTTTTGTTTCTAGGAGCGATGAGCAACTTCTTGCAACAAGTGTTCCTGAAGAGGCCTGTGTTGGAACTGTTCCTATCAAATTTGATGCAGAAGATGTAAAGGATGGACCTAAAACACCAATACAAGAATCTGGCATTAAGGAAGGACATCATATACTTGATCACCAGCCCTACCCTTTGCAAACACCGGATGAAGAACAAGAAGATGACAATCTAGCATGTTCTGCGGCTACATCTCTTGGACCTGAAGATCTTGAGAATCCCACCACTGATACCATCCAAACTTCTCCCAACACCCCTGACCTCATTGCTGACCACCAGCTAGAAGATCCAGCCCAAGAAAGGGACCTTACTTTGGATACAGAGAACACCCCAAGTGAGGAAGATGTTGGAGCCCTAACTGCAAGTTCTGGAGATGTTCCTGCTGTATCTTGCAGCTTGGACCAAGGCCCGATTCCTACTGCTGATGATAAAAAGGAGGAGAAAAAAGAAAAGAGGCATCTTCAGAAGAAATCCAAGGCCAAGAAGATGAAGAAAAACAAACCATCTCCAGCGATCACTTCATCGACTCACTGCTGGGCTGTTGGTGTGAAGGTGTTGGTGGATCTGAGACCCTGGTGGAAGATAGGTAAGATGTTATCCCATAGAAAGGGGATTGTGCCAGATGTCCATCTGTCACTGAACTGATACAGCTTTGAAATCATTCCTGTTTGTTTCAAGAAAAAAAGGTCAAGGAGGCTCAGTGGTCCAGTGGTTAAAGACAGGGTCTTGTTACCAGGAGGTTCCAGGTTTAATCCCACCTCAGCCACTGACTCGCTGTGTGTGACCCTGAGCAAGTCACTGAACCTCCTTGTGCTCCGTCCTTCAGATGAGATGTAAAACAAATAAGTTCCTATTGCAAGTGACTCTGCAGCAGCAGTTGTTGATGCACAGTTCACCCCCTAGTCTCTGTGAGTCGCTTTGGATAAGCGTCTGCTAACCGACTAATGAATAATGTTACTAATGAGGTGTACTGTAGTTATTCGGTCTTGATCAATAACAACCTTTTTTATGCAATCAAAATTGAGATTAATCGAGATTCGATTATTTAATTGTTTGTCAGTCCTAATTACAAGTAAACATCACTGAGGATTTAGAAATTCTAAAAGGAACCTAAATTCAATTGAAATGTATTTTTTCGTATTTCTAAAAATATTACTGGGCGGGGGCGGGGGCGGGGTGGGGGGGAATCAGGGCTTAGTATGTAACATTTATATTTGATTTGTTTTTCACAGGTTTTCTGGTATTTATACTGCTATGTATTTACCCCTCTGCCGATGCTATCAGTAAGTGATTATATTATTATTTTAAAATTATTATTATCATGAGACAAATAACTTTTCTCTTTTAAAACTTGGCATAAGGTTTGTTTTCTTGAAATGAATCTCTTTGAGTCGACTTTCACCTTGGCTGGAGTATCCCAATCGCCAGACATCATTCTGTCCAAATCGTGTAACTACAGCAGTGTGCAAATTCCTAATTAAAGCACAAAGTGGTCTAACATTTTCACACACGAGTCCCTGTTTCTTTATCAGTGATTACTGAGCGAAAATTGAAATTCTCACACTCAGAGGTTTTCATGCAGGCAGGTACATAAAGGATATCAATGACAAATCTTGAGGTGTTCTAATTCATCTGCACACGACTGTATGTGCCCTTTCAACTCTGCTAGCCCCACCCACTTTACATGTGGACAGCGAGAGTAGGAAATGTTTTTAATATTGTTCGGTCCTCTTTCTTTCAGATATACCTGCTCCGGTCTGCATTGGGCAAACTGCAGCCCTGGATTTGAATACCGAGGGCCCTGTGAAAGGACCCTATACTGTATATAAGGGAAATCTTCGGAAAAGCAAGGAGGTGTACTCAAATGAGATTGTGTCCAACTGTCCTCCAAGACCATACGTCATCCCAGATGATCAAAACTACTTATTCTGCAACTCGGACAATGGAACAGCCCTGCTTCTGGTGTCAAATGTTACTTTGGAGCACAACAGCAAATTCACAGTCGAATATACAACTCAAGATGACAACTCAGGCTCCAAGGAGACGAGACTGCAAGTCAATAGCACTGGTAGGTTCTTGCTAAATATTCCAGTAAAAAAAATGTCACTTTTCATTCATTTCTGAAAGACGGTTTTCTGAAATGAAGTGCTTTAGAAATTTTAGCTTTGTGTGACCGAGACCACGTGCTCAATTTCACATCCCAGTTGCAAAGCTGTCAGAAAACCGGTAGTCTTTCTTTTAGTCATGGAGTGCCGTTGCTTATGTTCAGAGTTTCTGTCTGACAGTTTCTTGTTTTTTTATTCTGTATTGAGGATTCACTCACCATTTCCCATGCTTATTAAATATATGCCAAGAAAAAATGATCCTTTTCAATCAGCTCTAAAAATGAATCTTGGAATAATCACATAACATATATTTAACTCTCCACTTTGCATCTCATTTCAGAGTGCCCTTCAAAAATGACAAATGAGGACTCTCGCAACGGTGAGTCCGTTCTCCAAAATGCTGTAGTTTCCCAATTGCTAGTAATGTCCTATACTCCTGCAGCGTCCTCACTATAGTGTGATTTAAACCTAATACAATTTACTGCAGTAGATACTGTAGTACAGTTTGTTAGCTTTTGTAACTGGTTTGAGCAGCTGTGATGAAGCTTGATGTTCAGCAGTAATTTTCTTAAATGCAGCTTGTGATTCATTAACCTAATGATGACTATATCAAATACACTGGATACAGAATCAATGCCACTGCATTCCGCTAAAGTGATATTTTTTGTTGCACAGATACGAACACACAAAGCAACTTCGGTGAGGGTTCCAACATCCCACGTAAGTGTGAAGACAAGTTCTGTTTAAATGACAAACAACAAACTTGAAAAAAGAACTCCCTTTATTTAAAACCAAAAACATGTTCTACGATATGGTGGTGGGTCCCTCATCAATCTTATATCAAGTGAGATGTATATGTGCCAAATAGCACACTTGTTATTAGTTACATATCAGAGCTTGCATTATTTATTATTATTTATTTATTTGGCAGGCAGCTTTATCTCAGACTACAGGTCTTACAGGGCAGTGCAGGGTTACAGTGGTTCAGTGGTTAAAGAAAAGGGCTTGTAACCAGGAGGTCCCCGGTTCAAATCCAACCACAGCCACTGACTCATTGTGTGACCCTGAGCAAGTCACTTAACCTCCTTGTGCTCCGTCTTTCGGGTGAGACGTAGTTGTAAGTGACTCTGCAGCTGATGCATTGTTCACACACCCTAGTCTCTGTAAGTCACCTTGGATAAAGGCGTCTGCTAAATAAACAAATAATATAATACCATAGAGTTTACAGTAATTGCAAATCATACTTCTAAAATACAATATGAACTAGGATGCAGCAAGTTAGGATTACAGCAAGTGACATCTACAGTGACATGATAGCAGTGCAATCGTGCAAGGAGCCTGCATGCTCAACGCTTTGACCTTTGTGTTTTTTTTTTCTAGTTCGTTGTGGTTTTGTCGCTGGAGGTGTAATATTACTCGTTGCCCTTGCTTTGGCTGGATACTGTTTGATCAAAAGGTAAGTGTTAAAACATAATGTAATACTTTATTTACTTGGGCAAAGTCAAGTTGGCAAACGGTTTGGAAGGTGCCTGTTTGAGTGTACTGAAAGTGTTTGAGGTATGAGTTTGCAGTTCAGGAAACCTTTCAATTTATCCTCATTATTCACTACTGACTTCATACTTTGTGGTTTTCATACTCATGCAGTGTGTTAGACTTTCCCCACAAACTGTTTATCAAGGCACTTGGCTTGCTTTGTTATTAGTGTTGCGAGATCAAATCTTATCTGAAGAATATCAAACTGTGTAAGCACAAAGTGGCAATTCAACAAGCCTAGAAAGATCTTTTTGAATGGCCCCTATAACAAAGACCAGAGCTGTTGCCAAAGGTTTTGCATCACCCTATAGAATGAACTAATCTTGCTTTAAACATGAAACCTGCTGAATAATGTTACTTTAACATATTATTATTATTATTATTATTATTATTATTATTATTATTAATTTCTTAGCAGACGCCCTTATCCAGGGCGACTTACAATTGTTACAAGATATCACATTATTTTTACATACAATTACCCATTTATACAGTTGGGTTTTTACTGGAGCAATTTAGGTAAAGTACCTTGCTCAAGGGTACAGCAGCAGTGTCCCCTACCAGGGATTGAACCCACAACCCTCCAGTCAAGAGTCCAGAGTCCTAACCACTACGCCACACTGCTGTTTGAAGTACAAACTGCTTTGTAGTTTTCCATATACTTAATAAAAAACCGACAAAAAATTAAAAAATGTGACATTTTGAAATCTAACATGAAATACTACTGTACTACTATTATGGCTTCCAGTAGATTTTTTTTTTTTTTTTTTGCAATATCATTTTGCAGCTTCTTTGATTACACTACGTTAAATAAAAGATCTAAATTATGTTCATATAGTTTTTAAAATTTTTTTTTTTTAATTAGGTCTCAATCCTAAAAAAATGCTAAACTTTTAGCCACAGCTGTATAATAAAAGATTAAGAACCAGCACAAGTGGTTTGGAATGGTGAACATCTCCTAAGTTATCTGGTGTCGTTCTCTCAATAGATGCAGGAAAGATGGAGAGCAAAACACGATTGAATTAGATCAAGTGGATGCCTGTAGCAGATCGGCTGAGGATGGCCAGGTGGCTGCGACTGGGAATGGATATCAACCAATAGCAAGCCGAGATGCTGAAGGGTCTGCTGAGAACCGGCCTGTCGCCGTGTAGCTCATATTGCACATATTGCACAGTAATTACTAAGTGAAATCTAGAGTAGTTGATTTTAATCGCATTTTATGATTGCTAGTTCATTGATTAATGGTTGTCTAAATGCCTTGACATTCTCCATTGCATGTCTATTAATTTATTTTATTTTAAAATAGATTCCTGCTAAATCCTTTGTCCATGCAACAGCTTTGATTGTGTGAACTTTAAATTAAATAGTGTGTTCTATGTTTAGTTTGTTGTAACGTGTAAATCTGCTGTCATTTTCAAAGAGCTATATAGAGAGCGGGTTTATACATTTATATTGAATGCAGTGATTGTTTTAAGAATAATCATGTTTTAAGGTACTCCCTGCCAGCTAGGAAAAACCAATGCTTTAAATCTGTCTGTTGATGGAACCATGCTTGAGTTCAGATCTAAGATGAAAAATTTTGGTGTGATTTTTGATCCTGGGTTAACTTTTGAATCGCATGTGCTGAACACTGTCAAGGTTTCTTTTTTTCACCTTAGAAATATTGTCAGACTGCATCCCATGCTTTCTCTACCTGCAGCTGAAAAACTGGTTCATGCTTTTGTTTTCTCCAGGATTGATTACTGTAACGCCCGGCTCGCTGGGGTGTCTAATAGCATCCTCACTAAAATTCAATTTGTTCAAAACTCTGAAGGCAAATGCTCAGCCTGAGAAGTGTTTTGTTAAAACGTTTTTTTTTCTTTTTTTTTTTTTGGCCCTTGGGCCTTTTTCTTTGGTGTGTTGTCAAATAAAAGCTTGCAACAGCGCCTCACTCTGCTTCCTCACATTCCCCAGCCTTGGCTGTGACGCTCTCCATTCACAATAACTTATCAGACTCTGAGATATAAGGGGTGTCTGCCTATCTGTCCATGCATAAGCCACACTTTCATTTACTGGGGATATATGGAGGTCTGTACAGTATGTCACCCATTGGAGTCAAATTGGGACGTACCCTTGCATTGCACTTCCAATCTTCAATAGTCCTGGTTCCTCTCCCTGCAACTGCACCAGTCTTGAGAATACCGTCCCGAGTTCAAAAGCTCACAATAACCCTAATCAAGGCAGCATGGCAGGTGTGGGAAGAGCCCCTTGTTTAAAACACACAGAGCAAGCATAGCCTTGGTTAACCAAGACCAGGAAACCTCCATTTCCACAAAGTACTGGCAAAGACTACATTAAAGGTGCAGATTCTTCCTGTGAGCCAAAGCTGCCACCTACAGCCATTTCCTGATGCGGTGCATTTGAATCTAGTCCCTGGTTGTATTTCGGGTATCTGAATAGAGAGGAAGGTTGGAATGCAGTTGCCACTGGAAATCCAAGCGGAATCCAAGCATTCCAAAAAAAAAAAGTTCCTGCCAAAGATTTGGGATCCCTCTTCTTGGGTTAATAGGGAGAGATTTGAGGAAATTACAGCATGCAAGTGGAAGGGGTGAGGAGTAAGGTAGAGATCAACAGAACAGGCTTTAAAACAAGAGACAGACAAGACCAATGTAAATAAGCCCACTGCACACTGGACCTACTGGCTAGTCGAGGGGGTCTTTTAGAAGAAGACCACCACTCTACCGCTATGGATTCTGTGGTAAGAACTCAACCCTTTCTCCCAACTCCCAGAAATGAAGGCGCAGAATTCGAGATGCTTCCTATGGCAAATGTTGCTCTTTGAATGTCTCTAATCTGAATGCCAATTGTCCAAAGCTTCTCAAAGTTCAGGAGTCGCTGCCGATATCATATATTATTTTAATTAGGATGTTCTTTAAAGAAGGCTGCTACATCCCTTACAAGTACAGCTATGGCCAATGGTTTTGCATCACCTAGAATTTTAGGATTGAGACAATTTATATATATATATATATATATATATATATATATATATATATATATATATATATATATATATATATATATATATGAACATAATTGCGATATTTCATTCAACATCATGTAATCAAAGAAACTACAAAATGATATCGCAAGTGTCTATAGGAACCCATAATGTAGAACAGCAGTATTTCATGTTAGATGTCGTCACTTTTCTCATTTACATGGAAAACTACAATGCGGTGTGTAATTCACTGTTAACGCAACATTATCCAGCAGGTTGCACTCGCCTTAACAAAGCAAAATTAGTTAATTCCATAAGGTGGTACAAAACATTGGGCCGCAGCTGCAACATCCTTTGTCAAATAATTGTACTAGTTTCTCTTAAGGATGACTGCTCTGGTAAACACTGAAGGCAGCATTTGCGGTTTTATTTGAAACACTTCAATTCATTTCCAGCTCCCTCTGTGCAGAAACATGCCTGGGCATGCTGCGGGTCACGCGCACTGGTGAGGTTACTTCTGCTAAACGCTTCCGGACGTTCTGTTTCTTAACCCACACAAGTATTTAATGGTTAAAAAAAACCGAGCCAACCCAGCACAGAACCGTGGGCAGAACCACCAGTATACGCTACAGTTCATAAACTTCACACACAAAGTAGCAGTTTCTGAAAAACCCCACCCTCCGCTCCGACTTCCCAGCCTGGCATCCAAACACGAACAGCTCCTTATCCTGAACGTCCTCCCAGCTCTCTCCTCATTTTTTTTTTTTTTTTTTAATATGCCTTACAGTAACTCCCTGCGCTTTACAAGCCAAGTTATCTATGTTTTACCGTGTTTTCAATCTGCTTGATCACACTTTGCTATGCTTTTATTATGGCAAGCGTTGTTTAGTTTTGGTTCAGTTTTTAATATGCTTTACTGTACCTCTCTGTGTTTTAATACGCTTGCCTGTGCTTTGCATGCTTTCACTGTGATTTATTACACTTTGCTATGCTTTCACTGTGATTTATTACACTTTTCTATGCTTTCACTGTGCTTTATTACACTTTGCTATGCTTTCACTGTGATTTATTACACTTTTCTATGCCTTCACTGTGATTTATTACACTTTGCTATGCTTTTACGTTGCTTTATTAGAATCTGCTCTTCTTTTTACTATGGGAAACGTTTATAAGGATTATTAGTAAAGAAATACCCCCAAACTGATTCTTTCCAGCATAAAGTTCATTAAGACCAGACTATTGGACTTTATACGGTGCAGAATTAATTTAAGACGTAATAAAAACACCTTCCATACTTGCACGATACTGACCCCTAGTGGCTAGCTAATGGTATTAAACTATTCATATACAATGATTGTGGTTTGAAGAGATTCCTCCAGGACTATAATCAATGAACCTAGTTGCTCTGTGATGTAACATTGGACCAATCAAAACAGGTTTCCTCAGACTGTATTCAAAACAATAGACTTATTAAACACGCAATCACGCAATATAGTCAGAAAATCAAATAAGACAATTATGCAGTCCGTATGACACCAAAACAACATTACTATAAAAACCAACGAGTTTTCTTTTCGCTATCATAACTATGTATTTGTTTGGAGGGAATAATGATCGCATTAAATCAAGTTATAGATTGTAAAATTGCTCCCTTTCTCTAAATGCTTCATTATTTTATATTATTTTCTTTTTCTGATTTTGTGTTTGTGTGTTGATTTCCTTACACCTGCCCAGGGACTGCCAATGAAAATTAGCTCCTAGCTAAATCTGTGTTCAATACATCGTATGGCATGTACATTCTTCCTGTCAAATAAATAAATAAATAAATAGCATTAGGCAACAATTCAGTGAAATATTAGTTAATTCTGCCTTACTGACGTTACAACAAAGCACGCACAGATCACACCAAACCCACGATAAACTAGCTGCGCCTCTAACTAACTACCCTGCCTCCACTGCAAGTTCACAGCACAGAAAAGCTTGAATCTGGGAGATAAACCTGCCGGACTGAAACTATCTAATAAGGATGCAGGTGCTGCTCTGTGAGGTAACACTGGACCAATCAGAACATGCGCACTGACAAGGCACCTGGCCTGAGTGGGACTGGGAGCGCGCGCGTTATAAGAAGCAGCAACCCGGGATTCCCAGCAGAAGAGAAACCCGCAGAACAGCGTCATTCATTACGAGGGAGGCAGGCCGGAGAGAACCGGTAAGATTGCACCTCGTTCTTCTGTAATAGCTGCTCTCCGCACACAGGCTTGCTGAAAAAAAAAACACTATTTAAAAAAAAACAGAATTTAAATATATGTTGACACTTTGATGAAAGTTTAGTAAGATATAGCTTACTTTATCTATGTGGGGGCCCAAAGATTAGTAAAGATGAGTTCAATTCTGATTATTATTAGTCTATTATTAAAAGTCCATTATTATTCTGCAGTAAAGTAGCCATTTGCTATACAACAATGAGGTGGACTTCCTCTCTATTATTATTATTATTATTATTATTATTATTATTATTATTATTATTATTATTATTATTATTATTATTTCTTAGCAGACGTCCTTATCCAGGGCGACTTACAGTTGTTACAAAATATCACATTGCAAAATATCAATTACAGATGAGCAGTTATGAAATAAAGTCTGTGGTAATTAAGAGCAAATTCAAATAAACGAGTATAAAAAACATATTTATTTAGCAG
Source organism: Acipenser ruthenus (assembly GCF_902713425.1). Classification (NCBI taxonomy): domain Eukaryota; kingdom Metazoa; phylum Chordata; class Actinopteri; order Acipenseriformes; family Acipenseridae; genus Acipenser; species Acipenser ruthenus. The sequence goes on along the minus strand of NC_081226.1, from coordinate 1,018,764 downwards.
ACGCCTTTATCCAAGGCGGTTTACAGAGACTCGGGTGCAGAGTCACTTACAATTACGTCTCACCCGAAAGACGGAGCACAAGGAGGTTAAATGACTTGCTTAGGATCACACAATGAGTCAGGGGCTTAGGTGGGATTTGAATCGGGGACTTCCTGGTTACAAGCCCTTTTCTTTAACCACTGGACTACACAGCCTCCACGCTGTGCTGCGAGAGCGAGTTCGACTAAGAGCAGCTAAACTTACAGTAAAAATATTTGCTTATGAGAGTAAATTCCATTAAGAGTAGTTAGTAAGTACTTTATCCAGCGGGACTTTGATTTTTCTGTGGGGTCTGTTCTGTTTGACTGTAGTCTGACGGGACTCGGGATCACATTTTGAGAGAAGGAAACAAACACTTCTTCTGTAGAAAACAATTTAAAAAATAAAAAAGCTTGTTTTGATACTTTAAAAACAAGTTTTATTTCTAGAGAAGCCAACAAAAGCCCATGGTATTTAGCTACGTTGTAAATATAACCTGCTTTGTAAAAGATAAATAGATAAATAAAAAATGCTTCCTTCATTTATGCATATTTCTAGTGACAGGTACACATAAATATGCAAAACTTTTGGCCTTAGCTGTAGATAAAAAAAAAAGTCTGTTTAACAAGATAAACTGGGGTAATCAACGCAACGCATCTGTTTTCTATGGAACTTGAGACTGAAGCTTGTATCTGCCGCTAGAATCAACAGAGAAAGCATTTTTTATTAACACACTCACAATGACGATAGCAACCTGCAAACCTCTAAAGTAAAGGCAACTTTTTTTTTCTTTTGTTCCTTAAACCTCTGTGGACAAACTGCTCCTTCCTCCAGATTTTTTAATATGTTTTTGTTGCTTCTATGTGCGGATCCTATGCTTTTCAATGGGCCATTAAATCATTTTGGGTTACCATATGATTCCATGTACACTAGGAGAGTTTGGGACAGTTCAGGCTTTTCAACTCACATTGCAATGCATTCTGGTAAGTGTAGTCCTGTCTTGGGTATTTTCACAGCAGGACTACACTTACCAGAATGCACTGGGGTGTGAGTTGAAAAGCTTGAATTGTCCCAAACTGTCCCAGTGTACATGGAGTCATCATATGGTAGCCATGGTATGCTATTAGGCTGTTTTCTCATCTCAGAATCAAATGGCCTCTGAAATTACTTTTGGTTTGCCTATTTTACCTTCTCTCAAATTCATCTGTATCATTTATTTTCTTGTAGTGACCGTCCTTTCAAAAAATGGCCACTTATTCCAGAAGAACTATTGGCCAAGGATGCTTTGGAAAAGTGTACAAAACACAATACAAAGGTGAAACAACAGCAATGAAAAAAATTCCTGAATCGAATATAAAACAGAAGAACATTGATAGAGAAATCCAAATATACCAGTAAGTGCATGCATGTGTATAGTTATTATTATTATTATTTATTTCTTAGCAGACGCCCTTATCCAGGGCGACTTACAATCGTAAGCAAATACATTTCAAGTGTTAATATAGTAATTAAATAAAGTAAACATATATTTTTATTTATTATTTATTTATTTACTTCTTAGCAGACACCCTTATCCAGGGTGACTTACAATTATTACAAGATATCACATTATTATGACATACAATTACGTTATTTTGTTACACATTATTTTTACATACAATTACCCATTTATACAGTTGGGTTTTTACTGGAGCAATCTAGGTAAAGTACCTTCCTCAAGGGTACAGCAGCAGTGTCCCCCACCTGGGATTGAACCCACGACCCTCCGGTCAAGAGTCCAGAGCCCTAACCACTACTCCACACTGCTAGAATAAAGCTGGCCACGGTTTCTATTAGAAGATTACTTCTCTGAGATTACTATTAGATTACTGTAAGAGTACAAGAAGATTACTATAAGGTTACTATTCTATTAGAAGCTCTGTCTTAATTTAAGGTAAGTGTAGTGGGGGGTGGGGGGTGGGATCTGCATTATATTAATGTTTGTAACTATTGCTTTGTTTTTTTTTTTCTAGTGTCTACAGCATTGCAGCGTCTTTAGTTCTTGAAACCTGTAATTGATATCTGATATCTCCAATAGGTAGGGATAAGATAGGGCTTGTTTCAATATGTATAATATCTCATTACAAAAACAACTGCAGTGCGGGGCTCGAGAGACCTTCAATTCAAGTTGCTTCGTTCTAGGTTTCCTTTCAAATGGCAAGTATGCCATTAACATGCATGGCTGTAAATGTAAAATTAGAGCTAACAGAATGATGAAGATCAGCACGTACAAAACAGAGAAAAAGAAATGCCAATTGATATTTGAATGGAAATTATTGTTGGATAGCTAAGCAAAAGAAGTTGTATTATCTTGCTAAAGTATATTAAAATGGCAGGGTGTGGAATAACTTCTTGAGAACTATAGAACACGCTGACCTTGTCTCAATGTTCTTTCTTTTTAAGGAAGCTAAATCACCCGAATATTGTTAAGCTGCTTTTTTACCCTTGGAAAGAAGATGGTACTTGGAATTTCCCTTTGGAGTTTATTGACGGAGAAGATCTGGAGAAGGTCCTCTTCAAACAAAGGGAATCCAGAATCAAGGTACTCTACAGTGGGGTTAACCTGAATGGAAAACATTAATTCATTTCTACTCCTACTGAATCTAAATTGCTGAGCAGAGGCTCTGTACTTGTGTGTATTTTGTGGCTGGCAGCCATCTTGGCTTGGGTTTGGGGCAAACAGCCAGGAGTCAAGATGGCCGTCGTTTTCAGAGCCACATGTAAATAAAGTTTGGTGTAATTCATTAACTGGAATGTTAATTGGAAAAGTGTGGAATGTAGCCAGGAGGTATACGAGTGACGAAGGAATGTTTGTTTGGTCCGTTTTATCTGGGTACTCTGCGTTGCTTAGAAGTTTTTTTTTTCTTCTCCTGGCGAACACTCCCAAGTAAAAGTTGAGAAATGTATTGCCCAGGTAACAGGGTGGAGGCTGGGTGAACTGGCAACCCCACCAAAAGAGCCGGTCACCTCTACAGTCGTGGCTCTAGAGCTTTTAACCTCATCGCATCGACAGGATCCATAACGTCACAAATAGAGATTAGTAGGGGTCACAAATGGAGATTAGATAAAGGGGCATTCAGAACAGAAAATAGGAGGCACTTTTTTACACAGAGAATTGTGAGGGTCTGGAACCAACTCCCCAGTAATGTTGTTGAAGCTGACACCCTGGGATCCTTCAAGAAGCTGCTTGATGAGATTCTGGGATCAATAAGCTACTAACAACCAAACGAGCAAGATGGGCTGAATGGCCTCCTCTCGTTTGTAAACTTTCTTATGTTCTTATGTTCTTACACAACACTGCTTGATGGATGACCCACGATATGTGTTAAAAAATGTCAAAAGAAAATTTTTGTTTTGCTCTGAAAGTTGTTGTTTTGTTCCCACCACAGTTGTCCAGGTCAGCCAAGGTTACCATCATCAACGGAATGTGCCAAGGCTTATCTTTCCTTCACGATAAGAATATTGTGCATCAGGACCTGAAACCAGACAATATCATGGTAAAAACATTGAGGGTTAATGTAGGACAAAGGGACAGCTGCAGTGGCATGAGTCTGCCAACTGTAGAACTGTACCTCAGAGTTGACATTTTCATATTTTCACAATGGTATTATGATGGTTGGAAGCACTGGTAGTCCACCATGGTTCCATATATGTACCAGTCTACTGGTGCTACCATATTGAGATCAGTAAGCAACATATAGTCCATTGCGTTGCTATTGCTGGCAGTGCCTTTGTCCGGTAATGGTTCCGTTAGGAGTTCTTTAGGTTGGCTGAGATGATCAGTGAGATATTTATAATGCTTCTTCTATTTCTACCTTTCAGATTGAGTATGGCACATTCCGCCCTGTTCTAGTTGACTTTGGAGTGGCCAAAATAACATCTTCCACAGGCTTCTCTACTGCAACAAATAACGGGAATAGAGCTTATGCAGCTCCAGAAGTCTGCCAAGGCTCCGATCGAAATAAAAGCACCGACATCTGGGCTATGGGGAAGATCATAGCTGAGCTGCTCCTAGGGAGCACAGTTGAGACGGAGAAATGCGGCTGCAGATATGTTGAAGAAATTCTGAAGGGAATGCCATATGCTAAATCAGTGAGTCAAATGGTCTATACCAATCCATGTCAGCGAGTTGAAATGAGACAGATATTGGGGGACATAGAAATGGCTGGGGAGGCTTTCAAGAGGGATATATTGATGATGCGCTTATTTCCAATCCAATGTTTCAAGGTAGAACAACAGAGGTGACAAAAAAGCTATATGATCCCGTGGAAAAGAGAAGTGTTTATAGAATACCTGATGTTGGGGGAGCAATGGTTCCTTTCAATCCGGCATCCAGCGATCGTGCTTACTTCAGTGGTATGAGTTTGGGCAGGGATCCTTTAATGGAGGTGATGGATAGCTTCAGAAGAGACATGAATCTAGGGAACTTCCCACAGACAGAAGTCATCAAACACGAGACTCAGAAATTATTTCACTATAGTTCCAGAGGGAACTTGGATGTGATCAGAGGTGGTCAGGTTGAAAAGGTTCAGGGACGAGTAATTGGTTTCAAATATTTTGAGAGGAACAACCCACAGCCATGATTTGTAGCTGGCAGGCTGGATTTAAAGCAGGACACAAAGTATATGTATATATATTGTGAGGTATCATCTTCCTTCTTAGTTATTTTAAGGTTACTACAGCCTAGAAACCAAGTCTTCTTTAGCATACAGCGCACTGGAGTCAATGGTAGGGTTAAGTTGGAAATTGTATGAGCTCTTGAAAAAATCCTGAATCAGAGACAAGTCAACGAGCAATTTGGGTTTTCCCGTTCTGGTGAGTTGCTTCACCGTTCTGTTAAATCATGTTGTGTGTGTCTTGAATATTGCTCCTGTACATGTATTCATAATTAATCTATAATCAAATTGATTTTATAACATTTGCTGCATGACATTTTCTGAATGCTACTAAATAAAAATGATACATTATACACAAATCCATGTGGTATTTTGTTATTTATTCATTCATATTTGTATAAATGATAAAGTACATTTCATAAAAATTAGGTTAGATTCTATAAGGTATTGACTCCAAATTGTCCATAGTACATTTTTTGATATATATATATATATATATATATATATATATATATATATATATATATATATATACATATACATATACATATATATATATATATATATATATATATATATATATATATATATATATATATATATATATATATTATTATTAGTTTATTTAGCAGACGCCTTTATCCAAGGCAACTTACAGAGACTAGGATGTGTGAACTATGCATCAACTGCAGAGTCACTTACAATTACGTCTCACCCAAAAGACAGAGCACAAGGGGGTTAAATGACTTGCTCAGAGTCACACAATGAGTCAGTGGCTGAGGTGGGAATTAAACTGGGGACCTCCTGGTTACTAGCCCGTTTCTTTAACCACTGGACCACACAGCCTCCTTAGTTATCTATATCTTAGTTGCTGACCCTTGCAAATGTATAGATAGATAGATAGATAGATAGATAGATTACAGTTACCTTGCAATCTGTCAGTGTTTCGTTTTTATGAGGACTACTATCAATATAACAATGAGCATTGTGGATGGGAACACAAGAATACAAGCATAGAGGAGTATGGGTTGTGGATACTCTTCAGGATCTGAAAAAGGAACAGAATACAGTGTAAGTTCACATGTGATAGAAATATAGACAGAACCCTGCTGACAACTGCAGTAACTGCTGGTGAGCTGTTAACCAGAAACAATTCCTGTGAAATATTGAGCGTGTTAAGTAAGCGAGTCGCTCAGAGCAGCTCAGGGAAAGAACGCACTTAACAGCACGTTCAGTTCTGTTCCCTCTGAGCAGCTCAGAGCGCTGCAGAGCAGGATTCATAACAGATCCGAGTGAGCGGAACAATTCTCACCCTGAGATGCTCCATTACTTAACGCACCCTCAGTGTTTTCTATCTGGATAGCTGCTATACGAAAGCTAGCACGGGTTTAAAGTGTTGACAACAAATCACGTACACTTTGAAGTGACTGTTTCTGTTTCTCTTGAACGTGGATAACCAGTTAAAAACCAGCGAAAATATCAGCTGTGAGATAAAAAAAAAAAAAAAAAAAAAAACCAAACAGGCGCTCAGTTTGAGCCGGGACCGGATGGGAGATACTGTTGAAAATGGCGATAGCTCTTTTTATTTACTTGTGTTTTTCGCCTCTTTTTGGTTTAGAATTTGCTTAATGAATCCAATCAGAACGCTGATGAAACTACGTTGCCGCAATCATCCGTGAGCATGTTGCTATGGAGACGTACCGTTGCTATGACTGGTTGCTATGTATGTGTACCGTTGCAATGTTGTTGCTATGTATATGTACCATTACGATATTGTTGCTATGTACCGTTACAAAGGACTTCTGAGTCCTTAGTAAAATCTGCCACCTGATGGTTTTTAATGAATCACAAGATTTAATAAAATACTTTACATAGAAAATGGAATCTGCCAACACTTACAGAATGGGGGCACATCCAGACTTTTCTTCAGTAGAAAGACCCCAGAGCTATGCTTCAGCAGACACTGGTATTCCTGCAGCGTGCCTTGCTTGACACAGATTTCCCGGGATATGAGGAATGATCCGTTCTCCAGCGGCGTGATCGTCATCGCCTCGCCCATCTCGCTACCTTCTCTCTGAAAAACCAGGCTGAGCCCTGTGAAGTTGCCCACGTTGATCTCACAGTACAGCACAAAGGGATTCTCAGCTGTCAGGTTGAAATGAAGGGGACCTGCAAGTGATTTTCAGGACAGTGTTCATGTTGGCGCAAGTTCACCCAAGTTCAGTCAGGAAACTCTTGCGATAGATTATTTATTAAAACACTACTACGTTACACATATGGGCGCTACATGCCCTTTCGAGGTACCCCATAAATTGCACACAGCAATGTAACTTGTAACCTGATTGATCTAAACCCAGACACTCAGTGTTTACCGTGAACGTAGAGCTGTGTTCCACCTCCGATGGTCCTGTTCGGAGTGTCCCCATTCACATAGGACAGCATGCAGTAATACCTGCAGGAGTCCTGGAGCTGAAGCTCACAGATTTGCATGGATGTGTTCTCCGCTCCCACCAGGGCTACTCGCCCCTGGTACTGAGATTCAGGGGAGGGATGGAGAGGGATATCGTCATCGTCATCCCCAGCCCCGGGAATGAACCAGTACACTATCCTACGCCTGATGTTTTTGCTGATGTAGGAGATGTTGCATTTCAGAGTGACGTTCCCTCCTTCCGCTGCAGTCACCAGCTCCGGCCATTGGGAAACATGAACAGTTTGGGTACCTGCAAGATATAATTGAGAGATTGCTCATCTACCCAATACGACTTTCCCTGGGTTACATGCTTGTATAGATCTAGTGCTGGGGGTGGCCAACCCTAGTCCTGGAGAGCCGCAGGGTCTTCTGGTTTTCGTTCCACCCAAGTTCTCAATTACTTAATTGGTCAACTTTCATATCATTTTTCCAGGTCTTTAGCCATTGATGATTTAAAGAACCTGCAGGATTGGGGCTCTCCAGGACCAGGGTTGGCCACCAATGATCTAGTCTATAATTTATAGGTTATATATTTAAATAGTTAAGCAAGAGGTGTTTAATGATGTCTCAGTCCTAAAATCCTAGGTGATGCAAAACCTTTGGCCAGAAGCAGCTTAGCTCATCATCTGGCTACACATGGGCTGGTCTGTCCCTCTCCGCTATCTTCATTTCTGTAGTCCTAACCCCATTGCTGCACAGGCTAGGCTCCGGTTGGCTCCTGCTCTGTTTAACTTCAATACAAGAGTTTCTATACTGAACACAGAGCTTCCTGCCCACGGTTCAGCCCCATGCTTCCTGTATACAATATGCTCCTGCGGTTTATAAACCCTGGGTTACCTCAAGCTTCATTTTAGCCCCTGCAAGCTCTTGCAATTTTATCAGTCAAAACACAACGGCTTCTGTTTTTTGCTATTATTGTTTTCCAGCTAAAGCTCAATTTCTACACAATTTCTTTATAATCCTTCATGTATGAATGTATGTATGTATGCATGTATAATGTCTCTTCTACCCATCATACCCATTGATTGCTAAATATTTTAATATCCCTGCACAGGGAATTATGCAATATAAGCAAAATATTTTTACAAGCAAGTTGACTCAAGTTCAATGGTATCTCAACAAAGCCTGTGTTGTTTGCATAATAACATGAAAAAAACAAAGTAGTTTCAATAATCCAGGACAGCCCTATATAATTATAATTATTTATTTCTTAGCAGACGCCCTTATCCAGGGCGACTTACAAGATATCACATTATTTTTACATACAATTACCCATTTATACAGTTGGGTTTTTTACTGGAGCAATCTAGGTAAAGTACCTTGCTCAAGGGTACAGCAGCAGTGTCCCCACCGGGGATTGAACCCATGACCCTCCGGTCAAGAGTCCAGAGCCCTAACCACTACTCCACACTGCTGCCCATATAACACACCCAGCCATTCCTGTGGGGTCGCCTCGCTGCAAACTATGTTCCAGATCGTATTGGGCCATCTTAGAATGAGTAGCCTTTTCACAAAACAAACAGAAGCATCAAAGTGTTTCGGTTTTTGTGGGTTACTTTACTTCTGCTGTCAGTTTCACATTCTTACTCATGGAATATCCCACGTGGACCTGAAACTGCAGGTTACTTGTGTGTCCTTTTATTTAGTACAGTTATTCAAAAACATTAACAGAATTCTACCGGGGTGGAACAGAAGATTGTTTTTCTTGCAATTGAGGCTCGAACAACGAGCATTTCAAATCCATGTATTAAATATGTTTTTTTTGCTATATATAATACATTTTTGTTAACCAGCAGTGTGCACATGTATTAGAACACCTCAAGATGTGTCATGTATATCCTTGACATACCTGCCTGCATGAAAACCTCTGGGTGTGAGAATTTCAATTTCCAGTCAGTATTCGGTGATAGAGAAACAACAGCCACTCGTGTGTGAAAATGTTAGACCACTTTGTGCTTTGATTGGGCATCTAAAACAACTTCTAAAAAGTCTCCTGCCTTTTACCATGTGTGGCTCTGTGTTCTTTTTCTCTTCCTATTTTAAATTCATTGCATAGTGTTACTTAGATTCTAAATGAATCCAATGACCAACATTTCGTCTAGAAGTTTGATTGCATACATTGAAAAAGCCTTGGCTGTCATTGAATTATTAAGTTTCTTTGCCAATTTCTAAACGTATAGCATTTAACTTTCACACAGCACCAGCATTCTTTCTCATTATCTATCCAATCACGAACCAAAGTCAAAGCTTCCATGCAGCCATGTGACCATTTGATGTAATTTGTTGATGGAGTCATACTTGTTATAAATGAGGTTTAAATTACCGCAAATCATGCACAGCCCGCCACCGCTCCCCACAAAAAACAACTGTCATAAACTAACAATACTTACCTTGCATCAGACTCAAAAGCACCAGAGCCAGCAGACTCATTTTAATGTCAAGCTTGACAGCACTGCAAGAACAGAGAAGATATTACATCATAGCAAGCACTTTCAGAGTTTGTAAGCAAAATTCGCTAGAAACTGAACCGTTATTTATGCAATTTACTGTAAAACCTGACCACAGCACAACCAGAGAAATATACTTATTTCACAGGAAAAGAACATGTATTAGTCATCTTGTCTCTTTTGCATCTCAAATAAATTATTTTAAAGATACTGCACAGTAATGTGTTCCTTTTTTTTCTTTCCGTACACAAAGTAATCAAGTTAGTCCCTTCAAAGGAATATGAGACATTTTCAAAACTAGATGAGGTCATTCTACCCATCCATGCTCACCAGGTTCCTAGTTAGCTGATTCATCTCAAAACTTTGTCAATTTGGGTCCTAAGGTGATTCAGCCTCAACAACATGATTAGGTAGCCCAGTCCCTCCCCTCACCGCTCTCTGTGTGAAGTGTCTCCTTCCCTCTGTCCTAAAGTCTATCTCCACTTAATTTCTAGCTGTGTCCTCTGGTCCTGGTTTCTGTACTGCACTTATGGTGTAACTTTGTCAATTCCAGCAGTGGTCTGAGGATAAGCATTTGAGACTCATGTCAGATTAAAATGAGAAGGAAAAAGAGATTCTCAAGAAGTGAAAGTGGTGGTACATTTCAATCTGGCTTCGTTACACTGCATTTTACAACAGTGCTTTTTTCAGATTCATGCAAACATGCAAGTGTGACACACAGATGGATGGATGAACAGACAGACATACAGACACCCCTCTATATGCACAGAATCCGACAGTCTCTGTAACTTATGCTAAACCACGTTACAAACCAAGTTTCATGACAACTACACAAGCAGTTCCTTAGATATATACAAACATGCGACATACAGATGGCTATACGTAGGAACAGACAGACACACTTTTATATCTCCAGAAATTGATACTCTCAATACCTTATGTCGAATAGTGCTTATACCAAGTGACTGGATAAGTGGTTCTCCAGAAAGATATTGGAGGCCGGTCAACTCATTTCTAAATAGCAATTCTACATGAACGTTGGGGGTCTCTTGTGTAATGCTTGTTTGCTGATTGGCAGACCGGGTTTCATATTGAAACAAGATGAGATTCCGAACAGCTTTCAAAGAGACGATGGAAACTTGTCAGCCGATGGCATGCAGTTTAAAAACTTGGCTGTTTTTCTACAGTTAAAAAACACGTCACACCTTCCCTCACTTGTGGTGGAAAATTCGTCTCAATTTGAGGGTTATAAGAAGTTGACCTTTAATGGAGAATTGTTTTATTCTAATGAACTGATGTTGCATTTTTTAATAGCGCGGCACAAAAAGCCTATTCAATGGATTTAAATTGAGGAGGATGTAAATATGTACTGTAATTTAAATTATTTATTTAAAAAAACTATAATTACCATTTCAAACCAGTATGTTAATAAAGAGTCATCTGGTAGGATATCACAGTTCTAGTAATTCATGTATTTTTTTACTTCTTTACATCTGATCAGTTCAAATATCCCTATGACCTGTAGGCTTCTCTCAAACAGGTCTACCCCCTAAGTACAGCAGGTACTCTAGATTGTAACAATTAACCTGACCCCCTGTATAGGATTTACCACATTTTCAAAGTGAAAAACTGGGACATTTTATTAATTGCTTCTAATTACTGTGTATTTACATAGTAGTAAATACATGTGTACTTACACATTATTACAATGTTATAACGTATAGTTACAATGTACTTCATGTGTAATTCTTTATCCATGCTATAACCCTAACTCTAACCCTTTTCTAATACAATTGTGTACCTTCTTATATTTTGCAAATATATTTACGCATTAGGTACATTGTAGCTATGCATAATAACATTGTAATTATATATGTGTAAGCACACATGCACTTAGTAAGTAACTGCTATGCAAATACACAGTAATTAGAGACACAATGGGAAGTGTTACCTTATTTTTATATATTTCAATGGCCATCGAGTAGCTGTCAATTCAGAGCTCCCCACTGCATGTTTTAATGAAGAAAACAATTGACAAATCTATCATCATAAATAAATTAGCGGTTTATTAAGCGTGATACAAACAGGAAACAGAAAATGGGTAAGGCAAAAATAATCATTTTGTGAATAAAGACATAAACATCACTTCCTTCTGCGTTTACATCTCCCCCCCTCACTGACTAGTTTTAAGTTAACTTTCTAGTTAATTGCAACACCTAAATGCGAATGAAGCTTGTTTAGCAGAATACAAATCTATTTTCACTTTGCCTTATTCTGAAGCCAATTCATTGAAAATAATTATTTCTTACCTATAACCGTCACTTGTTAAGTATTTTGGCTTTCCATTCCTTGTGGCTGATAATTTAAATAGGACTCATATATTTTAAACTGCTACTGGTAACTGTTTCTCAAATAAATTCTCATGCTTTGTTTTGTTAATCCTGCCTCAGGAATCTACTCATCCAACAAGCTAAAAGGTTGCCCATGTTTTTAGATTACAAGTGATTAAAAATAAACGCTGTTATTGTTTAGTTTTTAGAAACAGACTTACCACATCCTGTTTTTAAACGGCCACATGTTGTTACATACAGTTCTTAACTAGGTCTATCGTCAGTAAGCAAGACTTCAGATCATTTGTTTCGCTTCTTTAGCAATCAAAATTAATGCCATCTTCACAAAGTTCAATCACCGCAAAAACGATGATCTAAAAAAAAAAATCTAGAGTAATATTCTTGAAACAGTATTTATTTAATAAAATATGCCCTTGCTAACCAAGGTTTTGAAATAAATGTTTTTACGTTACCGCTAATAATATTATTACTGGTGCGCCTTTTCTTTAGTTGAAGTCCGTTAGTTTTTTTGCTGGTATCTCTTTCATGGAATGGAGAGTCACAGCAGTCGATGCTTCGTGTCAAGGGAAATGTGGAGGAGGGCCTACGTACCTTATTCAGCTAAAGTTATTGTCTGTATCATAACCAGGTGGGTGTATGGAGTCTGTTTGCCAGTTCGTCTGCCAGTCCGTATTTGGTCAACACTTGTGAAATTGTGATGAAACTTCAAAAGGACGTTCTTTAGCTTAAATTATTGAGTGTATCACAATCCAGGGGTGTTTCTCTGTCCAGCTTCAGGACTCACCTGTTTTGAATGCACTCAATGCTCTTCTGCTATGTACTGTATTCCCATGACCTCAACACCATGTTACTGGCTGATGCACTATCCTTGCACTATTGCACTACCGTTATGCCTATGTAGATATAGATTGTTCAATTACAAGTTTAAATGTGCTAAACCAAGAAATCTCAAGGACATTGTTAAGCAGTGTGGAGTAGTGGTTAGGGCTCTGGACTCTTGACCGGAGGGTCCTGGGTTCAACCCCAGGTGGGGGGACACTGCTGCTGTACCCTTGAGCAAGGTACTTTACCTAGATTGCTCCAGTAAAAACCCAACTGTATAAATGGGTAATTGTATGTAAAAATAATGTGATATCTTGTAACAATTGTAAGTCGCCCTGGATAAGGGCGTCTGCCAAGAAATAAATAATAATAATAATTAAGCACAGGATCCTGAGACAGAAGCAAAGCCCAGAACACAGAAGAATTAGGGGGGGGGGTTGACGTTTTTAAAGTCTTATAGGGAGTTGACAACCCACAGCAATACTTTAAAGCGCAGTGCAGAAGCCAGGACCAGAGGACACAATTGGAAATGAAGTGGAGATAGACTCAGGACAGAGGGAAGGAGACACTTCTTCACACAGAGAGTGGTGAGGGTGTGGAATGGGCTACCTAGCCATGCTGTTGAGGCTGAATCAATGAGATCCTTTAAGACCCAACTTCACAGAATTCTGAGATCAATCATCTACTAGGAACCGGATAAGCTTAGCTGGACAAAATGGCCTCCTTTAGTACATATAGTTTGTCAATATACGGCGTTATACGCTAACATACAATATCCTTTATGTATTGAAAATATTCCAGAACACGAGGTTGACAAACACGTTACATTGCGTTTAAAAGACTGCAATTCCCAGGCTGCTTTGCGTGTTCATACATCTGACGTTATTTCCGGGCCGGTGTGAGTGTGCGCTGGTAAAGACAGAAGAAAATAAAATGGAGGAGATTGGGATAGTTGTGGAGAAATGTCAGGTAAGAATTGATATGTGACGTTTTTATTTAAAAATGTGAGTATTAAGCTGGGTATTTACCGTGGCAAATTGGGACGGAGACAACGTGAAAACGGTATTTAAATAGGTACACAGATAATAACAGATCCGCGTTGTCATAGTGAAAAACATGCAGATTCATTCCATGTTAATACTAGGCCTAAAGATTATCAAACGTGTTTACAATAGGGGGGAAATGTTTAGGTTTTAATTTATATTTAGTTTTCATTTCGTAACGTTCAACAGAAATTAGTTTATACATGCATATTGTAGGAGGCCTTTATACTGTGTTGACTAGTACTGAAGTTGATCAAGTCTTTGTGTTTTTTTTTCTCGTTATTGTACTGGGAATAATAATTGAGTAGGTGTTATTGTGAAGTTCAGTTGATTTTTAAATGTTACCGGTAATCCGTTACGTAGGTTAGTCTTTGTTTTTTTTTTTTATTAAAAAAAAATAATACTTTGTGTAAAAATAAACAAAATTCTACCTTAAGTTTCAAGCATTAATTTACCATTTCAGTTACGAGACATGTTGACACGCTACTCTCCCAAATGAAAGTTCATAAAAGTGAGCTCTGACTGTGAGTGTAATGTTGTGTTTGCAGGAAGAGATCGCTGTCCCGGCCTCTTCCCGGCCTCAGACCGCCTTCTCGTTTCTAGCACCGGAGCCAGAGGACCTAGAAGATCTTTACAGCCGCTACAAGGTGAGACTATATAACAGTATATTGAGGTAGACTGTGGAGTTCAGACAGTGAGTTTGTTTATCTCTTATATGGCAGAAATGACACAAGTTTGAGTACAGCAATGGCCAAAAGGTTTGCATCACCCTATAGAATTAAAACAATTTGGCTTCATAAAGTCAAATGAAACCTGCTGAATAATGTTACGTTAACAATATTGAATTACATACCGCTTTGTAGTTTTCCATATCCTTCACGAAAAAAAAAAACTGACAATGTGAAAGTTTGGAATCTAACATGAAATACTGTACTTGCTCCTATTCTGTCTCAATCCTAAAATTCTAGGTGATGCCATAGCTGTAGATCACAGAGTGTCGAGGTAGGCTGTGGGCTGTCCACAGTGTCCGTGTCAGCGGCGCCTGTGTTGGTTGATCTCTCGTAGGTTGAGCTCTCAAAGGCGGTCTGCTTCTGATGTGCAATCTATCGCGGTAGACTCGGTTCAGACAGTGTCCGTGTCAGCTGTGTTGGTTGATCTCTTGTAGAAGCTGCAGCAGGAGCTGGAGTTCCTGGAGGTCCAAGAGGAGTACATCAAGGATGAGCAGAAGAACCTGAAGAAGGAGTTCCTGCACGCTCAGGAGGAGGTCAAGAGGATCCAGAGCATCCCGCTGGTCATCGGGCAGTTCCTGGAGGCTGTGGACCAGAACACTGCCATCGTGGGCTCCACCACAGGTAACCGCTGGAATCCTGTAGGGATGCCACGACGAATCCATTATTTTTATACCGCGGGCCTCGATTTTAAACATCAATTGATTGATTGATTGTTTTGTACCCTATAACAGTTGTATTTGAAGGCTTACGGGATTACTGGTGATGTTTACAATTGATTCAACTCCGTAGTAACGCTGCTACTCAAACAGAATTCACTTTATATAACGGAGTAGCGGCTTTCTGAATTAAAATATTGGCATTCTGGAACTGTGTAATCTTACACACAAATGTGACCGTGTACAGTACGCACTTGTGTGTTAGCAATTCATAAAGAACTTCACTTTACTGGACGATGTTTTACAATGTATTTTCTGAATAGGTTTAAAATATCTTGACGTTTCATTAAACATTCAAGAACCGAAACTGAATATAACCCTCAATTTCATATCCCCCCCCCCCAATCGTTTCAACCAGAGAGCAGATCCTTTTTTAAACTCCAAAGATTCCAGTTCGAGTCTCTTAACTGCTTGCCTGTTGTCTTTCTACTTTCAGGATCGAACTACTATGTGCGAATCCTGAGTACGATAGACAGGGAGCTGCTCAAACCCAACGCCTCCGTCGCGCTGCACAAGCACAGCAATGCCCTGGTAGATGTGTTGCCACCAGAGGCAGACAGCAGTATCATGATGCTCACATCAGGTATAGTGACGTCACAAAACCCACCTTCAACGTCCGGATGTATGTTAATCCAGCGCACAGAAGTTTCTCGGAGTGTGAATCAGAACACTTGGCGTGCAATCTTATGTGTTTCTGAGGTGATAAAAACCCTAGTAAGATACAATTGTTGTTAATGAAATAAGGTAGAACATGCATCCATACCCACAATAAAGGGTGCATGTTGCAATTTACGTTTTCTGTATCTGATTAGGGTGGAGGCATGTACTTTTATCAAGATCCAGACAGGAATTATTGGCGCAGGAACGTTTGTGATATTTCTGTTTTAGTTTTGTTCGGGGTTCAGTTTGATATGTGTGTTTTTTTTTGGTTTTGTTTTTTGTTTTCTTGCTTCAGATCAGAAGCCAGACGTGTTGTACTCTGACATCGGAGGAATGGACATCCAGAAACAGGAAGTGAGGGAGGCCGTAGAGCTTCCTTTAACGCACTTTGAACTCTATAAACAGGTACCAGCTCACACCTGAAATACAACCTTAAATGAAGTCACTAAACTGTATGTGTGTGTGTATATATATATATATATATATATATATATATAGTCAACTCTCGATTAACCGGGGTAATGGGGGGGAAGGAGGTCACGGATAAACCAAAATCACGGTTAAAACAAAACTAGTCAAAACGTGGTACAAAATTGATTTAATGTAAACTTATTTAGTTAAAATTACATCCAATATTTTGGAATACCTTTCTACAGACATCATCCAAAAGTGTAACAACAATACAAGTACAATAGTTTAGGAGCACAAAACATCACATAAATTGTTTGACGAAAAAAGGCCAAAAGGTTACACTACTGTATTTTAAAATAGTCTGTTAATGTTGTCTGTTTCTTAGCTGAGCTCTCCTTTTTTCGAATATTAGAACGAAGCCTAAGCAACATCAGTTTGTCACTGAGCAAACTGTCCTCTTCACTTTCTGAATAGTCCAGCAGACAGTCTAGGTGATTCAGCGCAGCACCATGCGTGATCTTGTTTTTGCTAGCTAGCCCCTCCCCCTCGCTATCGCTGTCTTTCTCCTCCTCTCTGCCAAGCGACCTCACGCCTTCTGATGTTTTCGCTGATTTGTAGTACATAATTTAAATTTTTTCACAAATACGCAATCTGCTATTATTTTTTTCCACGGTTAATCCGCAAACTGGTTAATCCACCCCCGGATAATCGAGAGTTGATGGCATATGTTAATTCAATTTGCCTCTTGGCCATTAAAAGTTAAGACATACAAGTCGATCTTAATGCACTGAAAACTCCACAAGGGGGCAGTGTGATCTAATGATTATGAGCAAAAGTTCTGAGCCATCATCTTCAACTCACTCCTGCAAGGATATCCTCTCTGCATTAGGATATCCTCTCTGCATTGTTTCCCGGCTGTAAATAGGCAGCCTAATAATGCCTGCCGCCTTTTTTCTTATCAGATCGGAATCGATCCCCCCAGAGGAGTGTTGATGTACGGACCTCCTGGCTGTGGGAAAACTATGCTGGCGAAGGCAGTAGCACATCACACCACAGGTAAATCTGGCTGGGCAGGGAAATGCGTTTTGGTTTATCTGGATTTTTGCAGGCATGCTTTAGAGAAGTCCTTTGTTCTAAACTTTTACTCCGCTTTCACTTATGCCCTCTTGTTCTTCTCTGTGCTAAATTTGAAGTAATGTCTTGGGTTAACTTTATCTATACCATTTATGATTTGGTGGTAAAAATGGATTAAATAGCGGTATAAAACACTCAATCCTAAAATGTAATCAAGATAAAAATTCAGTGAATCAAGTTGACAGACCAGCTAATGCATTCATCACTGGAATTAGATACCTTATCCGTACCTTGGACATTTTTCATAATAATAACATTACTGGCAATCAAAGTGTCACCTTACTTTTCAGCTGCACCCTGGTTTGAAAGGTGCAAGGTTTGGAAGATGGGAAACTAGTTCTTAACCATTGCGGTGTGTTTGTGCGTGCGTGTGCGTGTGTCTCCTCACAGCTGCGTTTATCAGAGTTGTCGGCTCGGAGTTTGTCCAGAAGTACTTGGGGGAGGGACCCCGGATGGTGCGAGACGTCTTCCGATTGGCCAAGGAGAACGCCCCTGCCATCATCTTCATCGATGAGATCGACGCCATTGCCACCAAGAGATTTGACGCACAGACAGGAGGTACGCAGCTGGGGCGAGCTGCCTGTGTTTTTTATTGTAACGTATTCATATTCTGTTGTATGTGACGGAACAAATATTAAATATATTTCAACCATTACTGGAAATATATTCGTTAAGTGGCAGAAATTACCAAATTCATAAATAAATTCTGAAATACATTCTACTGTACAGAAGAGTGCTGCTTTCCTTTTTTTAATAAGTCATTAAACTGTTTGTAAAGAACTCTTTTACACTGAGTGTTCTGTGGTCTCTTTGCAGCTGACAGAGAGGTCCAGAGGATCTTGCTGGAGTTGCTGAACCAGATGGACGGTTTCGACCAGAACGTTAATGTCAAGGTGAGTGCAAGAGAAGGGCAGCCTGCTTCTCGATGCTTCTCAATCAGTTTGTTGATGCACAGTTCACCCCCCAGTCTCTGTAACTCGCTTTGGATATAAAAGCATCGTGCTAAATGACTAATTAATAATACAGTGTGCAGCAATGGCTTTGTGTGTGTGCTGCAGGTGATCATGGCCACTAACAGAGCAGACACGCTGGATCCCGCTCTGCTCAGGCCCGGCCGACTCGACAGGAAGATCGAGTTCCCACTTCCTGACCGCCGGCAGAAACGTCTCGTCTTTAGCACCATCACCAGCAAGATGAACCTGTCCGAGGAGGTCGACCTTGAGGACTGTATCCTTTCACAAGCCCACAGCTTGTGGATTTGCTGAAGTTACACTACAGTGCAGATCGGAATTATGCAGAATCAAATACCACGCTCCTCGCAATGCATAACATGGCCCTGGTGGGCTAAATTTGTATAAGGTTTAATATGAGAAATTGGTCAGTTATAGTTTTGTTGAAAGACTAAGCTTACATGATATAGGTGGGAGGATGCATCCGTTCCCATTCATTCATCAAGAGTAAGGATTCTGATTTTAGGCTTAAACCCGATTTTTAAAGCATGATACCCCTCGGTCTTTGCATTTATCAATTACCCGATTTCACTCAATTT